>NC_058081.1:603185748-603492760 GCF_014858855.1 Bufo gargarizans
TGTCACACGATATATAGGGTACAACTGCACTGACTGCAACATGTGTCGCTCGACATATTTTATAATGCTAGTCTATGGTGTCGCACTGTGACATGCTGTGACGCGACAGTCATACAAAAATCCACTTGGATATGTATCTTGCGACTGTCGCGTCGCAGTGCGACAGCATAGACTAGAATTACAAAATATGTAATGCGGCATTACTGCGACAAATGTTGTTGTGTAGCCCTAGCCTAATATTGTGTAGGTCTTTATCATGCCTCCAGTACAGCGCTGACCCACTGCACTGAGGCATGGACTCTGTAAGACCTTTGAAGGTGTCCAGTGGTAACTAGCAAAAAGTCATTACCAGCAGATGGATCAGTCCTGGTTTTCCAGCACAGATACTGGACTGGATAAAAATCTGGAGGCAAAGTCATCATGTTGAACTTTATCTTGTTCCTTGAACAATTCCGAAAGATCTTTTGCAGTGTGGCAGGCTCACATTATGCTTCTGAAGGGGGCATCTGTCAGCAGATTTGTACCCATGAAACTGGCGGACCTGTTACATGTGTGCTTGGCAGCTGAAGACATTTGTGTTGGTCCTATGATCATATGTGCCCGCATTGCTGAGAAAAGTGATGTTTTAATATATTCAAATGAGCCTCTAGGAGCAACAAGGGCGTTACTGTTACACCTAGAGGCTCTGCTCTCTCTGCAACTGCCATGCCCTCTCCACTTTAACTGACAGAGCTGCAGTGTCCCACTACCCTAGTGGGTACTGCAAAGTGGTTATGTATTGCTTTGCATACCTTATATAGCCTGTCTTATGCTGCAATGCATCTTTATGTATAATCCCTGCTTACAGGTGTATTTAGATTGCATTACACTGAGCTTACCACTAGGGAGAGATAATACCTCCCACATATATATAGCTTAGCTCAGGCCTAGCCAGTTAGTTCCAGACTAGTTCTAGTCCAGTTGAGTCTAGCTTAGGCTACTTTCACACTAGCGTTCGATCGGATCCGTTCTGAACGGATCCGATCATATTAATGCAGACGGAGGCTCCGTTCAGAACGGATCCGTCTGCATTATAACTTAGAAAAATTTTCTAAGTGTGAAAGTAGCTTGAGCGGATCCGTTCAGACTTTACATTGAAAGTCAATGGGGGACGAATCCGCTTGAAGATTGAGCCATATGGTGTCATCTTCAAGCGGATCCGTCCCCATTGACTTACATTATAAGTCTGGACGGATCCGCTCGCCTCCGCACGGCCAGGCGGATACCCGAACGCTGCTTGCAGCGTTCAGGTGTCCGCTCACTGAGCGGAGTGGAGGCTGAGCGCTGGCAGGCGGATGCATTCTCAGTGGATCCGCCTCCACTGAGAATGCATTAGGGCCAGACGGCTGCGTTCAGGGCCGCTTGTGAGCCCCTTCAAACGGAGCTCACGAGCGGACACCTGAACGCAGGTGTAAGAGGCAGCCCTGATCATCCAGCAACATTTCCAACACATATATATATAGCAGACTGTCATGTTTCCCTCCAGCCACCAGAGGCCACTGTGGCTGAGTAGGACAGTGTGAGGAGTTGTTTCCAGAGGACAAGGAGTTAAGTGTTTTTCCCGGGCTGAGCAGAGAGCCTGGGGTGCAGGTGTCTGAGGACACAGGAAGAAGGACGCTGTGCACTGAGAGGGAGATCCACAGGGAAGATTAGAGTGATTTCTCCCTGCCAACCTGCTGTGACACAGTATCTGAGACATTGGAGTGTTTGCTCCCTGACTGAGCTGATGTTTCCTGGTGCAGAAGAGAGACTGCTGTAGTGTGAGGCACTTACCAGAGGAACTGTGAGTGAATTCCAGGCCCTGCCTGATTACACGTCCAGAGCTGCTGATTATCTCTAACCAGAGTTACAGAGACTACAAAGAGAGGCCAGAGCTGAGCCACGCTGAAGCAAGCAAGCAACCAGATCGGGACCCAGACTGTATCTGCCTGCATGTGCCGGACACCGAACTGTGAGTGCACTGATGCTAACCTGAGCTAGGGCATAGTGGAATAGGATTTAGTTTAGTGCACCGTAGAGGTGCACCCCGGGTAGCGGGGACAGATAGGACTACCTAGAAGAGAGTAGCCTGCTATCGTCTGTACTTGTGTTTGTGATTCATTTGTTTTCTTTATGCAAATTTCCATTATCTTTGTTGTGAATTCTCAAGCTGTTCATATTGTAAATCTGCTTCTCCGGCAGTTAGAGTTCTCCTTTAATAAAGCCGGTTTCTACTTCAGCCTCCTTGTCTGCTGCACTGTACTTGAGTCCTGCTCTACGGTCTCTTCCTCTGCTGACCGTTACAAGTGGCGCTGCGAGCAGGGTACAGTCACAGAGATGGAGGCGGCTGAAGGCAATGTGCATGATGTTAATGTGAGTACCTCAGGCAATGGTGGAACCCTTGCAAGGGCCCTTCCTATTGGCACGTTGTTCAACTTGCTACCCAAATTTGATGGCCAGAACATGACATTGTCAGACTGGGTGACAAGGTTACAGAGTGCTGTTAGGATTTACAATGTCAGCCCAGAACTACAAGTAGAAATTGCTTTGGCCGCTCTCGAGGGTGAGGCCCGAAGAAATGTTCTCCTACAACCTGAAGCCACGCGCAATACATTGCAAGAGATGGTGAGATTCCTGGAAGAAATATATGGGGAAACAGCCAGTGCAGGGCACCTCCGGGCGAAGTTTTTTTACCGGATTCAACGGGAAGACGAAGGTGTCTCTCAGTACGCTACAGCCCTACAGGAAGTGTTGGCCGAGGTACAAAAAAAAGAGGCAGATGGGGTTACTGGCATGGGACCCATAGACCGGATACTGCGGGAACAATTTATTCTGGGGCTCTACAGCAATCCCCTGAAACAGGCTCTGCGGGAACGAGTCAGAGTAGACCCTACCCTAACCTTTCGACAAATTTTGGCAGAGGCCGTGACGCGAAACAAAGAAGACGGCTATGCTTCTGGAGTAATACGGACCCAGACCGTTACACCCCCCGGGGTTACAAGAAATGAGGAAGCCCTGGTCAGAGTGGTACAAGACTTGCAGAGCTCCCTGAGTGCCATGCACGAAAAGTTGACACACCTGGAGAAACGGATAGAGTCGCGCCATACTACTGAGGCTGCCTATCCAGCCCGACAACAAACCTATCAGGCGACTCCGTGGGTTCCTACACCCGAATGCCCTTATGCTAGTTTACCATACCATCAAGCCCCTCATTACCCTTCAGTGGGGCCATCCAGCCAAGCTCTGAGGGCACCTCCCACTCGCAGGCAAAAAGTGGGCCGTCAAGGGGCACAGTGTTGGCGGTGTGGAGATCTAGGACATTTCGCCAGAGAGTGTCGGAATAATCCAGCTGGACGCCAAGAGCCGCCGTTAAACTACCGACCCCTGCAGTAGTGGGGCGTACTGCAGGGGAGGTGGAGAGCCAAGCTACCCAGCAAAGCTCCGAACACCTGGTCGCAGGGTGCCCCACTATACGAGCTGAGTTCGAAGGTGTTCCTGTCGACTGCTTAGTGGATACTGGGTCTCAAGTGACAACTATGCCCGAGTCATTCTTCTACCGTTACTTTCAAGCGCTGGCCAAGCCAGAACGAGAGACACTGGTCCGGGTTACAGCGGCTAACCAACAACAGATTCCTGTCACAGGGGTCGTGTGGATGAATGTACGGCTATGTGGACAGGAAGTGGGGCGGAAAGGTATCTTGTTGGTCCCTGAAACATTCAAAGAAGATGTGCCGGTGATAATGGGCATGAATATCCTGCGAGAATTGGATCAGATCATGTTCACCAAACGGGGGCCGGGTTACTGGAAACAAGCACAAACCTACCCAGAAAGCATTTCAACGGCTAATCCGTTTTTGTGGAACACAGAAAAGTGTACCAGCACACCAGGCGGTGGGAACGATCCGAGCGCCAGGAAAGGCTACCTTCACCCTTCCCCCTGGTCGGGAGACCGTGCTGACGTTACCCGTGGGAACTTTCCGTAATCTTGAAGGCATGGAGGTGTTCGTTGAACCAACAGGCCTAGGAGAGCTGGGTCAGGACGTCCTGGTGGCCCGGACACTTGGAGTGGTCCAGAATGGACGAGTACCCATAAGAGCTGTGAATGTGGGATATCTAGAAGTTCCCTTGACGCCAGGAGTGGAACTGGCTCGTGTGTACCTACATCAGGGAGAAATCCTGAGTCAGAGAGAAGTGACTCTAGCTCCGGTAGGGGATGCTGGTTGGACCCTGGCAGTTACTGCCAGTGCAGAAGAGGCGCCGACCCCAGAATGGAATGGGGGAACCATCTTGGATCAAATGGAGATAGATGTTAAGGCTCTCAGTTTAGACCAACAGCGAGCAGTTGAAACCATGCTGTGGGAGAATCAGGCTGCGTTTGCCCGCCACGCCGATGACTTTGGCTGCACGAATGCTATCACACATGATATACCGACGGGGGACACTCCACCAATTCGGGAGAGATATCGACAGATTCCGCCCAAGTTGTACCAGGAAGTGAAGACGCTATTGAAACAGATGATAGATTCCGGAGTGGTGCGGGGAAGCCAGAGCCCTTGGGCAGCCCCAGTGGTGCTTGTCAAGAAGAAGGACGGCACTATTCGATTTTGTGTGGATTACCGGCGGTTGAATGCTTGCACTGCGCGAGACTCATATCCTCTGCCACGCATCGAGGAGTCTCTGACGGCTCTAGGACGAGCCAAATACTTCTCCACCCTGGATCTAGCAAGTGGGTACTGGCAAGTACCAGTGGCTGAGCAGGACAAGGCAAAGACAGCATTCATACTCCCCATGGGGTTATTTGAATTCAACAGGATGCCATTCGGACTGACTAATGCCCCTGGAACCTTCCAGCGGCTGATGGAGAGATGCCTGGGAGACCTGAATTTTGAAGCCACTCTGATATACCTAGACGATATCATCGTATACTCTGCTACTTTTCAAGAACACTTGAATCGGCTAGGGCAGGTACTCGAGCGACTGCGATCCTATGGCCTGAAGGTAAAGCCAAAGAAGTGTCATCTCTTCAAGAGGGAGATCGAGTACCTGGGCCATAGGGTGTCCCAAGACGGAGTGCTACCGTCCCAAGACAAAGTGGCTGCAATACGACAATGGATAGTGCCGAGAACACTGCGTGAGTTGAAGGCCTTTCTGGGACTGACTGGGTACTACCGGCGGTTCATCAAAGACTACGCAAAAATAGCGGGCCCTCTGAATGAGTTGTTGAGAGGAACGGCTGGGCAACCCAAGGGCCAAAGTATTCCCTGGGGACAGAAACAGGAAGAGGCCTTCCAGGCCCTGAAAGAAGCCCTGACATCGGCCCCCATCTTGGCTTATGCCGATTTTGATAAACCATTCATCTTAGCTACTGATGGCAGCCTCTACGGACTTGGGGCAGTCCTGTCACAGGTACAAGATGGACATGAGAGAGTGATCGCTTATGCCAGTAGATCCTTGCGAGATACGGAGCGAAACCCCCATAACTACAGTTCCTTCCGGCTGGAACTCCTTGCCCTGGTGTGGGCTATGACGGAGAAATTTGCAGGATATCTGACAGGAGCTAAGATCTTCGTACGGACGGATAACAATCCCCTGGCCCATCTGGGTACTGCCAAGTTGGGAGCCCTGGAGCAACGCTGGGCGGCTCGCCTCGCAAAGTATGACTTCTCAATTCGCTACCGCTCCGCTACAGAGAACACTAATGCTGATGGTCTCTCGAGGGTTACTTTTGAAACTCCAGTAGGGGATATGGATGAACAAAAGGAAGAAGATGAAACTCCTGACTTCCGCAAGTTCGCTCCCCCAACAGTCGCGGCCCAGACAAGTGGGGAGGCCCGTAAGCTACCCAAAGCATTGGGGAGAACTAATGAAGAATGGGGCAGATTGCAAGATGAAGACATTGGACTGCAGCAAATGAAAAGCTGGGTAACCCAGTGCAGGAAACCCAACAAAGAAGAAAGGACTGATCTGGATGCCGAGATGAAGTCCGTTCTACATCAATGGGACAGACTGGAAGTGCATGGAGCTGTTTTGTTCCGCAAGTGGCAACAGCCTGCCGACCTAGAGGCGAGGTGGCAGGTAGTGATACCCAGAAGAATGGCACGGGAGATAGCCAAAGAGGCTCATGAGTTTGGAGCTCACTTCGGGCCAGTCAAGACATACCAGTGGCTGCAGCGTTATGTGTATTGTCCGCGACTGGAGGCCACAGTTGAAGAAGTTTGCCGACAGTGTCGAGTGTGTGAACTCACGAAGAGTACAGAACAGAGAGCACCCCTACAGTCCATCCAGACCACAGAACCGCTGGAAGTGTTGATGATAGACTATCTTCTTGTGGGACAATCGTCAAGAGGTCCACAGTATTGCCTGGTCATGATCGACCACTTCTCCAAGTTTGCAGTAGTCACCCCAACTCGGGACCAGACGGCCGAGTCCGCGGCACGAGCCATTTGTCAAGACTTCATTCGGGTCTATGGGTGTCCAAAGCGGATCCATTCAGATCAAGGGGCGTGCTTTCAAGGAAAAGTGATGGAAGAGCTACATCGACTGTACGGCATTGAAAAATCCAGGACAACTCCTTATCATCCCCAAGGAAACGGAGCCTGTGAGCGCTTTAACCGCACATTGCTGCAAATGCTGAGGACACTAGAGGAAGACAAGAGGGCACACTGGCCTGACTACCTGCCAGAATTAGTCTGGGCTTACAATAATCGTGTCCACACCACCACCGGTTACACCCCATACATGTTACTGTTCGGTAGGGCTGGTCGAGAGATCGTGGAATTAAACCTAGAACAGCCAGAAGACCTAATAGAGCGATCAACCACCTCATGGGTGAAAGAACACCGTCGGCGTCTCCAGACCATTCGCCGGTTGGCAGGTCAGCGGTTACAGGAGAGAGCTCATACAGACCGTCCTCCAGTTCAGGAGGTTCCATTGCAGCCTGGGGATCGGGTACTGGTACGAGAGAAACGTCCCAGAGGCAAGTTGAGTGAGCGTTGGGAAGTACAGCCGTATAAAGTGATCAAGAGAGTGTACCCTAATGGTCCGGTCTACGAAGTGCAGGTTGAGAATGAGGAATTTGCTTCACGGACTCTACATAGGAATATGTTACGGCCATGCCAGTCCAAAGATCCCGCACCTGTTCAGAGGACACCTCCTCCTGCCCCATACTCAGAACTTGTTATCTCTGATGGAGATTATGGTGAAGACTGGTTGACTGCTCCCAACACTGAAGGAGCCTCCCAGGTTACAGGTGATGAAGGCACTGTCACAGAACCATTGCCGGCCCGTAATGGAGAGGGGCCCTCGGACACACCCGAACCTCCTATTGTGGTGGATGAATCCAGACTGGCAGTTCCTAGTGGAGAGAGTCAGGTCGTAACAGATAGCCAGGACCTCCGGAGATCCAGTAGGCTTACTGCAGGGGTTCCACCAAACAGGTACGCTGCTGATGAGTTCATTTGGTCCACCTGTATGTATTGTGGACAATGTTGTACTGCTGTATAAAAAGTTACATTAACCATTATTTCTATGGACTATATAGCAAGGCCGAGGACGGCCACCTTTAAGTGGGGAGGCATGTAAGAGGCAGCCCTGATCATCCAGCAACATTTCCAACACATATATATATAGCAGACTGTCATGTTTCCCTCCAGCCACCAGAGGCCACTGTGGCTGAGTAGGACAGTGTGAGGAGTTGTTTCCAGAGGACAAGGAGTTAAGTGTTTTTCCCGGGCTGAGCAGAGAGCCTGGGGTGCAGGTGTCTGAGGACACAGGAAGAAGGACGCTGTGCACTGAGAGGGAGATCCACAGGGAAGATTAGAGTGATTTCTCCCTGCCAACCTGCTGTGACACAGTATCTGAGACATTGGAGTGTTTGCTCCCTGACTGAGCTGATGTTTCCTGGTGCAGAAGAGAGACTGCTGTAGTGTGAGGCACTTACCAGAGGAACTGTGAGTGAATTCCAGGCCCTGCCTGATTACACGTCCAGAGCTGCTGATTATCTCTAACCAGAGTTACAGAGACTACAAAGAGAGGCCAGAGCTGAGCCACGCTGAAGCAAGCAAGCAACCAGATCGGGACCCAGACTGTATCTGCCTGCATGTGCCGGACACCGAACTGTGAGTGCACTGATGCTAACCTGAGCTAGGGCATAGTGGAATAGGATTTAGTTTAGTGCACCGTAGAGGTGCACCCCGGGTAGCGGGGACAGATAGGACTACCTAGAAGAGAGTAGCCTGCTATCGTCTGTACTTGTGTTTGTGATTCATTTGTTTTCTTTATGCAAATTTCCATTATCTTTGTTGTGAATTCTCAAGCTGTTCATATTGTAAATCTGCTTCTCCGGCAGTTAGAGTTCTCCTTTAATAAAGCCGGTTTCTACTTCAGCCTCCTTGTCTGCTGCACTGTACTTGAGTCCTGCTCTACGGTCTCTTCCTCTGCTGACCGTTACACAGGTGTGAAAGTAGCCTAAGTGTGCAGTCTGGGTGTGTCAGTCTAGAGTTTCTAGTTCAGTTTGTTCCAGACTAGTTGTGTCCAGTCTGAGTCTGGAGTCTTTATCCCTGAGTTGAAGTGCTCCATTTACTCACCAGGATATAAATTCAAAGAATACTAAAGAAGGAGACCCCCAAAGGGTTACGGCCATCTCTACAAGCGCCTTAGGACCTTTGGATATAAAAGTGAAGGATTCACCAGCCTCCGGCAACCTCACTAACCTGCACTGGGATAACCAGGACCAGCCTAGAAGTCATCTACCAGTAAGACTACAAACCTACAGGTCCTTCTACAAAAATTAGCATATTGTGATAAAGTTCATTATTTTCTGTAATGTACTGATAAACATTAGACTTTCATATATTTTAGATTCATTACACACCAACTGAAGTAGTTCAAGCCTTTTATTGTTTTAATATTGATGATTTTGGCATACAGCTCATGAAAACCCAAATTTCCTATCTCAAAAAATTAGCATATCATGAAAAGGTTCTCTAAACGAGCTATTAACCTAATCATCTGAATCAACTAATTAACTCTAAACACCTGCAAAAGATTCCTGAGGCTTTTAAAAACTCCCAGCCTGGTTCATTACTCAAAACCGCAATCATGGGTAAGACTGCCGACCTGACTGCTGTCCAGAAGGCCATCATTGACACCCTCAAGCAAGAGGGTAAGACACAGAAAGAAATTTCTGAACGAATAGGCTGTTCCCAGAGTGCTGTATCAAGGCACCTCAGTGGGAAGTCTGTGGGAAGGAAAAAGTAGAGAAGAGGTGACCGGACCCTGAGGAAGATTGTGGAGAAGGACCGATTCCAGACCTTGGGGGACCTGCGGAAGCAGTGGACTGAGTCTGGAGTAGAAACATCCAGAGCCACCGTGTACAGGCGTGTGCAGGAAATGGGCTACAGGTGCCGCATTCCCCAGGTCAAGCCACTTTTGAACCAGAAACAGCGGCAGAAGCGCCTGACCTGGGCTACAGAGAAGCAGCACTGGACTGTTGCTCAGTGGTCCAAAGTACTTTTTTCGGATGAAAGCAAATTTTGCATGTCATTCGGAAATCAAGGTGCCAGAGTCTGGAGGAAGACTAGGAAGAGGGAAATGCCAAAATGCCTGAAGTCCAGTGTCAAGTCCCCACAGTCAGTGATGGTCTGGGGTGCCATGTCAGCTGCTGGTGTTGGTCCACTGTGTTTTATCAAGGGCAGGGTCAATGCAGCTAGCTATCAGGAGATTTTGGAGCACTTCATGCTTCCATCTGCCGAAAAGCTTTATGGAGATGAAGATTTCATTTTTCAGCATGACCTGGCACCTGCTCACAGTGCCAAAACCACTGGTAAATGGTTTACTGACCATGGTATTACTGTGCTCAATTGGCCTGCCAACTCTCCTGACCTGAACCCCATAGAGAATCTGTGGGATATTGGGAAGAGAAAGTTGAGAGACGCAAGACTCAACACTGTTGATGAGCTTAAGGCAGCTATCGAAGCATCCTGGGCCTCCATAACACCTCAGCAGTGCCACAGGCTGATTGCCTCCATGCCACGCCGCATTGAAGCAGTCATTTCTGCAAAAGGATTCCCGACCAAGTATTGAGTGCAGAACTGAACATAATTATTTGAAGGTTGACTTTTTTTGTATTAAAAACACTTTTCTTTTATTGGTCTGATGAAATATGCTAATTTTTTGAGATAGGAAATTTGGGTTTTCATGAGCTGTATGCCAAAATCATCAATATTAAAACAATAAAAGGCTTGAACTACTTCAGTTGGTGTGTAATGGATCTAAAATATATGAAAGTCTAATGTTTATCAGTACATTACAGAAAATAATGAACTTTATCACAATATGCTAATTTTTTTTAGAAGGACCTGTATATCATTTAATAGCTAGACAGACACCCATTACACCTGTCAGCAGTGGAACTGTTGCAGCTTTACCTCTGTCCATCTTAATGAGACTGCACTATATTTAGGTGTTACTGTTACCAGGAGCAACGTTCAGTAAAAGTTTTAAGTTGAATTACACCATCCTCGTCTCAGTCTTCAGTTCCTCAATTAACACTACAGTAAATGGTTGTACCACAACAAAAGGTACTGGCGTCATAACTACAAGGGACCTTGCCATAGGCACATTAATACAGACCATCAAGGGCACCTCGAATCACCATCTGGCCGGTGTCCCTTACTCCAGAGTGTGCCCCAGAGAATCCTTGTGCCGTTCTCCTCTTCACTTATGCGAGCCTGCCCAGGGACGACGTAACCGCGAGTAACCAGAACTGTATTTACCTTGGCCCACCTATCGCTCACCATGTGACCTCACGTATAATTCCCCTGTTTGTTCTGGCATACTGCATAATTAAAATTGGCGTCACTACGAACAGGATTTCTGAAAAAATTCCTTTGTGCCTTTAATGAACTGTGTGAACAACACTTGCAAAACCCTGCATCATTATAGACTGCCTATTGTGAATGAGCCCCAACTGTTTATTGCTTTTATTGGGCCAAAAGACTGTTCAAAATGCTTAGAGACTGTCTGCATGTATTGCGTTATCCTTCTACTACAAAACCGCATTGTTAAAACTGCAAAATTGTGGATTTTTCAAGAGTCAGTAGCGCTGCTTGCTGTATTTGAATGGACTGTTTTGCACTTAAAATGGCTGCCTAAGTGACTTGTAGTTTTTTGCTGCGCCATCACAGAGCAGCCTGGTGGGAAAAACCAAGTTATGCCCCTTCCAGTGCAGAGAAAGTTAGCGCACCGCCCTATATGCAAAGTAATTATTGTAAGTGCGGCCTACCACTCCTGTACCGGTCCGGAGAGGCCGGGCTGTATGCAAAGTGTAGCATCGGCCCTTCTGACTGTGGATCGCGTTGAAGAGACGCCGCGCACGGGACTTGAGTGGGACGTACTCTCGCGCATCGCGAGAGCTGGCGGTGCGTGCTAGAGAAAGGAGGATCGTCACATTGCCAGCCAACATCCACGGGGAAAAAAGCAAGTAAAAGCCCCGATCTTACTATTCAGCCTGTGAGAGATCCTCTATCAATAATAAGGGGACATTTAATAAGAATTTACCTCAACAGTAACCTCCGGCCTGTACCGATGGTCTTAAAGGGCCATACAGCCGCAACGGTTGCCTATAGCAACCCCGTTCAAAAATCATATTAAGTAAAATTTTGCCTGCAGCATTTAAATAAACTGTCATTGCCATGTCTGTTCTGGAAGATGCTGCCCAGCCTGACCTCAGCAGATCCCCTGCAGCAGCAGCTGGCTCTAGTACACCGCCAGCCGCTGCAGCAGCCAGCATGATGCCACTAACCATGCCTTATTACTTTGGGGCCCCTTGGTTCCGCCGATACTCTGGGGAAACTCACACCCTAAGAGACTAAGAGAAAATGTGTGCGTTGCTCAGATTGTACCCTGTCTTCACAGAGCAGCAAATGGAAATACCCCTAGCCCAATTGGAGGGAGCCGCAGTCCTGGCCTAGCTCTGAAAGAAGAACACTAGGACAGATTTTTGAGAGACTCTACACCACCTTTGAACCCAAGACCATGTCAGAAGTCAAAATGAGGTTCTTCAGCACAAAACAACAAACCGGTGAGTCACTCAGAGACTTTGCATTGTCTTTACAAGAAGCCCTTAGAGCTGTGGTTCAGGTAGACCCCCGTGAGGCAGAGAACCAAGACAAAACTTTAAAGGAACAATTCATTGAAGGTGTTAACACTGACAACCTAAAAAGCACGTTGAGAATGTTAGCTGCACAACACCCAAGTGTCACCATCCTAGACTTTAAACAGCTAGCCATTAGTATTCTGGGAAAGAATCCGCAGCCTGAGCCTGCTAAAATTGCTGAAACTCTTGTCTACACGCCTGCTACCCCTTCCAAGTGTTGCCCGGTAGCCAGGCAGCTCAAACTCTAGTCCCTGCTGCCGTAGCAGCCTTGACAGAACAGGTTAACTTTTTGACAAAGTGGGAGAAGGATGAAAGGATGAAACACCTGTACTAAAATAACTTTTCCCTCCTGATTACGAAGATATATATCCCAGAAATGCTGGCGGGCGCCCAAATGACCACTCCAACGCCCGCAGGCGACCTGTTTGCACCTACTGTCATAAGTCGGGACTTACAGAAACAATGTGCTGGCGGTTAAAAGAGAGACCCTAGAGGCTAAGGACCGCCCCTCGAGAGGTAAACCAGTAGGTCCACAAGATCCCAACTGGATGCCCATATTTGTAGGATCCCGTCTGGAAGTAGCAATCCAAATTAACGGAATTCCCTTTGTCGCCCTACTAGACACCGGATCTCAGGTCACTATCATTCTACGGCCTGCATTTGATAAATACTGGGACCAGAGTCAACTTACGCAACCACCAGAATGCTGGTTAGATCTTACGGCCAGCAACGGGAAACCCGTGCCAATACATGGTTATTGGGAGCCAACTCTGCAAGTAGGAGATACCACCCTACCTCGACAAGGTATTATTGTTTTACAAGACGGAGACAAAGGTGGCTCTGCAGTGATCCTAGGAATGAATGTTCTTAGGAATCGTTACAGTGAGATGCTTGAGGCATTGCGCCAATCTATGCCTACTGCTTTAAAAGGGTCATACAACAGACCATCTGTGTGTTAAGCACACAACAGAGATTCGCCAATAAGAAGGGATAAATCTGCTTTGTCCGCATCTGAGGAAACCAACCTATGATCCTTAAACCAAAAAATGAGACACTCATATGGAGCCGTGCCACCCTGGGAATTCAAGGTCAAGACTACTAAGTCATGGTAGAGCCTGTCCGTCTCATAAACCTGAATGATTCCAGGATTGTATCAGTGTGCCTTCAATTAAAGGGACACTGACAGGCCCAAAAAGCATATTTAGGGGTATATATGACAGTATAGGTCTTATAAAGGGTATTAGAATCATCGAAGTATCCCCCCTGTCCGCCTCATAAATACAGTAATCTGAAGTTTTATAACCTGCTTTCCTGGGGCGGTGCTTCATATCAATTTGCGCCCAGCCAGCCTCGCCACAACTGCCGCTTGAAGCGCCGCCCAGCTCATCAATATTCACTGAGCTGGGCGGCTACTCTGAAGCGCTGTACTAGTGTCCCTGGCCATCTTCAGCGCATGCGCCCGGCACCCTCACTGGCCGGGATCGCATCGCGCGTCTGCTTTATGCGCATGCGCTGTGCCCGGCGCATGCGCATAAAGCAGATGCGCAATGCGATCCCGGCCAGTGAGGGTGCAGGGCGCATGCGCTGAAGATGGCCGGGGACACTAGTACAGCGCTTCAGAGTAGCCGCCCAGCTCAGTGAATATTGATGAGCTGGGCGGCGCTTCAAACGGCAGTTGTGGCGAGGCTGGCTGGGCGCAAGTTGATATGAAGCACCGCCCCTTGGGCAGATTGAACACCAGGAAAGCAGGTTATAAAACTTCAGATTACTGTATTTATGAGGTGGACAGGGGGGGATACTTAGATGATTCTAATACCCTTTATAAGACCTATACTGTCATATATACCCCCTAAATATGCTTTTTGGGCCTGTCAGTGTCCCTTTAAAGTAGAACAATCTGCGCAGAGCTCCAGTACTCCAGAACATGCTCTGCCTGACTCTTGGTGGGAAGAACTTAACGTGGGAGACAGCTCTATGCCCAAAAACCAAATTGAAGGAGTTTTGAACATCGTGAAGGAACATCATCAAGCCTTCAGTAAGCACTCTATGGATTATAGGGAAGTCCGTGGGATCAAACACACTATCCCTACCGGCTCTCACATTCCAATAAAAGAAAGGTACCGGCCTATACCACCAACGATGTACCAATCTGTGAAACAAATGATACGAGAGATAAAGGATTCCAATATTATCTAAGACAGCCATAGTCCATGGGCTGCACCCCTAGTTCTTGTCCAGAAAAAGGATGGCAATATCAGGTTTTGTGTGGATTACAGAAAAATGTATCAAATCACCCACAAGGATGCCTTTCCCTTACCCAAGATTGAAGAATCCCTGACAGCACTGGGGTCATCAGCCTATTTCTCTACTCTTGATCTGACCAGTGGATACTGGAAAATACCCATGGCTCCTGAAGACTGAGAGAAAACAGCTTTTACCACCCCCATGGGCCTATTCGAATTTAATTACATGCCTTTTGGACTTTGTAATGCACCAGGAACATTTCAACAACTAATGGAAAGCTGTTTAGGCCATAGAAACTTCGAGACTGTCCTACTCTATATGGAGGATGTCATTATTTATTCCAAATCCTACGAAGACCACTTGAAACACCTTGCAGAAGTCTTTCAAGTCCTCATTAAACATGGACTTAAGATCAAACCATCTATGTGCTACCTGTTGAAGCCAGAAGTCAAGTACCTGGGACATGCTGTCAGTGGAGAAGGTGTTAAACCAGATCCTAAAAAGTTAGCTGCAGTCCGGAATTGGCCTACTCCTACCACAGTAAAGGAGGTGAGAAGTTAGTTTTGCAGGGTACTACAGACGCTTCATCCGTCACTTCGCCCAGATTGCTGAGCCAATTCAGGTACTCCTAAGGGGACACCCAAAGAAGTATCAGAAGATGCAGATACCTGTGGAGTGGAATGAAGACAGGGAAATTGCCTTCCAGCTCTTGAAAAAGAAGCTGACCGAACCACCTGTCTTGGGATACCAGATTACCAACAGCCCTTCCATCTCTACACTGATGCCAGCCAAAAAGGCCTGGGAGCTGTCCTGTCTCAAGTGCAAGAAGGTAAAGAGAGAGTAATTGCTTATGCTAGCATTTGCATCTACAAAACAATCCAGAATCTCAAATTGAAAAGGAGAGATGGATCAAATTTCAGTCAGAAAGTAGAGTAATCTGAGAACTACATGACTTCCTCATCAGTGGAAGAACACCTGAGAGAATTTGCAGAAGAAATGCCGACCCAGAACTGTTGAGACACCAAAAACAACTCTTTCTGCAGAAGGGCCTACTATTGAGAAGAAGCCTCAATCCAGTTACCTATGACATTGTATACCAAATCCTAATACCCCACTGGGATGCAAGCATCATTCTTGAGATGTACCATGACAAATCAGGACACTTTGTCGTGCAGAAGACAGAAGCTACAGTCGATAGACGATTCTATTGGATTGGAATGCGAGAAGACATTGAGAAGTCGTGTCGAGAGTGTTCCGCCTGTGCTATTGGACGAGGTGAAAAGCATGACCAAAAAGCACCCTTACATTCTATTGTAAGCCAAAAACTGTTGGCGATCGTTGCAATTGACCATGTGAAGCTGGAACCAAGTTGCTCAGGCTACACATACGCTATGACCATCATTGACCACTACACCAAATTTGTTGTAGCCGTACCTGTTAAGGACTTGACTGCTAAAACAACTGCAGATGCCTTCTGGAAACATTTCCTGTTACCATACGGATGTCCAGAGAAAATTCTTACAGATCAAGGATCTGCCTTTGAGTTGCAAATCTTCAAAGAACTGTGTTCACTTCACAATTGCCAGAAAATCAGAACAACAGCTTACCATCCCCAAGGTAATGGACTTTGTGAAAAAATTAACCAGACCCTAATAGAAATGCTTAGAGCTGTGCCACCTGCTACCAGGAATGATTGGCCTACTCTTCTACCTCAATTGATGTATACCTATAATAATACCATTCACTGTTCCACAGGGTATACACCTTACTATCTCATGTTTGGCTGACAAGGTAAACTACCTGCTGACCATACTTTGGACGTACAAGTGCCTGATGCCAACAATCCATTGCCAAAAACTGATGGGTGAATGAGCACCAAAGACATCTAGCTGATGCACAAGAAATTGTTCACCACTGCATGGAACATGCTCACAAAAGGCAGCAAAAAGATTTATGACCAATCTGCCAGAGCAGAGCCTCTTGAAATTGGTCATTATGTGTGGCTAAAGAACAATCCTCGCACCAGCAAGTTGGACAGTAAGTGGGAAAGAGATCCCTACATTGTTTCAGCTATCCCTAATCCAGCAACTGACACCTATAAGATCACCAGAGAAAACAAATCACCTCGAATAGTTCATCGCAATCGCTTGAAACTGTGCAACAAGGAGAAAGATACTCCAGGAGGAATCCTTCCAGATAAGACTGTTACAGAGGAACATCAGCCTCCAATTCAAGTGCCTTAATTACCAGTTAAGTCTGTGGAACCTATGCAGACTGTTGAAAAACTAATGACGGAAACAGATCCTCTAATATGGTTCCTTACACCATGGTTAAACATTGCTGTGCCTGCTCCAGTCAGTCCAGTGTCACGTCAGGCAGAGGAACCCTCTCAAGAAGAAGTTTCAGTAGTGCAAGAAACTCCAGAAGTACCAAGTTCCCTTGCGCCAAGGCCAGAAAAAGGACCACCACTTCGCAGATCCAGTTGGATTACAAAGGACAACCACCTGCTTGTTATAGGTAGTATCTACTGCAAACCCAGGGGAGAATGCTTCCAGCTATTCCAGTTTAATGTGGATTACAATTTTGCTTCTTAGTGAGATTACAGAGGCTGGGTAAGAGACTTCTTGACTCTGATTATTTGCCTTACTCCAAGGAATCTCTACAGTCTTCTTTGTTTTGTTGTCACAACGTTAAAGCCTGTGCCCGGAGATAGACTCAAACGTACCTGATCCTCTGTGTTGTTCATCGTCTTTATATCCCCTATGCTCATGGAACGGACTCATGCCCTGTGAGCCTCCTGACCTACATCCCTGTTCATTATTTTCCCCAATTCTGGACTATCCTGGTGTATAATTGTTCCGCTGTGCCAGGTCAGTACCCCTGTTCATCAGTCTCCAGAGGGAAGAAACAACACTCCTTTTCACTTGTTTTACCACCATTCTTGATGTTTGCCTGATATTTACAATTGTACCTAACAATAGCTTTTCAGATCTCAAGAAAAAGTATTGTTATGATACTGTTCTTCATGCCTGCAGGATTGATCTCTTTTTGTATTTTTCAGGAGACCTTCATCTTCGTGTTGAGGTCGACACAGGTTAAACACGAGGAGTATGCAGTGTCCCATTACCCTCGTGGATACTGGAAAGTTGTTGTGTATTGCTTTGCATACCTTTTATATAGCCTGTTTTATGCTGCAATGCATCTTTATGTATAATCCCTGCTTACAGGTGTATTTTGATTGCATTACACTGAGCCTACCACTATCATTTAATAGCTAGAAAGACACCCATTACACCTGTCAGCAGTGGAACTGTTGCAGCTTTACCTCTGTCCAGAGACTGCACTATACTTGGATGTTACTGTTACCAGGAGCAACGCTCAGTAAAAGTTTTAAGTTGAATTACACCATCCTCGTCTCAGTCTTCAGTTCCTCAATTAACACTACAGTAAATGGTTGTACCACCACAAAAGGTACTGGCGTCACGACTACAAGGGACCTTGCCATAGGCACATTAATACAGATCATCAATGGCACCTCGAATCACCATCTGGCCTGTGTCCCTTACACCAGAGTGTGCCCCAGAGAATCCTTGTGCCGTTCTCCTCTTCACTTATGCGAGCCTGCCCAGGGACGACGTAACCGTGAGTAACCAGAACTGTATTTACCTTGGCCCACCTATTGCTCACACCGTGACCTCACGTATAATTCCCCTGTTTGGTCTGACATACTGCAGAGCCAGGCAGACATGAACACTTATACACTGCCTGGTCCTGTCAATCAGTGCAGAGGGTGTAGCAGTTGCAGAGAGAGCTGAACTTCTAGGAGTAATGGCAACGGCCCCGTTGCTCCTAGAGGCTCATTTGCATAGAATACAACATAATTTTTCTCAGAAATGCAGACACATATGAACATGGGACCAACACAGATGCCTTCAGCAGCTAAGCACACATACCTCCCAACTTTGTAAATAAACAAAAAAGCTTCACGTGCCGCAGCAGATTTTTTTTGCACTAGGCCACGCCTCTAACTACGCCCAAAACATAACTATACACCTAATACCAACAGTCCCCTTAATGCCCCACATAGTAATTATTCCCCCTTCATGCCACCACACAGTATTTAATGCCACATTGTGTCTTTACAGAATTATGCCCCGCTGTGCCTCATTAAGAAATTACAAGCTCAGAGTCTTGTCTACAAATGCTCGCAGTCTAGGGAATAAGATCAATGAACTTGAGGCTATAATGGCATCTGAGAATATAGATGTAGTGGCTGTTACTGAGACGTGGTTCAAGGGGAGTAATGACTGGGATATATCAATACCAGGGTTCTCTCTATACAGGAAAGACAGAGAAGGCAAGAAGGGGGAGGGGTGGCCCTGTATGTGAAAGATAGCATAAAATCTAATTTGATACAAGTTAGCGAGAACAATTTCGAGTCAGTTTGGGTTACCTTGCAGCTTGATAATCATAAGGTAACTCGTGTAGGTGTGATATATAGACCACCTAGCCAAGTCAAAGAATTAAATGATCTACTAGTTGAGGAAATAGCTAAAATGACATTTAAGGGGGAAGTTATCATTATGGGACTTCAATCTTCCAGATGTAAACTGGAAAACCAAAATAGCTAGTTCTGCCAGGAGTACAGATATTCTAAATTCCCTACTGAGATTATCTCTACAGCATGTAGTGGAGGAGCCAACCCGGAAGGAGGCCATTTTAGATTTAGTATTCACAAATGGGAATTTGGTATCTGATATTACTGTAGGGGAAAGCTTGGGATCTAGTGATCACCAGTTAGTGTGGTTTACTATAAGTACAGTGACTGAGTCACACCACACAAAAACAAAAGTTTTAGATTTTAGAAAAACTGACTTTTCTAAAATTAGATTAGTGGTATACGAGTCCCTATCAGACTGGAACAGTTTCATTGGAGTCCAGGAGAAATGGGACTACTTAAAAGTGGCACTATTGAAGGCAACAGAAAATTGCATTAGGCTTGTCAGTAAAAGCAAAAAAAGGAAGAGACCACTGTGGTACTCAGCAGAAGTGGCCAAAATCATTAAAAACAAAAAGATAGCATTTAGGAATTATAAAAAAAAACAAAAAAACAAGGATGACAGACAAATTTATAAGATTAGTCAGAGAGAGGGAAAAAAGGCGATAAGGCATTCTTCAGATACATAAATGAAAAAAGGAAACTAAAACAAGGAATTACCAAATTAAAAACAAAAGAAGGAAGGTATATGGAAGAAGATAAAGAACTAGCTGACTGCCTCAATGAATACTTCTGTTCAGTTTTTACAAAGGAAAGTGAAGGAGAAGGACCTCAGTTAGGAAAGAAGAGGAAGAGGTTCTAAGTCAACTGTCTAAAATTAATACAAATAAGTCACAGGGGCCTGATGGGATACACCCAAAGCTATTAAAAGAGCTCAGCGGTGAACTAGCAAAACCATTAACAGATTTATTGAACCAATCACTGGCAACAAGAGTCGTCCCAGAAGATTGGAAATTAGCAAATGCTGTGCCCATTCACAAGAAAGGAAGTAGGGAGGAATCGGGCAACTATAGGCCAGTAAGCCTGACATCAATAGTGGGGAAATTAATGGAAACCATACTTAAGGAGAGGATTGTGGAACATCTAAAATCCCATGGATTGGAAGATGAAAAACAGCATGGGTTTACTTCAGGGAGATCATGTCAAACTAATCTTATTGATTTTTTTGATTGGGTGACTAAAATAATAGATGGAGGAGGTAAGGCTTTTGATACTGTCCCACATAGAAGGCTTATCAATAAAGTGCAGTCTTTGGGCTTGGACTCCCATATTGTTGAATGGATTAGGCAGTGGCTGAGGGACAGGCAACAGAGGGTTGTAGTCAATGGAGTATATTCAGACCAAGGTCTTGTTATCAGTGGGGTACCTCAGGGATCTGTTCTGGGACCCATATTGTTTAATATCTTTATCAGCAAAATTGCAGAAGGCCTCAATGGTAAGGTGTGTCTTTTTGCTGATGACACAAAGATTTGTAACAGGGTTGATGTTCCTGGAGGGATACACCAAATGGAAAAGGACTTAGGAAAACTAGAGGAATGGTCAAAAATCTGGCAACTAAAATTTAATGTTGATAAGTGCAAGATAATGCACCTGGGACGTAAAAACCCAAGAGCAGAATATAAAATCAGTGATACAGTCCTAACCTCAGTATCTGAGGAAAGGGATTTAGGGATCATTATTTCAGAAGACTTAATGGTAGGCAGACAATGTCATAGAGCAGCAGGAAATGCTAACAGAATGCTTGGGTGTATAGGGAGAGGAATTACCAGTAGAAAGAGGGAGGTGCTCATGCCGCTCTACAGAGCACTAGTGAGACCTAATTTGGAGTATTGTGCTCAGTACTGGAGACCATATCTCCAGAAGGATATTGATACTTTGGAGAGAGTTCAGAGAAGAGCTACTAAACTGGTACATGGATTGCAGGATAAAACTTACCAGGAAAGATTAAAGGACCTTAACATGTATAGCTTGGAAGAAAGACGAGACAGAGGGGATATGATAGAAACTTTTAAATACATAAAGGGAATCAACAAGGTAAAAGAGGAGTGAATATTTAAAAGAAGAAAAACTGCTACAAGAGGACATAGTTTTAAATTAGAGGGGCAAAGGTTTAAAAGCAATATCAGGAAGTATTACTTTACTGAGAGAGTAGTGGATGCATGGAATAGCCTTCCTGCAGAAGTGGTAGCTGCAAATACAGTGGAGGAGTTTAAGCATGCATGGGATAGGCATAATGCCATCCTTCATATAAGATAGGGCCAGGGGCTATCCATAGTATTTAGTATATTGGGCAGACTAGATGGGCCAAATGGTTCTTATCTGCCGACACATTGTATGTTTCTATGTTTCTAGGTCCGGTGACTGTGGAGGCCAGGTCATCTGGCGCAGCACCCCATCACTCTCCTTCATGGTCAAATAGCCCTTACACAGCCTGGAGGTGTGTTTGGGGTCATTGTCCTGTTGAAAAATAAATGATGGTCCAACTAAACGCAAACCGGATGGAATAGCATGCCACTGCAAGATGCTGTGGTAGCCATGCTGGTTCAGTATGCCTTCAATTTTGAATAAATCCCCAACAGTGTCACCAGCAAAGCACCCCCACACCATCACAGCTCCTCCTCCGTGCTTCACAGTGGGAACCAGGCATGTAGAGTCCATCCATTCACCTTTTCTGCATCGCACAAAAACACGGTGGTTGGAACCAAAGATCTCAAATTTGGACTTATCAGACCAAAGCACAGATTTCCACTGGTCTAATGTCCATTCCTTGTGTTCTTTAGCCCAAACAAGTCTCTTCTGCTTGTTGCCTGTCAGTAGCAGTGGTTTCCTAGCAGATATTCTACCATGAAGGCCTGATTCACACAGTCTCCTCTTAACAGTTGTTCTAGAGATGTGTCTGCTGCTAGAACTCTGTGTGGCATTGACCTGGTCTCTAATCTGAGCTGCTGTTAACCTGCGATTTCTGAGGCTGGTGACTCGGATGAACTTATCCTCCGCAGCAGAGGTGACTCTTGGTCTTCCTTTCCTGGGGCGGTCCGCATGTGAGCCAGTTTCTTTGTAGCGCTTGATGGTTTTTGTGACTGCACTTGGGGACACTTTCAAAGTTTTCCCAATTTTTCGGACTGACTGACCTTCATTTCTTAAAGTAATGATGGCCACTCGTTTTTCTTTACTTAGCTGCTTTTTTCTTGCCATAATACAAATTCTAACAGTCTATTCAGTAGAACTATCAGCTGTGTATCCACCTGACTTCTCCACAAGGCAACTGATGGTCCCAACCCCATTTATAAGGCAAGAAATCCCACTTATTAAACCTGACAGGGCACACTTGTGAAGTGAAAACCATTTGAGGTGACTACCTCTTGAAGCTCAACAAGAGAATGCCAAGAGTGTGCAAAGCAGTAATCAAAGCAAAAGAACCTACTTTGAAGAACCTAGA
Source organism: Bufo gargarizans (assembly GCF_014858855.1). Classification (NCBI taxonomy): domain Eukaryota; kingdom Metazoa; phylum Chordata; class Amphibia; order Anura; family Bufonidae; genus Bufo; species Bufo gargarizans. The sequence continues at coordinate 603,208,165 of NC_058081.1, forward strand.
ATATGACATATTTTCACTTGTTTCACACTTTTTTGTTATGTATATAATTCCACATGTGTTAATTCAAAGTTTTGATGCCTTCAGTGTGAATATATAATTTTCATAGTCATGAAAATAAAGAAAACTCTTTGAATGAGAAGGTGTGTCCAAACTTTTGGTCTGTACTGTGTATATATATATATATATATATATATATATATATATATAAAAAGAATATGGGGGACATTTATCAAGAGACACATTTTCTGTCTTGATTCCCTCTGTGCTACCAGAAGATGCAACAAATTGATGTTGATCACAGGCCTCTCATTAATTTTTTGCCTTCTCCTGTGCAACATACTTAAAGGGATTGTCTGTTTTTTACTATTGATGACCTATCCTCAGGATAGGTCATCAATATCTGATCGGTGGGGGTCGGACCCCCGGAACCCCCGCCGGTCAGCTGTTTAGAGAGGGCAGCATACTTCCTTCGACTGCTTCGTTACCTGCTTGCTGAGGGTTTGACTTGTATTGAGGTTTCAATGCAAACTCAATAGCAGACTGGAACTGCAATATTGTTTCTGTTAGGCCTCTTTCACATGAACGATACAGATTGGCTCTGGATGCGTTCCGTGAAGCTCGCACCATTTTGCAAGTAAGTTCAGTCAGTTTTGTCTACGATTGCGTTCAGTTGTTCGGTTTTATCCGCGTAGGTGCAATGCGTTTTGATGCGTTTTTCACGAGCATGATAAAAAATGAATGTTTGCAAACAACATCTCTTAGCAACCATCAGTGAAAAATGCATTGCAATCCTCACTTGGTTCCAGATGCAATGCGTTTTTCACTGAAGACCCATTCACTTCTATGGGACCAGGGTTGCGTGAAAAACGCAGAATATAGAGCATTCTGCGTTTTTCAGCTAATGCGTGAAAAAAAAACGCTCATGTACACTGACCCATTGAAATGAATGGGTCAGGATTCAGTGCAGGTGATATGCGCTCACGTCACGCATCGTACCCGCGCAGAAAACTCACTTGTGTGAAAGGGGCCTTAGACTGTGTTTTCTCCAGTTTCACCTCTCCCACTAGAAGGTTCTAGTTCTGTTAAAAACTGTTAAAAACCTTCTCTGCCAATAACATCATTACAAAAACTGTGCACCGGCAGCTTCATGGCATACATGCAAGCCTTACATCACCAAGCACAATGCCAAGCAGTGGATGGTGCAAAGCGTACCACTACTAGACACTGGAAACGCGTTCTGTGGAGTGATGAATGACACTTCCTTATCTGATGGACATGTCTGGCTTTGGCAAATGCCTGACTGCATTGTGCCAACTGTAAAGTTTGGTGGAGGAGGACTAAGGTTGTTATTAGTTCCAGTGAAGGTAAACATTTTGGACAATTGTGTGCTTCCAACATTGTTACTATATTTTCATGTAAATCCTTCTGTGTTGTTAATGTGGTTAATTCACAGTCTGCATGCTACAAGAAAAGCGTAGCGGTGTTCAGCAGGTAATGACTGTAGCCTTGGAGCTGCCCTGCTGTTGCAGGTAAGTGTAGGCGTTGTTAATGTGAAGTGCACTTGGATTTATTGTGAACATCTCATTATGTTGGTGCATGAGCTACTTAAGACTTAATGTTGTTGGTGATGAGTGGTGGAAGGTTAATACTTGTCCTAGAACTACCTTGTACTTGTGTCTGAAGCTTATGGTGTGTGCTGTCAAAGGTAAACATAGCATAAAGGCAGCCTATGCAACTGCTATAGGGCCCATAAAGACGGGGCTATAGAGCTGGCAATCCAAACACCGTCGGCATCTCCCTGCTAGTAGTACAGTTGCCAGAGTACTTACAGTACTGCATTCTCCTGCCGCATGCTAGGCCTGGCCTATCAGTCCCACCTGCAGTCCTCATTGCCCATAGGGCACACGCCCTCTCTGGCTCTTAAAGACCCAGCATGTGCGTGTCCTAATTAGTCCCCAGCCAACGGCTGTTTGCCCTGGGGTATTTAAGGCACTTTCTCTTATGAGAAGCTGCCTGTGCAAAATGGTTCATAGCTTGCCAGTCGTTGAAAAGGTGTGTGTTACCATCTAATCTTCCAAGCCCAATTTATGCCAATTTACTGTTTTCAACCAGGTTAATGTGCCCTGAGCTCTGCCTATCACACTGACCTTGTGCTGCCTGCCCGGGCCTATTTAACAGATTGCTTGCCCCATCTTCGGCTTGTCCACTCACTATGATTTTACCTGCCCCCTCTGTGCCATGCACCGGTGTCTCTTCTTGGGTCAGCTGTCACTGAACGGAGAGAATATTCCAAGAGGCAGCAGCCTGGTGGTTCCCCTGCAGCGGCAACCAGGGGATCCACTTGGAAAGCACTATTAGGAATAGCCCTAAGTCAAATTTGTTCACTGCCACAGTGGGTCCACACCTACTGCATTAGAGGGGTCTACCTTTGGTTAACCCCTTTTCTGTAGCTATATGGCACCCCCTTCCCCCTCCAAAAGCAACACTGGCATAATTAATAAGGGGCAGGCTGAGCATTTTGGCATTTAGTATCATAGTTCCCCCTTTCTGCCCCATTGACCCCTTTAGGAGACCACATGCAAAGGTTTTTTTCTTTGCTGACAATTTATCACACTCAGATAGTCGTGTGACATCATAGAACCTGTGTTGGTGACATAATCACAGCCTGGAGCCCAAAACCATTTCATTCCAACAGAAAAAGACTAGTTCAGCTACTACTAATTATATCTGTAATAACCAATAGATGCTGGTGTTGGGTCCTTGGTAAGGATTTCTGATTCTGCACTGATGTGATGCTCCCAATGTACACAGTTATAATACAGAGCAGTTTAAACACCTATTCTTTACCTTTATTGGATATTATAAGGGATTTACCTTTTGATGTTTTTCTGCTGTCCTTCGCACTTCTGAAGAGCATGGTTTGGTTCTCCCATTACTGACTTTATCCCTGGTACTGGCTTCAGGTACGCTGTTGGATCTTGTGGACTTTGCCATTGGTGTATATGTTTGTGAAGAAATCTGGCTGGATACAAAAACATCACTGTGGGTGTTATAGGTGATTCCAGGGGGTTCTGGTTGCATCTGGGCTCCCATTTTGGACAACCTCGATACAAAAATGGGTCTTAATGATAATTGTTGCATTGTAACCAATCATTATCTGACATACATGAAAATTACAAGATCCATTCAGTGATAAGAAGAAAATCACTAGGGGCATAGCTACAAGACGTTTAGTAGGAGGCCCTGTTGCCTGGTGACTGATGGGATTCAATGGTCTACTATCAGCTAGGATTGTAGCATACTACATATGGAATATCATATTTATTTGGTCCTGTACTCATTTTTCATCAGAGCCCATGTTTATTCAAACCCAACATCCTGATAATTAAGAGGGATTTCCTGCCCTCTTTCTGCAACTTTCCAACGGACTTTGGGGGAATGTATCAAGCTCTCTACACCAGAATTCTGGCTTCAAAAAGTCACAAAAAAGGTTTTACTTGCCCCAAAATTTTGAACTTTTATGCCACCCATATTCCAAAAGTGGATGGTAAAGTATGTGTAGTTTCCTTCCAGATTTAACACTGCAACCTTTTTATAAGCTGCAAAAAATATATAAAAAAAGCCACAAACTCAATCCAGTAGGGTGTGGTATAAAAAACTGGAGCGGTGGTCCAGCACCCCACACCCCACTGATCACTGTTTTGTTTAGCTACGTCACTGGAAATAAGCACTGAAGCTACAGGGCACAATATTGTCCAGCCTTTTTTATGTAATGCAGTGCAGCACTGATCCTCTTCAATGGAAGCAGCACCACAGTGACGGGCACCGTACTTTACAATGTTGATGGTGCAATGTAGTTCCAGCGCTGTCTTCCAGTGACGGAGCTACACTCGAACAGCTGATGGGTGGGGGTACCTGAGGATGGGGCAAATTTAACAAACAACGTGCACCATTTGATAAATATGGCTAAAATTACACAAATGCAGACTCAAGAAAAACTGACTTCAGATATTACCCTCATGATAAATTCCCCCTACTCTGCATTTCAACTCAAAAATGCTTTGTTCATTTTAAAGGAACACACTGGGTGAAACTGATTCACTGTGTTCTGCCTCGTGCATGAGGGGGTGGGGCATGACACAAGGATTCTCTCCTTAAAGGGGCTTCCCATAAAATAAGCTTGTCCCCAAGTACAGCGCTTGGCTATTTCCAGCAGTTCCATAGAGAGGGAACAGTATAGCAGCACACATGTTCAATCTGCCGGCCCAACCATACAGGGACCCTTCCTACTGTAATCTGCCCGGATCACAGCACAGCATAACACATTGAATCAGCTTAGCCCAGAGTAAGTAATACATACTATTTATTCTCACCTGGGGTACATATACGTCTCCATGAGGTCTCGTGCACATCCGACAGTTTCCATAATATGATAGCCATCTCTCACTTCTGGGGGTCTCATGCTCTGGTAATATGCCCATTCATTATGGATCTGTATAGGTTTTAGTGAAGAATATGGACCCATCAACGTTGTAAGGGAATCCCCATATCTATCCGGATAACTAGCAATTGTCATATATTCGGGTTCATACTCCCCAGAGAAGACTCCCATATCCTCCCATTGTGAAGCATTGATGTTTGATAAAGCACCCTGTACTTTTAAGGTCTTTGGTGTTTTCTCTTGGATGTGGCTGCCGGCTAATCTTGAATCTTCTATGGCTTCAGGGAATTTTGCTTCTTTCTCCAGATGTGATCTGTCCTCCACAGGTTGCACATCTAATTTCTCATTGCACTAGAAAACGTTTCAATGAATACATTAAAACCAGATTACAAAAAACTCCAAAACAATAAAAACAGTCAACTAAGAAATCACTATGATGGATGCTGCCATTCATTTTGGGTTTAAATGCGTCCTAAAAAGCCATACACATTAAAGTTGATTGATTGATCTAATGTTTATGGGGGTAGACCATGGAATATACTGGTTATTTAACGAATTATTCCTAGTTGATATATTTATCTGCAGGATATGCCTGATGTCTGATGGATGCAAGACTCACCCCTGAGCACCTGATGAAGGGGTTTCTGCAGCAAAGTGTAGAGAAAATGGAAACTATTCTTGTGTACAGCTCTTCCCCTTCTGTTCTGTGGTAGTTTACATGCATGACCACTTAAGGTATTATGGAACCTGCATCCATTAGATACTGATGGAAAAAAGTCTTATCAATTTCTATTCAGCTATGTCTGAGTTATCTTCATCTCTTACATAGGTAACAGATGCTGGATAACAACTATTTATGGCTGCCATTAAGGATAAGCGAATCGGCTTCAGATGAAACATCCGAAGTCGATTCGCATAAAACTTTGTTCTAATACTGTATGGAGCAGGAGCTCTGTACAGTATTAGAATGTGTTGGCTCATATGAGCCGAAGTCATTGCTTCGTGAAGTCTTGCGAGACTTCGGGTAATAACTTCATAAATTAATTTGTACTGTAAAAAAACATTTCCCGAACTCGGGTTCGGTTCCAAGGCTCCTGCTATCTATGTACAGTATTGGAACAAAGTTTTATGCGAATCGACTTCGAAGTCGATTCACTCATCCATAACTTTTCAGATTCATGCTATACAATTCATGGACCAAAATAACCCATGACATTAAAGAGTTTGTTGCACTTCAGCCAGTGGCATTTATAATGTAGAAAAAGTTAATACAAGGCACTTACTAATCTATTGTGATTGTCCATATTGCCTCCTTTGCTGGCTTATTTCCAGGAGTTACGGAGGTGGCCAGGTGGGAGCTGCTGCGCATGCGTGTTTATGTGAGCCACCAGAGAAGCCGACGCCTCTTCCAATATTGTGCAAGCACGGCCACCACTGCTGTATTGTAGGGTGGTTGTAACCCCTGGACATGACCAGTATGTAATGTGATGGAAAAATGAATATGGACAATCACAATACATTAGTAAGTTGTTTGTATTAACTTTTTCATTCCCTGACATAAATTCTATAAGAACAGATGAATTGCAGCTGGATGAAACTGAACCCAGACTGAAGTTCTTCTGATTGCAGGTAAGCCCCTGACAGCAAAATGGCAAGTTTCACATCAAACACCTCTACTCTGGCAAACCCTTCAAAGCTCAGAACATCACATGTACTTAATTTGGGTGTAGTTATTGTTGGGGAACTGTGTCTCAGGAAACAGATATCAGCCATTATTAAAGGAGTTTTCTGAGTATGTAATACTGATGACCTTTTCTCTGCATAGGCTATAAGTATCTGATCAGAGGAGGTCCAACTCCCTGCACCCCAGCCAATCAACTTTTTGAAGAGACTGCGTTGCTCCTTGAGCACTGCAGCCTTTTCTTAGGCCAGTGATGTCACGTTTATTAGTCATATGGCCTACGTGCAGTTCAGTCCCATTCAAGTGAATGGGACTGGGCGGCAAATCCAAGGACAGCGCTATCTAAAGCTGCGAGCAGGTCTTTTTAAACCGCTGATCGGTGTTGGTGCCAGGTCAAAAACTGTTCAGAAATTCATGACCTATCCTGAAGATAGGTTATCAGTATTAACCACTCGGAGAACCCCTTTAAACCTTCATACTTTCCCTTGAGGAACATTACAAGAACTAAACATTTCATTCCACCAGAAGATTTATCCACACTGGATACCTTTCTAACCTCAAGTCTGGATTACTGTAATGCCTTTTACTTAGGCCTCCCAAAGATTGCATTACACCTCCTTCAGAGCATTCAAAATACTGCAGCTATCATCAATAACCAGTCAGCCCTGGCATGCTCCCATAACACCAATCCTTCACTCTCTACACTGGCTGCCTATTAAATGGAGAAAAACGTTTAAAATTTGCTTGCAGACCTTTAAAGCCATAAATAACTTAGGCCTGCTGCAGCCCTACACTCCTTGCCGTCCTCTCAGATCAGGATGCATGAACAAACTGTCCATACCAAGGATCCACCATAAAACTTTTGGACCCAGAGCCTTCTGTTGTACAGTCCCACTCTCTGGAATGCACAACCTGAATCAATAAGAAAGAGATCATCATTGGACTCTTTTAAAACAAGACTCAAAACGCACTTGTTCAGTCTAGCATTTGAGGGCAAATATTTCATTTGCTTCAAAAACTTCTTCATAGGTCATTATAGCAAACTAATTGTCTGCTCCTGGACTGTGCTTTGAGTCCTATGTGCATTACAAACTGTTGTAATCCACAGCACTTTTTTGGAAGATGCTTCCAGTCTTCTGTGATTTCCACCACCAGTTCCATCCATGGTGTCATCATGTTGTGACTCCATGTAGTCTTCGCCATGGAAACAATTAGCACCTATTAAGCGGTTCCTGCCCAAAGCAATCTATGTAACAGTAATGCATAACCATCTCCAGTCCCTTCCACCTTGGTTGATCCTATTGTCTCTCCGTGCTTGCATTGTGTTGGAAGGTACATTGTATCAGTAGAGATGTAGTTTACAGGGCCAGTAGATACATACTTCTGCATTAGCCCTTTGAAAAGAGGAACAGGACGCAACCTCTGCTTGCCTGTTTGTGAACTGTTCTATTAATACCAATCAAATTGAGAAAATGATCAAATGAAATTGCATTTTGAGCATCATAAGCTGTGTAATGTCTATTCTGTTAAATTGAGGCCCATAATTGCTTCTCTACAGAAAAGGTACAACAAAGACCGCAATCATGTCATGTCATTATCCCAGACTAGGAAACGGCCTTAGGAGCTGGGACATCAAAGACTTGTGCTTCTCGAATTGCATTTGGCTACTATTGTAGAAGCGCAGACAATCTTGATGAGGTGTTTATACTGAGCCAAGCCTTAGTGCACATAGAGTCTGAGTGCCTTGGTCTAGGGCCATTAAAAAATTGTACATTATGTTCCTGCCTTTGAAGTGATGTTGTAGGTAGGAAAGCAAGTCGCATTGAGTACGGCTGAGTGAGATTGCTTGTCTACTTGTCATTCTCTCTCTCAAAGAAACATAAGGTTCTTCGACAATAGGAAAACACTAAAAAGTTCATATTATGGAGAATATTAGGAGCCTTAAAAACAAACCCACAAATACACTTAGCATCTGAAAACAGCAGAGTGAAAGAAACAATTATGCTTTTGCGGAATTTGGATAATCTTGGCTCTCAGGAAATATTGAACTACATTTTTCTAAAACTAGGAAGGGGAATATTAGGCGTCTTCTTGTTGATTGAGCTCTGGATGAATAAAACTGGGTTGGCTTTGTGGAGTATTTATTATGTAGATTGTAAATGGCTTTGGAACTAATGGAAAGATAATGTAGATGGCTTCTGTAATCGTTGGGCCATTTATGGGAAGTTCGTGGAAATGTGGAAAATTAACAACCACAGCTTGGTTCCAGAAATATGTTCAGTTCAGTTGTCACTTCCCTTCCCCCATATTGCACATACTGTAGTTCTTTTTGCTCAGTTGGGAGGCTTTCTTAGGATAAGGGAAACCTAAAGGGGTTACCCAAGATTAAATAAAGCAACCAAAAAAAAAAAACATGTCTGATTTCAAACTTGTCCAGGGGTTGTGTCTGGTATTGCAACTCAATTTCACTGAAGTGAATAGGACTTAGCTGCAATACCATATGCAACTGGTGGACAGGTGTGGCACTGTTTTGGAAATAAAAGGAAAGTTTTTCTAATACTGGTCTACCCATCTAAAAAAAACATCTCCGTTTACAGCCGTTTCTCAGGCAGGAGATTGAAAAAGTGTATTGTGTTAAGTCGCACTGAAACTGTACACTCTGGACAGTGGGGGGCATAGATATCTTGGGTGGGCTGTTTGCGTCACCCTTATCTTTAGATGTCATATGGCTTGCTCTAGTACATTATTCAGGTCTTTAAGACCAAATTGGCACCAAGTTAAGGGCACAGAAAGGGCAAAGACACTTGACAACACTTGACGTTCTCTAGGTAGGTCAATTCTTGACACAAGTTTCATGATAATGCTCACAAGCCAATCCTCACGGTCTTACCTGTTCAGATTTGGTTTCCACTATTTTCTTTTTGTGAATGTGAAAGTAGGATTGAGTTTTCTCTTTCCGTACTCCCAAAGTAACCTTGTTCTTCTCTATAATGTCTTTTTTAGATGCCTCTGGTTGTGCCATGGTCCTTTTATCCATTGCGTTCTGGTGGGCTCCATGTTTTCTTATTTGCCTGCCTTCTTTAGATTTTGGTTTTGTTGTAGCTTCAACCTTCTTGTTCTTGGAGGACACATCATTAAGGGGCTTCCAAAATGGGTAATCATCTACACTATCCCTGTCTTCTGAGGTGTCTAAAGTCATCCCTTTTGAACATTGTTCAGAGCCAATAGAGGACACATCTAGAAATTCCTCCTCATCCTGGTCATATTTGTGGAACATGTTCTGGTGCTTCCTCCAGTCTGGATCATATCTTAATTCAGAGTAGGATGTGTGGATCTCTTGTGCCCTAAAGAAAATTTTATAAAGAGGTTAGACTGATACGAATCTTCCAGAATTATGTTATGCTTGGGTATATTATTACATTATTGGGTACTTGGGTTTACCGAGTGTTTAATACTGATGACCTATTCTCAGGAAAGGTCATCAGAAAGCCATTAGTGGAGGTCCATCTCTTGGCACCCCCACTAACCAGCTGTTTGAAAAGGCCACAGCGCTCCAGTGAGTGCTACTGCCTCCTCACAGATTACCAAGCACAGCACTATCCGTTGGACAGTGGCTGTGCTTGGTATTGCAGCATAGCCCCATTCACTTAAATGAGACTGAGCTGTGCCTAGGCCTATGATGGCTAACCTCTGGCACTCCAGCTATGGTAAAACTACAACTCCCAAGATGCCCCCTTGCATGGCTGTTCACGGAACTCCATATTAATGAATGGGGCATGCTGGGAGTCGTAGTTTCACCACAGCTGGAGTGCCGGAGGTTAGCCATCACTGGCCTAGGCCATGTGACCAATGAATGTGACATCTGTGGCATAGGAAGAGGCCATGGTTCTCACTGGAGAACCAAGGATTCTTCAAACAGTTGATCCTTGGGGATACTAGGAGATCTTTACGAAGATCACTATATGGGCACTATTGTATCTGTTAGCGACGTTTCACAAATCTGCCTTTTGAAGCTTTTAAGTAAAGGCCCCCAAACACATTAGTTCAAACTTGGCTGGCCACCAATCTTATGTGTATGGGTAACTCCTGACTCTACCTCGACTGAGCATGTCAGGGAGAGAGAAGAATCAGCATTGACTTTCAGTGCCCCAATTATTTTGTTCTCCTGGGAGCAAAGCTGCGGCCAGAAGTGTCTGGAGAGGTTAGAGAGGACAAAGGTTTTTGACAGCTCTGTCTCCTATCTCTCCATCCGAAACACATACACGCGTTGCTAAACCAAGGGTGTATGAATAAGGGGCAGTCATCAGAAATAGCTGCGGACAGCGGAAGGTGACATATATAGTAAGAAACATGGTTTCACCACATGTAGCTTGTGGTTCTCATGTGAGTTTATGAATGTCAACCTGATGAAGGGGACCACAGTTTCCCCGAAACTCATTTTTTTTTTTATTTTGTATGTATTTTAATGAAATAAAGAAGATCTTAACCTCAAGACTGTCTACACTGGGTTTTGAAGCGCCGGAGCAGGATTCCGAATTGGTTCTCATGTGAGTGGCTTTCTTAACATATTGATTAGATTTAACAGCACAGATAATTTTAGGAGAGGAGTGGGCTGACCATGGAGGTCACAGACTTAAGTGTAGTTAAATGCTATTGACATCTTTTTTTATTATTGCCTTCTGCTAATTTTTCAATTGCTCTTTATTAAAATTTTAGAGCCGTTTCCCTGTACAGCTTGTTAGCTTCTGTGTATTTGCAGAGTAGTAGGTTTTCTGTTTACACCAAGTCCCGTCAAACAGCAGCCCTGATGGCTGATTCTGTAGCCCTTATCTCTGAACTCAGGACAGCTTAAAACACTTATTACAGCTCATTTTTTTTTTATTAAACTGTTATGAATACGGCTTGAATAAATGTTTGAGCTGTCAAGAGTTCAGAAAAAGGGGTTACAGACTGAGCCGTCAGAGCTGCTATTTGACGGGACTCATTATAAGCAGAAAGGCTGCTGCTCTGCAAATACACAGAAGCTGTATAGGCAACACGACTGAACATTTTTAATACAGACCAATTGAAATGATTTTTAGCCTACAATAAATAGAATGCAATAATAAAAAATTGCCCCCATAGTTATCTAAACCCTTTAAGGAGAGCTGTGTATTGATCTTGTGGGGCATCACAGACTTAGATGTACATAGTTGAAGGAACAGTCCCCCAGCAGCACAGAGTATTTTAGCAGAACAGTATGTTGATCTTGTGGGAGGTCACTGACTGAATGAAACATAGGGAAAAAATATGTGAAATGCACCCCACCACCACATAACCCGCTGCAGATTTGTATTGTTGGCCGCTGTCATTTTGTTGCTGGAGAATAAAGTAATAAAACTCTAAACTGTAATCATAATAATTAATAATCATAATATTGTACAATTTCCGGCATCCAGGTGAATGTGTTTGGCTGCGTCTCACTTTCTAATTGTCCGTCGTTGTAATGTGAGTGGTTTAAGCCTGTCTGCAGCCGCAGCCATTAAGAGTAATGATCGTTTAATTAAAGTTAAGAAATGGTTTTAATGCAACATGAGTGATATTGGATTTTTACACCTCAAACTGTTCCAGTCAGAAATGTGTTTCTCCTTAATAATCTTATAGATTTTGCCCTTTTATTGCCTTTGCCGACTGTGCCATATAGCTTAGCGTGTCTCAGATAGATAATCAGTACCGAGCTTTCAGATGATTATTATTCATTAGATGTGTTACTGACAACCCACGGCTGCCAGGAATCTGATGACAGTCATGTCACTACACCCAACCGTACATGGACAATTCACCACCATCCGACACGCGCATCCATGTGAATATAAAATATGTTTTCTGGTCAGATAGACTTTGTATAGCAATTCAATTCACTATGTTCACTATCTCTGCTTACTGTCGGTTGATGGAAACATTCAGTTTACCTCTAGAAGCTGAGAACCTGTCCTAGCCTAATACTTCCCTGCATGGACCAGAAGGATGCATTTTACCTCCACTGATACATTGTAGCAAACTATCAGGACAAGAGAGGATTGGGAATTGCCTAGACTGGATACAACTGTAACAAAGTCTGAGCTGGGAGAAATATATGATTTATACAGAGTGCAAGGCTCTGGATATTAACAAGAATGTTCTCATTCTTTAACAGCAAGCAGAGATCTTTAAAATGTTTAGGAACTAAAAGTGGTTGTACACATTAGGTTAATAGTGGCTGAACCCATCTAATTTGAATGTGGGTGTCCTGGCTTTGCCAATGGCAGATGTTGGGGTAAACAAGTATTCGGCCGTTGGATTTCAACTTGTCCGCTCCTTTTCTTTTCAGAGATAAACCGCCTCTAGGGGTGTCCAGTAGCTCCCCTATCTCCAACCAGAACACATGCACACTCTGCCAAGCTTGCATTGCATGTTTATGGGGGTCGATAGGAATAGTTGAGGAGATGGACATTACTGTTACATTTATTAGCCCCCATATCTGGTGTTCATCTTTCAGATATGTTAAGCCAGTGTTGTTTATAAGGAGGGATACAGAGATTATACTTCTCACTGGAACTAAAGGCTGCATTGCCATGAGGACAGTGAAAGAGTAAGGGGTGCATTACTTGGGAGGGGGGAGAATATTGGGACCCTAGAGAACAAGCTCCACCTCTGTAGTTGGGTAACAGGTTCAAGAATTTTAGATTAGCGGGTCTACAGTATATTTTGCAATGTTTAGCATTTTGGGAATATAATTAGTAGCACTGTCCATTGATAAATGCTGCACGTGTTTCATATTTACTAACCTACTTGCGCCATTTTCCATTACAAGCAATGTTTCCGTTACATTGTTAACACCTCACAATGGTGGATTCATTTCAGATGTTCAACCGAGACAGTGGAAATTTTTATTTGTTACTTTGAGGAAGACAGGAAGAATCGAGAATTTACAGATGGCTTCTTGGGAGCATCTGCCGCTAGCCCACAAAAATCCTTTTCAAGGGCCGGAGTAAATGGATGTAAACACTTGCAAGGCAACGCTGCCAGATGCTCCTAGGGTGGAAGTCTGCCCATTCTTTGCCAAACTATTGAAGAATCCTATTAAAACATTTAACGACATTTAATCCCTGTGTGTTTGGCATAAGATGGGATGTGTTTATGAGGCTCAATGTCATTTGTCCCTGGTTATTAGTTATCACTATGCACTGCATTGATCCTACATGATGTCCATGAGAGGGAAGCTGATATTGCTCATAGAAAATACAGGTTGTTGGTGTCACTGGATAAGACAAGGTGACGGGGTAAAGACTGCATCATTTGCAGTATAGTTTATTAGATTTCCAGCTTCAATTTATGAAACTCCTATAAACTAACGGAAACTGTCATAGACAACACTGGAGTTGGAGCAGCCCTACAATATCATGTAGTCAGGGGCAGGCCTGGCTAGTTTATACTTGGCAACTCTCCTGAAATATCTAGAAGGCTCCTGAAAAAAAGGAGATCTCTTGGACTTATGGAAGAACTATCTGGTGATGCATCTCACCAACATTTCCTATAAGGTGTAACAAATGGTTGAAAAACATTCCATTGCTCATGGCTTTGTAAAGAGCTCATGTTCAGATGCAGAACCTAAGGGAATAGTGTGGACAAGGAAATAGAAGTATAAATAAAGTAACGTCTCTGTTAGATATACTTGTCTTCTCTAGCGCTGCAAATCCGGAGACAATGTGGGAAAAGTCAAATAAGTAAATTTTTGGAAAAGGATTGCGCTGCAGGAGAAAATTCTTTTGTATAAAAATAAAAATATATAATAAAAAAATATAATAAAAAGTTCCTTTGGTAGATCTTCAATCAACGTGGTCACAAGCCAACCTCACAACTTAACACTGGTATGGAAATCTGTTCTGAAATGAAAAAGCGCACTATGGTGTAGCAAGTTCCACAAACTTAGCGCCCCTGCGAATAGATTATACTCACAGGGTATCTTGCGAGTAAATGCGTATATGAATGGATGGTGTCTTCAATAGTACTCTGTTGAAAAGAGAGGACTATAGTGTAGCATGTAATTACACTTAAAACGCTTGCTGTAAGGTTATACTCACAGGATGTCCCTTATGAGAGGCTGGAAGGAATCTGTGCAATATTCACAGGCAACTGGGCGGGTGGAGCAGGCAAGGATCAAGATACTCAAGTAGGAATTTCCAAATATCGATCCGACGGATGGAATGCTTCTGCACCTAGATGGTACTAGACCTCAGCTTCTCAGAAGGACTGGTTAGTGGAACGGATGCGCACCAAAGAGTCGGATAAAAATTATTTAATGAGAAATAAAATTACAGCTAAAACCACAAGACTAAAGTCTCTGAAATGCTCCCATTGTAAAGAGCTCTGAGCACATCAGCTAGCTGCAGAGAGCAGTCATGGATAGTGATGGGCAAAAAAATAATTCTATCCTGTTCTTCTGTGCTGCTGTGTGCTGTCCATAACTTCTCTTAAACTACAGCTAGGAGGATGAAGGACCTTTTAATGACATTACAGTCACATGATCAAGGTACTGCAACCAAACACAGCAGAGGAGGAAAACTTAGCAAGCAGGAATCCTGTCCTGCTCCTCACAGCACAACAGCAGCTGGAGCTGTTGACCCTCTATTGTTTGCAGCAAGATTTTGGCACCTAATCATTGTATTACTGCACTCCTGGTCTCTAGGTCAAAAATTATATCCCCAACAGTACTCTAAAATAAGGAGACATCCAGAAGATCAAAGAGGGCAAAGCTTAGTTTAAAGGGAGATGTGCCTGAGAGCCGCTAAGAGGGATTTGATAGGTTTTAATGTAATTCTGTAGTTCATGGAAATTTGGGATGTATGAGCTGCTAGACGAATCTGGCCCTGGCCAAAAACATGCCTCAGAACCCGTGTCCACCAACCCAGTAGTTGCTGCAGCAGTGGAAGAGAGATCAGAACACCCACGAGGCTGCATAAGGCACAGCTTGCAGAGTTAGTCTTCCCACCACAGGTGCCATGCAGAGGTGTCACAGAAATGGCAGGAGCATTGTGCATTGTTCTGCCAGTGGTGCACCAGAACAGCACTGCAGTGCATGCATCATGTCCATGAAAAAAGTGGTGCAGTAGTGGTGGAAACCATACACATTGCCATGTTGGGGGTGCACAAAAGAAGAAGCGCTACAGACCAGGCCAGCAGAGTAGTCTGGTGGCCTGAATCAAGTCCTTGGTTAGGGTTGTGGATCAGTGGTCACCATGACTACAGTGACCTGAAGAGAGCTGCAGATGCAAAGGCGGGCCATGGAGCTTGCAGGGGAATCTACCTGCTGCATGAGAGTCAAACAGGAGAGGCCATGGTGATGGACCAGCATGTGATACTGAGGTGCTGCTGGAGAGCAGGAGTGGAAAGAAAGGGAGAGTCCCTCCACACAAGTATGCCACAGAAGACAAGACGACCCGCAGATCACAAGAGCTGCAGCTACAACAGTGGCTTACAAGTTGATATACATAGGAATGAAAGAGAGTCTCAGTATCACCAAAGTGCCATGTAAAATGAAAACTGGGCAGCTGAGAATAAGTTAAGTGCCACTGGGTAAGAGGAGCCAACGCCATGGTCTGTGTGTCAGCCCCTGGGAGCAATGGGGCAGCTGGAGGAAAAAATATCCTGGGCAAGTGTGACAAGTTGCAAGCAGAAGACACTTGAGCCCTAGAAGCCAAAACATCATCTCTGGGCCATTGACGTCCCCCTTTGGACTAGAACTTGGGTAAATATGGACCGTATATAGTTGCAGAGACTCTACAAATTTTGAGGAAGTACAAATATGTGGCTTTAAGAGACTGTAATCAATTTGAGCATAGTATTCTCATGCTGAATGGTATAACTGGCAAGCGTATGTACCCGTGAAAATGTCTGCTGCAAGGTTTGAAAAACCAAGCTCTCCTGTGGAGCAAAGATATGTACACTATTCACAAAAAGTTTGGGATACATGGCTTGTGGGTGAAATTTCAGGATGAACCTAAAAATGCACTCTACCCTTTACATGTGAACTTAATGTGACCTTCTCTAAACTTTTGAATACACATGTCCAACTGTTCAATGTTTCAGTACTTTTTGCACAACTTGCTGTTCTCTAACAAGGAGCTTAATGGCAACATTTAAAACAGGTGTTTGATCCATGAATCCCTCAATAAATGTCCTGGTTCAATTAGAATTGGTATTTAAACAGTCCTCCTCATCTTGCTGTTCATATTTTGACATGAGACAAAGACGACACCTAACAATTGATCACCAGTACCTTGACATTGTGAAGCTTCAAGCAGGATGTTCTCAGATGGAAGTGGCCACTGAGCTTAGAATGTCACAGTGTCATTAACAGGTTGCAACAGAGATGCAGAAAGACTTGAAGAGTCACAGAAAGGCATAAAAGTGGACGTCCGTTGGCCACATCCCACACTGATGACCGCTTCTTTGTGAACAATATCCTGCGGAACCGGATGATGAATGCCACACAACTCCAGGAACATTTAAGGGAGGTGGGAGGCAACCAAGTGTCACCATGGACATCATCAGTTTGCATGGGCCAGGAAGCATCTACGCTGGACAAGGAACTAATGGGGGACCAATGGGCTGTTCTCTGATCAAAGTCGATTCATGCTGAGCAGAAATGATGGCCGCCAATGATGTTGGAGATGTCAAGGAGAGCGCTATGCATCAGCCACTGTTGTCACCAGACGAACCTTTGGTGGTGGTGGCGTTACAGTGTGGGCAGGTGTGTCTAGTAAATACAGAACTGCCCTACACTTTGTGAATAGTGCAGTGACAAGCCCATACTACTTGAATAACATAATTAATCCAGTCATTGTGCCTCTGCATTAACAATACAGACCTAATTTCATCTTCATGGATGACAATGCACCAGCTCATAGAGGTTGCATCTTTAGGGAATGGCTGCTGGAGACTGGGGTACCTCAAATGGAATGGACTGAACTTTCTCCAGACCTGTATCCTATTGAAAACCTATGAGATAAGCTGAGTCGCCGTGTAGAGGCTCGTAACTCTGTACCCAAGAACCTTAATGACCTGAGGGCTGTCCTTCAAGAGGAGTGGGATGCCATGCCTCAGCAGACCATAAGGAGACTTGTGAAAAGCATGAGATGTCGTTGTTAAGCTGTAATTGATGCTCAAGGCCACATAAGTTATTGAGACATAGACATTTTGTGGGGGTATACCCTCCACTGTTGTTGGCTTCTGTTTCAATAAATAGTTTGAGATGAGGCAATCACTATTGCATGCTTCTACTTAAATGTCCTACTTTCATGATATAATATCACTGTAGCGTGAACTTTTTACGTTTTCCATAAATTTCACCCGGAATCCAAATATCCCTAACTTTTTGTGAGTAGTGTATACATTGTACCACAGTTTTTTGTTTTTGTTTTTCTCTGCAAAAATTTGCGTGCATCTATCTGCCTTTTTATTCAGCTACATCTAAAGAACCCGGAAGTGCTTCCCCACCCGCACTTTTTATACATGCATATACAGACCTGCTGCATGTACAGTATGTATACAGACATGATGCATTCACACTGTTATGTATGCAAAATGGGTGCATTCACACTTATATAAATATTAAACTAGTGGGTTCATCCTGTTGCATTCAAGCCGCCCAGTCTCCGAGTGAAGACATGCACTTTCGCACTCACATCTACGTGTTGTGGTTCCCTCATTTCCATGCACTCCTAATAGCCCATAAATTGGAAACAATTGCCTATTTAAATTATTAAGAATTGCAGCGAGGTAATAATTAGCAGTCCCCATCTTTACTTAACAGCCTTGCATACTAATCACTAAATTGAATTATCTCTTCAATATTCATCATTGCCCTCTGCAATTTACTGTGGAGGATGCTAATTGCTCTCCATATGTTCCGCATTTACTCGTTTTTATTTACAACGTGTAGATTAGGAGCTTTCTGCAGAACACATTTTTTTGTTGTTTTGCAACTATTAAAATAAAAGGCATTCAACTCTGCGCAGTGAAGCCCCACATATCACACATTACAAAGGAACAATCACCTTTTTATGTGTGGTGAGCGCTCGGCTCGGTGGGTACTCCGCACAGGAGAAGGATAAAACCGTCCATAATAACATGTAAAGTATGTTCTAAAAATATCCGCAAACAGCCTTTATTATGTTAATATGGCGCTTATCAAGTGGCCCAGCTCGATATTCTCCTGACTCTAAATGGTCTGATAAATCCATCTTACACCCAGAAAATTTCAATTTATAAAAATATCTGTGATCGAAGAAGAACCCAAAAAATTCAAAGAGGAATTTTGTGATTCACAAATTGAATTTAAACACAGTTGCTAATGAGGTCTTAATCTGTGGATCCATGATTCAGTAGATTGGGAGAGTTGGCTGGATCAATGTTATCAGGGCGGGTTGCTCTGTGGTTAGGCTCTTTGAGGCATACAAGCACCCTTCACTGCTACCATCTTAGGGTGTAATAGTGTTTAGTATTCTTCTTTTTCGCCAATTAGGAGACCAGATCCTGCATCGGATTTTCTGCAGTATAATAGAAAAAGACAGCACCTCTGGCTTTCTCCACTGCACAAAGCATTGGTATACCTAGCATTGCTCTGGTGGGTAAGACCCCTTTCAGCCACTATTATTACTGTCATTTCTGTTTTTGGTATTGGTCATTATCTTTGGTACTAATTGAACCATTCTAAGGATATATGTTCATGGTCCCTGAGTTCATGTTGTACATAACTTCTTGTATATAGGGGCGCACTACTTATACCATTTGTAGACATTAAAAGTTATATTTTAGTATGCCCTTATTTTTGGATAGTCATATTTTTAGCCCTTAAGGGTTCTCTTTTTCTTTTTCCACTTGAGTGTATTGAAACTGCACATATTGTTCTTGATCAATGTTAATCAAAATCCTTAAAATTATTGTTTGATTCCTTCTTCCCTGTTGGCGTGCCACTGTGAGTGGAGCTCCCACCCAACACTTACAGCATTCCTTGTTGCAAGTTCTGGCCCCAGGTCTGGAGCAAGAGCCTGATGTCAGTGTGGGCTCAGGCAGTGCCTGACACAGGGACAGAATTGCGGTGCCGTGGACCTGTCATGGGCCCCTTTCACACAAGCGAGTTTTCCGCGCGGGTGCAATGCGTGACGTGAACGCATAGCACCTGCACTGAATTCTGATCCATTCATTTCAATGGGTCTGTGTACATGAGCGTTTTTTTTCATGCATCACTTGTGCGTTGCGTGAAAATTGTTTTTCACGCAGCCCTGATCCCATAGAAGTGAATGTGCTGCGTAAAAAACGCATTGCATCCGTTGCTAAGAGATGTTGTTTGTAAACCTTCAGGTTTTTTTATCACGCGTGTGAAAAACGCATCAAAAAGCATTGCACCCGCGCGGAAAAAACTGAACAACTGAACGCAATCGCAGACAAAATTGACTTAACTTGCTTGCAAAATGGTGCGGGTTTCACTGAACGCATCCAGAGCCAATCCGTCACGCTCATGTGAAAGGGCCTAAGGCCCCTTTCACACGAGCGCAACGGATTAGGTCCGCAGAATATAGAACATGCTACAATTTTCACGCAACGCAGAATTGATGCGTGAAAAACAACACTCATGTACTGTACACAGACCCATTGAAATGAATGGGTCAGGATTCAGTGCGGGTGCTATGCGTTCACATGACGCATTGCACCCGCGCGGAAAACTCTCTCGTGTGAAAGGGGCCTAAGTGTCTTGAAGGGAAATGTGTGGCTCATGACCAATTGTCTTTCCATGGAGGAAAGGATGGGGATCCTACACCCAAGTGTCTCAAAGAGAAGGACGTGGATAATGCACCAAGGGTCTTGGCAGGAAGGATGCGGATCACACACTAAGTGTCTCAGAAGGAAAGACGTGGATCACGCACCAAGTATCTCCATAAAGAGGAAAGGAAACAGATCACACACCAAGACCAAGAAGAACGCAGATCACTAACCAAATATTTCACAGGGAAGGATGAGGATCACACACCAAGTGTCTCAGGGGGTAGGATACAGATCAAACATCAAGTGCCTTAGAAGTCAGGGTGAGGATCACACACCAAGTGTCTGAAGGAGAAGGATGTGCATCATGCACCTTGTGTTCATACACAAGTGTCTTGGAGGGAATTATGTGAATCACACACTGCAGTGTCTTGGAGGGAAGGACATGTATCATGCACCAGGTGTTTAGGAGTGAAGGATGTGGATCATGCACCAAGCGTCTTGGAAGGAAAGATGTGGATCATGCACTAAGTGCAGGGGCGGATTGGCCATAGACCTTATAGGGAAATTTCCCGGTGAGCCAATGCCCAGTGGGCCTCCAGCACAAAGTATTTTGTGCTGGATGGTGGTATTTGGCTCTGTTGGGGTGGTATTATGTTCCACAATATGGTATTGCTGGCACTGCCTTCCATCAGTTTGGACCCGACTACAAAACAGGGCCACTTTTAGTATTTTTTCCAGGGCCACTTTAAGTTCCCAGTCTGCCCCTGACCAAGTGTCTATCAGGGAAGGACGTGGATCATGCACCAAGTGCCTTGCAGGGAAGGACATGAATCTTGCACCAATTGTCTCGGAGGGAAGGATGTAGATCCTGCACCAGGAATCTCAGAGGCAAGGATGTGGATCACGCACCAAGTGTCTAGGAGGGACGGACATGGATCATGCACCAAGTCTTTCAGAGGGAAGGATGTGGATCACGCACCAAGTGTCTCTTCCATTTGCTATTTTAATACCTAGTAGCAAACATCACTTAGTACAGAATATGTGATTAATGTCTTGTATGCAGCTTTTCATGGATTATGTAATAGCTCCACAGGCAGAGAAAATGGATGTGTAAGTGATCATTGCGAGCTGAGCGTCCTGCCGATATTTTTATTATCCCCTTCCATTAGTTTTCATGAGAGCAATGCTGCCCTGCAGGAGTCTTTCAGGCTGCCTCTTTTATAGGGGTCTAATTCAACACTTTCATAGTCCTGGGATTTCAACTCAAAAGATGCAAAATCTATTCTGCAGAAGCCATTCAGCTCGGGTGGATTTATTTATCTATTTTTCTTTATGGTTTTCTGTAAAAAAAATAAAAATCTTGTCTGATGTTTATTACCCTCAAATCTAAAGAAATGCCTCCCTGTCAGATCTATGCGATTGTCTAAAGCCCAGATTATTACATTATTGACCTCGCTATGGTCTATCTATATCCAATAGGTGCATATTAATATATTGGACACACTAGATATGCAGAGCTTTGTTCCTGATACATATACATATCATTACTGCACTCCCTATAGATCTGCAGAGCACCGCTCCGTTCCATCTCCATCCAACAGGTGAATACTGCAACATTCTGATCTCTGACCTCTGTACGGACCTGCAGAGCATTGCTTAACTCGATACCCATCTAGCAGATGCACATTACTATATGATGATTAGTACATTCGAGATAACCAAGTATCTGCAGAACATCACTCCAGTAGATCTAAATCATACAAGTGCAGTCTGTTCTCTTCTGCAGAAGATTACATTAGTAATCCAAGTATCTGCTGAACATCACTCCAATCCATCTACATGCAAAATGTGCATGTTCTACAGATTATTAAAGGCCATCTGTCAGCAGATTTGTACCTTTGAACCTGGCTGGCCCGTTGCCTGAGCACTTGGAAGCAGAAGGCATCTGTGTTGGTCCCATGTTCATATGTGCCCAAATTGCTGAGGAAAATAAGTTTTGATATACGCAAATGAGCCCCTAGAGACTCTGCTCTCTCTGCAACTGCTGCGCCCTCTGCACTGATTGACAGGGTCAGGCACTGTAAAAGGGATCACTCCTGCCTGACCCTGTCAATCAAAGACAGCTGATCCTCTAGGTGTAATGATAACACCCCCATTGCTCCTAGAGGCTCATTTGCATATATTCAAACTTCATTTTTCTCAGCAATTCGGGCACATATGAACATGAGACCAACACAGATGTCTTCAGCTGCCAAGTGCACATGCAACTGGTCAGCCAGTTTCATAGGTACAAATCTGCTGACAGATGCCATTTAACCACTTCACATCCACCCATAGGATATAAACGTCCTATGGATGGATGTTTATCTCTGAATGGACGTTCTGCAGCACGGTGGTCATGTGACCGCTGGGGCCAGGAGAGTGCCGAAGCTGTCGGGTCTTTCACAGACCTCGATCAGCCCTGCACTGAGGCTGTACAGCATTGTATTCTGCTGTACGTCCTCTCTTGGGGGTGTATTTCCCCTGTAACTGGGGCTACTATGCAAGCCCCAGTTACAGGAGAAATCAAGAGTAATAAAAAATAATGAGGTTAAATGTCCCGCAGAGGTCTTGTATGACCTTATGGGGGATGCAAAGTGTAAAATAAAAAATAAAAAAAATAAAGTGTTTAAAAAAATAAATAAAAAAGATTTCACATGTAAAAAATAAAAATAAATCCCCAATTAAGTAATTAATATTTTTTTTCAAAATATAATTTTTTTTATAAAATAGAAATATTTGGTATTGCTGCGTCCGTAACGACCAGCTCTATAATATATATCACATTATCCACCCCGTCTGAAAAACACTATAAAAAAATATAAAAACTGTGTCGAAAAAAGCCATTTTTGTCACCTTACATCACAATAAGTGCAACTCCAAGTGATCAAAAAGGCGTATGTCCCACAAAATGGTACCAATAAAACCGTCGCCTCATCCCAGAAAAAAATGAGCCCCTACATAAGAAAATCGCTTAAAAAATAAAAAAAACTATTGCTCTCAGAACATGGAGACATTAAAACATCATTTTTTTGTTTTAAAAAATGCTACTATTGTGTTTAAGTGAAATAAATAAAAAATATATACATATTAGGTATCACCGCATTCTTAACAACCAGCTCTATAAAACTATCACATGACCTAACCTCTCAGGTGAACACCGTAAAAAAATAAAAATTAAAACAGTGCTAAAAAAGCCATTTTTGGTTACCTAACATCACATAAAGTGCAACACCAAGTGATCAAAAGGGCGTATGCCCCCCAAAATAGTACCAATCAAACCATCACCTCATCCTGCAAAAAATGAGACCATAACTAGGACAATCGGTCAAAAAATTTAAAAGCTATGGCTCTCAGACTATGGAGACAATAAAACATCATTTTTTTGTTTCAAAAATGCTATTATTGTAAAACTTAAATAAATAAGAAAAAGTATATATATTAGGCATTGCCACGTCTGTAACGATCTGCTCTATAAAAGTGTCACATGAGCTAACCTCTCAGGTGAACGCTGTAAAAATAAATAAATAAAAACTGTGCTAAAACAACCAACAATTTTTTGGTCACCTTGCCCCATAAAGTGTAATAATGAATGATTAAAAAATCATATGTACCCAAAAATGGTACCAATAAAAATGTCAACTCTTCCTGCAAAAAACAAGCCCCTGCACCTCGGCAGAAAAAATAATAACAATATGGCGTTCAGAAAATGGAGACGCAATTTTTTTTTTTTCAAAAATGCTTTATTATGTAAAACTGAAACAAACAAACAAAGTAGACATATTTGATATAATTGCATCTGTAACAACCTGCTCTACAAAAATAGCACATGATCTACCCTGTCAGATGAATGTTGTAAAAAATTACAAAATTCAAACAGTGCCAAAACAGCTATTTTTTTTGTTACCTTGCTTCACAAAAAATTTAATATAGAGCAATTAAAAATAATCTGTACCCCAAAATAGTACCAATAATACCCCTTATCCCCTAGTTTCCAAATTGGGTCATTTTGGGAGTTTCTACTGTAAGGGTGCATCAGGGGGGGCTTCAAATGGGACATGGCATCTAAAAACCAGTTCAGCAAAATCTGCCTTCCAAAAACCATATGGCGCTCCTTTTCTTCTGTGCCCTGCCGTGTGCCCTTACATCAGTTTACGATCACATGTGGGGTGTTTATGTAAACTGCAGAATCAGGGTAATAAATATTGAGGTTTTTTGGGCTGTTAACTCTTGATGTGTTAAAGAATAAAATGAATTAAAATGGAAAATCTTTAAAAATGTCATCTCCATTTTCCTTTAATTCTTGTGGAACTCCTAAAGAGTTAACAAAGTTTGAGGGGTTGAGGGGTGTAGTTTCTACAACGGGGTCATTTATGGGGGATTTCCACTATGTAAGCCCCACAAAGTGACTTCAGATCTGAACCGGTCCTTAAAAAGTGGGTTTTAGAAATTTTCTTAAACATTTTAAGAATTGCTTCTAAAATTCTAAGCCTTCTAATGTCCTAAAAAAAATAAAATGACATTTACAAAATGATGCCAACATAAAGTACACATATGGGAATGTTAAGCAATAAATATTTTATGAGGTATCTCTTTCTGTTTTAAAAGCAGAGAAATTGAAATTTGAAAAATTGTGAATGTTTGGTAAATTTTGGATTATTTTATAAATAAAGGTGAAATATATTGACTCAAATTTACCACTGTCGTGAAGTACAGTCTCAGAATGGCTTGGATAAGTAAAAGCGTTCCAAAGTTTTATCACATAAAATGACACATGTCAGATTTTCAAAATTAAGCCTGGTCAGGAAGGGGGTAAATGTGAAGTGTGTTAAATTACTGATCACTATAGGGATCTGCAGAGCATTGATTCGCTCCATCTACATTTAACAAGTTCATATTGATATATCCTGCACTTTATTACCATTACTGAAGTAAAGATATGCAGAGATGACTTCCGGTTCCGGCACCATCAAGTGAGCAGCAGGTGTTACGAGCTCCGTCACTTGGGGCACAACGGACACAGAATCACTGCTATACTGGCTGTCGACTTGATTTAGGCGGCCAGGACAATCACCCAGAAAGAGAGGAGTTCCTGTTTATGGACCGCTTCCTCATACACATGGGGAATAAATAAAAGAAAGCCCCAGCTAAGCATAACGCTGCACCTGCAGATGACAAGATCGCGCCGACGGCGGGCGATGCTCAACAGCCAAACTCCTCGTCAATGTAATGACCGGTGTCACGCACAGGGAGGAAAACAGGGAAAGCCCTGCCTAAGGGAGAGGGAAAGGTGGTGACCCCTAACTCACCTTGCGGCTGGCACCTGACTGCCCTGACGTCCCTAGACGGGTTCCTCACCCGTGCTGCGATCACGTGCCTAAACCCTGGCTTTCCCTGAAATGAGCCCTAGATAGTGAACGGGCCGGTGGGATCGCTAGTCCTCACCACTGCACTAAGAGGGAAACACCAGGGAGAGGACAGACAAACACAGACAAACACAAACACCCAGGTGGACGACAACAACTGTCCACAAAGGTCTAACAGGGATCCGGAGGGTAGCGTTCTGAATCAACAGTCAGAGAACGCAGCAACACAGCTCCAGTGGGTCAGGATAGATGTCCAGGCAGGAAGCTCTATCTCTGGCAACCAGAGAAGTGTGAGAGAGGAATATAAGGAGGTTTGGGAGTGCTGGACAAGGAACAGCTGAGGAGAAGGAGCTACGGATCCCTGAGTGAGCCAAAAGGGTTTGCAAAGCAAACCCAGAAAGCTACCATAAGGAAAACAGCCCTATCTTAAATAGAGTGTGCAGCCAACCGCTGCGACTTCCTGACCCTGGGTATAACGGAGTCAGGCGTGGTTCTCGATACCCTCGTGACAGTCCGGTGACGATCGGATGGAGCATAATACGGTCCTGGAGCCAGAGAATACAGATCTGGACGATAAGCACCTTGCAATTGAAGTGGCATTGCGTATTCTTCCGGAACTGCAGGAAGCTTTGTCGTCTACCATCGCACAATCGTTCGCAGCACTACAGGCTGAAGTGTCTCTTCACTCCAACAAGCTAGACAAACTGGAGCTGAAAGTGCAAGTAGTAGAAGCGCGGACTGAATCGCTGCAGTCACAACTACAGAAAACCCTGGCCGAAAACAACAGGTTATGGGACAAATTAGACGACCTCGAAAACCGATCAAGACGCAGCAACCTAAGGATCGTCTGTCTCCCTGATAACATCCCGGCTAAGGACTTGATCGCGATCTGTGAATCAGAAATTCCTGAGGCCTTGGGCATAACATACCGCTGCAAAGCGGAGAGAGCTCATGGAGTGGGCATGAACTCAC
Source organism: Bufo gargarizans (assembly GCF_014858855.1). Lineage (NCBI taxonomy): Eukaryota > Metazoa > Chordata > Amphibia > Anura > Bufonidae > Bufo > Bufo gargarizans. Next base: position 603,234,449 of record NC_058081.1, read on the forward strand.
CTCCTATACCGGACTACAAAAGGTCTTACAGTGCTGTGCTACAAGCACGCAAGAAAGCTAGGCCGAGACAGGTCATTGTTAAATACTTAGACTACTCAGATAAAGCTAATATCTTGAGGGCCAGTTAGAAACCAACGCATTCTAATATTTGGAGACTTCTCCGCGGAGGTGGCTCCGCGTTGGTCAAACAAGTAACTCGCTTTGCACTAATGTTCCCGGCTGTCCTGAAGGTCTTTAACCACGATGGATCCACCGTGACATACCTGGACCCAGAGACAGCTTTGAAAGAACTGAATATCTTCTACCAAAGAGCATCGAACCTACCGGCGCTCACTTTCGCGGAGGCTTCGGACTCTCCGAGGGAGGCCTTACCACAGCGCAGAAGACCAGACCTACGTCCACAACCCCCCCCGATCCCCTCGCCCTGTGGACAGAGACTCTGCATCTGTTCTGGACATTGGAGCGGGCTGAGGCTTCTATGACATGACACCGACTCGCCGGATAAGTACTCCGTTACTTAAGTTAACATTTGTGGGGCGGTTGGGATTATGTTCCCCCTATTATCCCCCCTTTGTTGTTATGAGGGTCACAGTGGGACTCTTACTATCTTGTTTCACTATTTACGATGCGTTGTTTTATTAAGCATACGGTTGTAGATTGCCAACAGGCTCAGATTGAGAGAGGAGTAGAGGCGGGAGGGTATTTTGGCGCTGGTGGGAATTTACTCCCGCTCTTGAGATCTACCTCCTTGCTGATTCTTTCCTAATTGCAAGTTAGTACTGTGTCTGGGAGCAGACAACACTGAATGATGTTAAGATGAAAAAAGTTTACTCCCCGATGTTAGTGTTTAATGCCTAAGACCGGGGTTCTTTGATAATGTGGCTTTATCCACTCAAGGTACACCTTGTACCAGGTTTGGTATGGGGGCACATGTCTCAGACCCCTTGGCAATATGGAGCTCCTCATCTGGCTTTAAGACATGGCTAATGATGTCCAGCGCCACATGAGAAGTTAACACTTACGAACGTGAAATGTGCTCTTTGATGGAAAAAAGTGAAGAAAGAGTTCATGGTTTAGAATTTATGTTTGTGCAACTGAGGGCAGAGGCGACGGTTATTGCCTCTTATACCTTCATACAGTTATTACTATGGGTTAGTGTTAAGGGGAAGGGAGGGAAAGGGTGGGTTGGTTCTCTCTTCAGTATCCCGGAATACTATGCCTTATCTCATTTGTGTACTTTCAATGGCTGAACACGTAAACATTATTTCGTGGAATGTCAAGGGCTTCAGATCTCCATGCAAAAGAATGATGATCTTAAAACACTTAAAATGTCTACACACAGACATCGCATTATTGCAGGAGACGCATCTGAATCTCGCTGACTTTTCACGAATGAAACGCCTATGGGTGGGAGAAGTTCTGGGATCATCTGCAGATGGGAAAAAAGCAGGGGTCCTCATTTTGTTGAGGAAGGGTCTTTCCTATAAGGTGGTGAGCCATGACTGTGATGATAAAGGTCGGATGTCACATATCCATCTCACATCCCCATCAGGTGACCCGAGCATATATAATATATATGGCCCCAACACTACTGATGCTAGTTTTTTCACAGCCCTGACACACCAATTATTGCAAGACCCGATAACTCAAAAAATTGTAGGGGGTGATATGAACACAGTCCTCAACCATCTGGAGAACAGGCAGAGGGAAAATGTTTCCTATAAGTTGGCATCTTCAGGAGATAACAGATTAGCAGCCTTTTTAAAAGATACTGGTCTCCAGGATCTGTGGAGATCTTTTAACCCTGAGGGTAGGGAATACACTCACTTCTCCCATGCACACGGTTCCTGGTCACGCATCGACTCTATTATAACTAATAGGGACAATATTGGTCAATGTTCCAGACCTACTATAGAGGAGATGGTAATTTCTGACCATGCACCAATCTCACTTTTACTGCATCGGAAATCACCTAAGGGCACGAACTTCATATGGAGATTTCCTTCATCCCTAACCCAAGATAAAAATTTTAGGGACCTTCTCAAGGGATGGTGGCTTGAGTATAAATCAGATAATGAAGAATCTACTAGTCCCCAATTGCTATGGGGTGCAGGAAAGGCGCTCCTCAGAGGCCGAATCATGGCATATGTGTTTAACAAGAAAGCTACCCTTAAAAAAAAGATTAGCCAACTAAGTGACAACCTACACTCCACGTATACAATATTCAGAAACACCCCTTCTCCACTACTTCTAAAAAATTGGCAAGCGGCCAAGTTGGAATATGAAGCCACTCTTAGAAATTGGGAAACTATAGCCCAATCTAAGTGGGAGGCCCATCTCTTTAGACACGGCAATAAAGTTGGCAAACTGCTCGCTGCTTTGGCAAAGGGTCATAAACCAGTGACAAATATTACCACCCTTAAAGACGACTCAGGGAAACTTTGTTCGGACCCCAAAGGGATTAACACCATATTAAAAGATTTCTATGCGACATTATATATAAACCCAGAACAACATGATTGTAGATTGGGGGATTGGCTGGAGGAGATTTCTCTCCCCACACTCTCAGACCTAGATAGGGAAGCACTTAATGCACCAATAACAGTAGAGGAAATCATCCATACTATCAAAAACGTATCTTTAGGGAAAGCCCCGGGCCCAGATGGGTATACGGGAGAATTTTTCTGAGTCCTGTCCCATGATATTGCCCCAACGTTATCCCAGGTATTTACTGGATACATGCAGGGGTCTGATACACCTCCGCAAATGAATACTGCCCACATACAGGTCCTACCAAAACCAGGAAAAGACCCCATTTCAGCGGCTTCCTACCGACCAATATCGCTAATCAATGTGGATTTGGAAATCGCCTCAAAAATATTAGCTGACAGGCTAGCACGCCTAATGCCCTCATTAATTTCTCCATCCCAAGTGGGGTTCGTGCAAGGGAGAGCGGCAGTGACTAACTTATGTAAAGTCTTAACGGTGCTAGATGAGGTGAAACTGCGTCCCCTAGCCCACCCGTCCGCGGCCATAGTTTCTATAGATGCTGAAAAAGCATTTGATAATGTGAGTTGGGGATAGCTGGGAACTGTGCTGGACTACATGGGTTTCACTGGTCCTTTCCGTAAATACGTCACGGCTCTGTACAGAAATCCACAGGCCAGGATCTACACACCAGGTTTCCTCTCACCCTCCTTTCAACTCTATAAAGGAACTAGGCAGGGATGCCCGCTCTCCCCTCTGCTGTTCAATCTGGCGATAGAGCCCCTTTCGTGTAAAATCAGCGCTAGCCAACATGTAGAGGGTATCAAAATAGGCAAAATCGTTATTAAACACGCACTCTTCGTTGATGATCTACTAGTCTTTTGGAGAAGCCTGAGAGAGATCTAGCCAATGTATTTAAACTCCTGGAAGACTTTGGAATAGTGTCAGGGTATAAAGTAAACTCCACTAAATCTGAGATTTTGTTCTTAGGACATAACTCCCACAGGAAGAACCCCCGCCAACTTAATGTACCTGATCAAATAGCCCCGATGTCCATTAAATATTTAGGAATCCACATTGGTAGGCAGTCGGAATCATTATACCTGCTGAACTACCCACCGCTCTTCAAAAAAATTCTCACAGATATGGAGAGGTGGATGAACCTCCCCCTTTCCCTGGGAGGTAGGTGCCAACTTCTGAAAATGATTGCCGTTCCAAAACTCCTCTACCATATGCAAACATTACCACTTCTTCTCAAACATTCAGACACCAAGATGCTAGAGGGAGCGTTTAGTAAATTTCTATGGGCAGGGAGAAAATCTAGAATAGCGTTAGCAAAACTGCAACTGCCCAAACTGAAAGGGGGTATGGCATTCCCAAGCTTACGATTGTACAATCTGGCGAGTCTAATGAGACATTGTATCGACTGGCTATTCAACACCAATTTCAATACAAATGGACCGTTGGAATCCCAGCTTGTACATCCTTGGAATTTGAAGGCCCTACTGCACACCAAATACTCGGCCCAACCCCCATTGATAAGATCGAGTCTTCTAATAAAAGATACCATTGCAACATGGAAAGAAGCCCGTAAAATTTTTTAATTGCCCTTTTCCCTTTCTAAACACATGCCTTTGTGGGGCCATCCAGAATTCCCAGCTGTAGAGCATCGGACTTATGGAGCACACAAGACCAATGTTTTTATTCATATGCCGAGCTGCGAGAGAGGTTCCCTTTAAATCGCTCACAGCATGTATTTGCGTTTCTTCCGATCAAGAGCTTCCTATATACTAGAATACGTGATCCCAGGGCGGTATTCTCTGTAAGTAGGTTTGACCAAATGATAGGGCAAGAGACAACTAAAAAATCATTATCTGAACTCTATCAAGAGATTAGTGAAGCCAAACAAAAGCCTCTTGCGGAAACTCTCTTTTCATCCTGGAATAAAGATTTTCCGAACGTTGAAATGCAACAAATAATACAACAGGGATGGTAAAGGATTATAAAAGTAGTTTTTAATGAAGGCTGGAGGGAAACGCAGTTCAGACAAATGCACAAAGCAATATAAGGCTTTCGCTTCTCTTCTCAAACCCAAAAGCAGAATAGATTGACATGTTGCCCAAAGTGTCAACTAGAAGGATCTGACATGATACACGGAATTTGGGCATGCCCCGAATCGTCGAAATTCTGGGCAATAATAAAAAAACAAATAAAGAGGCACTAGCCTTTCACTGTTGTGGGCTAGTAGTCTAGCTTTAAACCTCAAGATTTGGACAAAGTATTATATTAATAATACCAGTTATAATACTGCTGTATGCGTATCTGCTTATATGTCATCATGCCTCCGTTGTAATGTATAACATATTATTATCTGTCAAACTTTCCTATTTCTGTGACATACTAATGGAAGAAAAATGACAAAAGCAAATAAAGACTATATTTAAAAAAAAATAAAAAAGATATGCAGAGCACTCTTTCATGCCACCTACATCCATCAGTTGCTTATTAATATATTTTGCAGTTTATGACATTACTGATGAATTTTGCAATCTACAGAACATTTCTGTGCTACCTCCTAACAAATACAGTATATATTACTATACTATGTAGATTATCGCTTTCTCTAAAGAACTGCAGTACATGGCTCGGCTACATCACAATGTAATTTACTATTAGGATCCTGGACAGTGGTCAATGTTGTTTCACACAACTTTGCATAGATCAGTAGTACAGGTGAATATAAGAACCTTTGTAATATATCTTATCAGGGAAAATTGCCTTGTTCTCCAGTTATCAGCTCTTCCTCCAGCCCTTTCCTAAAGTAATATTCTCTCTAAATTCTATGATAGACCAAGGTGGGTCACTGAAGGGCAGATTACATCAACCCATAAAACAGTCTATTGAAAGGAAAGGAATATTGAAAGGAAAGGAATATGTTCTCAGGCGTTGTTCGCTAAATAAACAAAGAAAAGGCGCACCATAAAGTACTCCAATACTTAGTATTAACCATGAGGCCTGACAGAACAATAGACGTGCAGGTTGGGGGACACCTGGGAAATAGTGACCATAAAGTATTAACCTTCCAATTATCATTCAAAAGAGCGTTTCTACAGGGAGGAACAAAAATACCAAACTTCAAAAAAGCTACATTTTGCCAACTAAGAGAGGCCATAGGCCTAACTAACTGGGACAAAGTCCTCAAAAATAAAAAATACAGCCACAAAATGGGATATCTTTAAAAGCATCCTAAAATTTCATTGTGAGAGGTACATACCGTATGGGAATAAAAGGTTAAGAAACAAAAAGAAACCAATGTGGATAAATAGAACTGTAAAGAAAGCAATAAATGACAAAAAGAAAGCATCTAAATCACTAAAACAGGAGAGTGGCATGGAAGCACTGAAAAACTATAAGGAAAAAAAATAGAACATGTAAAAAACAAATAAAAGAGGCCAAACTAGAGACCGAGAGATTAATTGCCAAAGAGAGTAAAACTAACCCTATAATGTTCTTCAATTATATAAATGTTAAAAAGTATAAATGTGAAGGTGTCGGCCCTTTAAAGAGTGATGAGGGGGGAGTCGCAGAGAGCGACGGGGAGAAAGCAAAGCTGTTAAATATTTTTTTCTCCAATGTATTTACTGAGGAAAATAAACTGTCAGATAAAAATGCTGAATGTAAAAATAAATTCCCCATTCAAAGTGCCCTGTCTGACCCAGGAAGAAGTACAACAGCGACTTAAAAAGATTAAAATAGACAAATCACCAGGACCAGATGGCATATACCCCCGTATCCTAAGGGAATTATGTAATGTCATAGCCAGACCCTTTTTTCTAATATTTGCGGACTTTATACTGACAGGGAATGTCCCACAGGATTGGCGCATAGCAAATGTGGTGCAAATATTCAAAAAGGGTCCAAAAACAGAGCCTGGAAACTATAGTATAGTTTAACATCTGTTGTGGGTAAACTGTTTGAAGGTTTTCTAAGAGATGCTATGTTAGAGCATCTCAACGGAAATAAGCAAATAACACCATATCAGCATGGCTTCATGAGGGATCGGTCATGCCAAACTAATTTAATCAGTTTCTATGAGGAGGTAAGTTCTAGACTTGACAGCTGCGAATCAATGGATGTCGTATATCTGGACTTCTCCAAAGCATTTGACACTGTACCACATAAAAGGTTAGTATATAAAATGAGAATGCTCGGACTGGGAGAAAATGTCTGTATGTGGGTAAGTAACTGGCTGAGTGATAGAAAACATAGGGTGTTTATTAATGGTACACACTCAGATTAGCTCACTGTCATTAGTGGGGTACCTCAGGGGTCAGTATTGGGCCCTATTCTCTTCAATATATTTATTAATTATCTCATAGAAGGCTTGCATAGTAAAATATCAATTTTCGCAGATGACACTAAACTGTGTAAAGTAATTAACACTGAAGAGGACAGTATACTGCTACAGAGGGATCTGGATAGATTGGAGGCTTGGGCAAATAAGTGGCAGATGAGGTTTAACACTGAAAAATGCAAAGTTATGCAAATGGAAAGGAATAATGCAAGTCACCCGTACTTACTAAATGGTAAAACACTCGGTAACACTGACATGGAAAAGGATCTAGGAATTTTAATAAACAACAAACTAAGCTGCAAAAACTAGTGTCAGGCAGCTGCTGCCAAGGCCAATAAGATAATGGGTTGCATCAAAAGGGGCATAGATGCCCGTGATGAGAATATAGTCCTACCACTTTACAAATCACTAGTCAGACCACACATGGAGTACTGTGTACAGTTCTGGGCTCCTGTGAACAAGGCAGACATAGCAGAGCTGGAGAGGGTCCAGAGGTGGGCAACTAAATAACTGGAATGGGGCAACTACAGTACCCTGAAAGATTATCAAAATTAGGGTTATTCACTTTGGAAAAAAAACGACTGAGGGGAGATCTAATTACTATGTATAAATATATCAGGGGTCAGTACAGAGATCTATCCCATCATCTATTTATCCCCAGGACTGTGACGAGGGGACATCCTCTGCGTCTGGAGGAAAGAAGGTTTGTACACAAACATAGAAGAACAGCCATCACCACCTCCTCAGGAACTCTCTGCCTGAGGAGGTGGTGATGGTGAGTACAATAAAGGAATTCAAGAGGGGCCTGGATGTATTTCTGGAGTGTAATAATATTACAGGTTATAGCTACTAGAGAGGGGTCGTTGATCCAGGGAGTTATTCTCGGGAAGGAATTTTTCTGTAAGGAATTTTTTATTCCCCTAAAGTTAGGAAAATTGGCTTCTACCTCACAGGTTTTTTTTTGCCTTCCTCTGGATCAACTTGCAGGATAACAGGCCGAACTGGATGGACAAATGTCTTTTTTCGGCCTTATGTACTATGTTACTATGTAAATGGAGGCTCCCCTTAAAGGGTTGTGCGAATACTAGGCACAACACTATTGAAGACGTATTGAGAATAAATTTAGTCCCCAGAGAGCAGTCTATGTGCAGCCACGGATGTAAGTCTCCTTAAATAAGTATGCCTGGGACCTCACGGAGAATTAGTATGCAGATACAGGAACAGACCATCGTTCGGCGCAAACCAACCAGTTGGAGATAGTAGTAATCTTCAAACAGTGAAGTGTTTCTGCAATAAAAACATTTGAAGATTACTACTATCTGAAACTGGTCGGTTCGTTCGTGCCGAAGGATGGTCTGTTCCTGTATCTGCATATTGAAAGGAAAGGGGGAACGAGTGAGACAGAGAGACACAGCCATGATTCAGCAGCTAATGGTGTTATATCTCACCACAAGAGCATAACGCACAGCTATAACTGCTGAAGACTTCTCTATATTATCCTATATGCTGCTTCTGAGTAATTCTGAGTGAGTGTAAAAGAGGAAGCACAAACAGCAGTCTTTATGTGTAGTCTATGGAGAAAATCACTGCAGATAGTCGCCATCTACCATCTCAGGGACAACTGAGATTTATAGATAGCACTTGTAGAGGAGAAAGCTGCTAAAAAATGGCAGTCATACAATGGCTATATATAACCACTTACTTATGTACTTATTGTGAAAAATCATCTGAAATGGCAGGTACACTTTAACCCCTTCCCAACAAGCGCAATACATGTACAGCCAGGGTAGCAGGAATTTAGTTCCCAGCCAGTGCCATACATGTATGATGCTCTGATCAGGAGGCACAGGAGATGTGCTTGGCCTATCAGCAGGCCCCTGTTGTAACCACCAGCTTCAGTGAAAACTGGCGGATTAACACCTTAAATGCAGCTGTCAATGCTGACCGTGACAAATAAGGGTTTAACAGAGAAAGGGGGCTTCCTCTCTGACCTCATCAGCTCCCCATGGTGCAATTGCAGAGTGCTGATGGCTGCTAAGGTCTTGGGGCTTGTCAGCGACGGAGACATAGAGGTCCAGACCCCAGGCTCTGTCTAATAGGCAAAAGTCAGTGTAAAGCCTTATTCACATGTCAGAGCATTGGTTAGTGATTTCCATCACTGACTGTATGCCAAAACCAGGAGTGAAGGCTAAACAGAAATAGGGTATAATGGAAAGATTCTCCCGTATTCTGTATTTAGAGCCGCAACTGGTTTTGGCTCACAATCACTGACAGAACACTGACTGGGAATAACGCCTTATACTGACAGTCACAATGCATTACAATACACAGTGTATACACAGTGCATTTATCAAAAGATAAAGTCTGCTAATGAAACAAAAGTAAAATGAAAAGTATTTTATAATAATAAAAAAAATTGTGGAAAATGCTCCCCTTTTCCCTCAGGGAATATTAGGTATTGCTAAGTCCTTAACGATCTGCTCTATAAAAATATCAATTATCTACCCGTAAAAAAAAAAAAAAAAATAACAACTGTTCCAGTGATAGAGATGTGCATATATGTATATCATTCTTCAGAAATCAAGATGGCTCCCATATCCTGTTGCTTCAAACAAAGAACAGCACGAGGGTCTCAGCCCCTCCTGGAAGACCCCCTTCTGGAGGGGTAACTTGTGATAAACGTAGTACCACTACTGACCAATAAGAACATTACACAATGTACTCCTTCCCCTCCCCTTCCTCACTATGTATAGGAATGTGCTGTGTAATAAAGCTGAGAACTGAATTGACCCCGCTGACGTCAAGTCTCTTCTTCTGTGCACATACAATCCTAGGATTAAACTACTAATTTGGAGCAGCAGAGACAAATTTTTTGGCTCTGATTAAGAGCATCTTTAACACCAGAACAGCCATTTTATGGTCACCTCCCCTCACAAAAAATGTAATATCCAGTTATCAAAAAGTACTATGTACTCCAAAATGGTAAAAATAAAGACGTTAATTCATCCTCATTTTTTATGAGCCGTCATACAAGACCATTGCCAGAAGAATTTAAAAAAAATGTGGCTTTTAGAGAATGACGACACAATAACATTATTTTTATTTATTTTCAAAAATGACTTTACTGAGGAAAACAGAACAAAAATAAGATATCTTTGGCACAGCCGCATCGGTAAAGTCCAGTTCTATAAAAATATCAAATGATCTACCCCATCAGGTGAACGCCGTAAAAAAAACAAAGTAAACATAAAAACTGTGACAGAACAACCATTTATCGGTCATCTCTTCTCACATAAATCATAATCTCAAGCGATTAAAAAGTTGAATTTACCCCAAAATGGTACCAATGAAAACATCATCTCATCCCACAAAAAACAAGCCCTCACACAAGACCACAAAAAACAAAACAGAAAAATGAAAATAAATATGGCTTTGAGAAAATGGTGACGCAAAAACATGATTTTGTTTTATAGATGTGTTGTGTAAAAGTGTTAAAATGCAAAAAAAAGCTATATAAAATTGGTATCTCTGCAATCGTACTGACTTTATGATGGCATCATGTAATTTTTCCTGAAATAACAAAATCCAATAAGCAGTGAAAGAATTACTGCCTTTTCTTTACCCTGCTTCCCAAAAGCAAAATAATAAGGGATCAAAAAGTTGCATGTATCCCAAAATAGAACCAATGATAATGGCAGATCATCTCGAAAAAAAAAATGCCCCCACACAGCCATATACATAGGGGTATACATAGAAATCACTGCGCCCCATAGCAAGAATCTAAATTTGGGCCCCCCAACCCCGCCCACTACCCACCCCTGGCCCATCCCACCTCCTGTCCTGGCTCCTCCCCTGCCACCCCTTCATTTGCCAATAAAGAAATGTATACATGTTCTACTGAAACCGTTAGGGTCGGGCTATGTCAGGCTTTAGCAGAGTGGGCACAGGACTGACTGACTATTTCTTAAAGTAATGATGGCCACTCGTTTTTCTTTACTTAGCTGCTTTTTTCTTGCCATAATACAAATTCTAACAGTCTATTCAGTAGGACTATCAGCTGTGTATCCACCTGACTTCTCCACAACGCAACTGATGGTCCCAACCCCATTTATAAGGCAAGAAATCCCACTTATTAAACCTGACAGGGCACACCTATGAAGTGAAAACCATTTCAGGTGACTACCTCTTGAAGCTCATCAAGAGAATGCCAAGAGTGTGCAAAGCAGTAATCAAAGAAAAAGGTGGCTACTTTGAAGAACCTAGAATATGACATATTTTCAGTTGTTTCACACTTTTGTGTTATGTATATAATTCCACATGTGTTAATTCATAGTTTTGATGCCTTCAGTGTGAATCTACAATTTTCATAGTCATGAAAATAAAGAAAACTCTTTGAATGAGAAGGTGTGTCCAAACTTTTGGTCTGTACTGTATATATATTTACCTCTTCCTGGAGCAGAGGGCGACTTGCCTCTTAAATAAGGGGGAATGTAATGACATGGAGGGCCATTACTACTTCTTTTGGCACCTTGCTACCATTTACTATGTGCTAATGCATAATATCTAATGTATTTCCTATAACGTGCATATTAATTCTTGAAACTATTATGTTCAAGTGTAATAGACTGGTCCACCAGCAGATGGCGGCAACAACATTGGCAGTATTAGCTTTCCTGGAGAGGAACCTTTTGCTTCCTTCCAGCCCTCTGTAGCTAGAGGGAGGAGTTAGTGAGTAGAGCAGTCTAGCTTAGCCCCTGTAAGGAGAAGCAGCAGGCTCTTGTCCCTCCTGGATGAGCCTGCAGTAGTTTTAGTCCACCCTCCTTAGGGAGAGGTTGTGTGCTGGCTAGCAGAGCGCTGCCTGCTCTGCTGGGCCCAGAGGCCCTGCCTCTGAAGTCTACATAGTTGCTTGTCCCCTCCTGGGCTTGTATTGCCTCTTTCCAAGCTGATCCGAAGCTTCAGGTACTCTAAAGCCAGGACAAGAAGTTCCTAGGACTATAAGTAAGAAACAGACTACAGCTAACTTAAGTTCCAGCAGAAGAGGAAGAGTTCCCTATTTGTCCAGCCAAGCATAGCAGAGCTGAGAGAGCTACCGCATAGCTGAGCTGAGATTGTCCGAGAGAAGTATTTTACTGCCAAAGTTAACCCAATACCTGCTGATGACCAAGATAGCATCTGGAAGCTGTTTGGATGATCAATTTATGCTAAGTAAAAGCAACTGGATATCCAGGTAGGAAAACCATGACACATGTACATAACATCTACAGAGATTGAAGGCCACTGTGTGTGCTGCTTGCCTTGAATGGTCCCTGCTCCTGCTGCCTGCCGGCGATACACTTGCCAATCAGCAGCAGGATCTTTAAACACTGCTAAAAGCTGATTGGCTAGTGTGAAATGCAGAGCAGATGCAGGACTAAAGACTGGGAGCCCGCAGCCCGTATCCAATGGAGAGGAGGTCAGACAGGGAGGAAGCCAGGACTGGTCGTGTGCACGTCAACCAATGCGCCGGGGGGCCCAGGGCGGGAGAACTGAAGTGGACGGGCCAGCCTCAATGCCTGAATAAACTGATGTGCAGCAGAGTTAGAGATGACGTAGATGTAGGGGGCGGGGCCTTCCAAGTGCTCTGGGCCCCCTCTGTGCCACAGGCCCCATAGCAATGGCGTGTTCTGCCTATATTGGTAGTACTCCACTGCACACAGCTGTGTCCAGAGAAAAATAAACGTATAGTTCTCAGAAAATGGTTGTACTGGTACCCCAGAGGCTGTTCAATAGCAAAATGGCACCCGTAAGCCAATTCATCAAAATCCACGCTGCAAAAGCCAAAAGGTTGTTTTTCCGCTCTAAACCCTGCAGCATACCCAAACAGCAGTTTATGGTATGTCTCAGATGGCACAAGTTGGGCACAGCATATTGGACACTAAAATGCCAAATCTGTGGAAAACTTGCGATTTTCATTTCGTACAGTCCCCTGCTCATTCATTTTTGCAAAACACCTGTGGTGTCAAAATGTTCTGTCCACCACTTGATGGGTATACTTTCCAAAATGGGGTCACTAATTGGGGGGTTTCCATGGTACGGGTACCTCAGGAGCTCTGCAAATGTGATGTGGTGCCCAAAAATCATTCCAGCTAAATCTGAGCTGACCATAACATAGGGGGAAATTTTCATTTTTGGGGGGGCAGGGGCTTTTTCATTTTTTTTTTTACTTTAGAGCCTCTATAGTTGTCGACCAGTGCTATATAAATCACCAAACTAGGCCTCAAATGCACATTGTGCTCCTTCTTCCGAACCCTGCAATGTGCCCAAACAGCTGTTCTAGAGATAGGTGTGGGTCCCAGAGGACAGCTGTCTGACATTGGTGGCATATCCTAGCAATATGCCACCAATGTGTGAAATGGGAACACTGCTTTAAAGTTACTTTTTTCTTGCGCTTGTCAAGTAGTACATTTTTAATTACATACATGTTACTACACTATATGTCACAGCGTTACCTGATGCTGGATTTTGCACCCTTTCCTTGGCGAGACAAGCCCTCAGTATCTCCAGCTTTCAGTTCACCCTTGGGCTCCTCAGTGTCCACCTTGGCATGGAAGATGACCTCATGGTTACTATGTATCCGGTTCTGGAGTTCGCTCTGATATCTTCTCTCCTCATACAGACTATCTGTATCACTGTCATCCAGACTATCAGAACTGAGGGCTAGATCTGTGTCACCACCAGCGAACACAGGACTGTGACGAGATTGCATACCATTTCCGGCTTCCATTGCGGATGAGAGGAACGGCTTTACCCTGAAATGGGCAAAACATAATACCAGTTAAATACATGAAGATGCTTAGTTAAAGGTTCAAATAAGCGGGTACTTCAGTGTGAGGAGGGCACATTATATGCAGATTTCAGTTTCCTATACAAAATCTATGTCAAACATATTGGATCTCATGGGACAATTTACTTGCCTCCCAGTCAACCAAGTTTACAGTTTATCTGTATATTAACCCCTTCACTACCGGGCCACTTTTTACCTTAAATCCCAGGCCCATTTTTGCAAATCTGACATGTGTCACTTTATGTGGTAATAACTGGAATGGTTTTACTTATCCAAGCCATTTTGAGATTGTTTTCTCGTGACACATTGTGCTTCATGACAGAGGTAAATAGGAGTCGATATATTTCACCTTTATTTAAAAAATAAGCCAAAATTTACCAACAATTTGGAGAAATTCACACTTTTCAAAATTTGTATTTCTCTACCTTTAAGACAGATAGTAATACCTCATAAAATGGTTATCAATCAACATTCCCCATATGTCTGCTATATGTTGGCATGATTTTGCAAATGTCATTTTATTTTTTTAGGACGTCAGAAGGCTTATTTTTTTATTTTTTGGGCGATTGTCATAGGTAGTGGCTCATTTTTTGCGGGATGAGATGACAGTTTGATACCATTTTGAGGTACATAAGAATTTTTGATCACTTGGTATTACACTTTTTATGAGGCAAGGTGAAAAAAATGGCTGTTTTGGCATAGTAGAAAATATTTTTTTACAGTGTTCACCTGAGGGGGCATATAATGTGATATTGTTATAGAGCAGGTTGTTACAGACGCGGCGATACATAATATGTCTATCATTTTTATTTTTGTTTAGTTTTACACAGTGAAAGCATTTTTGAACAGAAAAAAATCTTGTTTTTGTGTTGCCATATTCTGAGAGCCATATTTTTTTTATTTTTTGGGCAATTGTCTTAGGTAGGGTCTGATTTTTTTGTGGGATAAGATGATGGTTTGATTGGTACCATTTTGGGCTAAATATTCCTTTTTAATCGCTTGATATTACACTTTTTGTGAGGCAAGGTGACCAGAAAATGTCTTATTTTGACACTGTATTTATTTATTTATTTTTTACGGCGTTCACCTGACAGGGTGGAGGGGTGGATCATGTGATATTTTTATAGAGCAGGTCTATACGGACGTGCCGATACCTAACATGTCAACTTTTCTTTTTTTCCATTTTTTTTTTACTTTATTTTGCAAAAATTACGCTTTTTTTTTTACTTGAAACTTAATTTTTTTGTAAAACTATTTTTTCACCCCTTTTTTCACTTTATTTTTTTGTCCCACTTTGGGACTGCATTTTGTAGGTCTGATCCCCTTTACAATGCATTACAATACTTCTGTATTGTAATGCATTGGTTGTAAGTGTATTCCTAGTGTAATACACTTACAGCCTGCTTCCTGTGAGATCCAGGGGGCTGGATCTCACAGACTCACACGGAAGGCAGCCACGATGCCTAAGGAAGGCATCGGGCTGCCTTCCCTGCCATTTGGTCCCTGTCACAGCAGGATACCGCACGTGCATCGCTCAGCGCTGACCGCAGCAGTGCAAGGGTTAATGCGCCAGCATCAGTGTTTTCACAGATGCCGGCGCATACAGCAGGGATCCGGCTATTAGTGACTGCTGGACCCCTGCAGCTGATCGGTGCTGGGATTTGTGACCCTGATACCTGCGCTGTACATGTACAGTGCTGGTATCCTACAGGTTAAAGAAACACCTTCACAAAAAATGTATTCTCTGACCTCTTAGAATTACCTCTCGTAATCTTCTTAACAGTGAGTTATAACCTCCCTTCTGATCCTTAGCTGTGTCATGTGACCAGCACTCAGACTTTCCAAAAAATACTGTACAGCATCTTATGTGTGGACAGGAAGCAAGTTTCTCTATGTATTTCTATGGGAGCCTTAATGTCAGTTCCATAGGGATGAATAGAGAAGTAACTGACTTCCTGTTCTGGGTCAGTTGGAGATCAGAGCGTTGGTCACATGACACAGCTGAGGATCAGAAGGGAGGTAATAACTCACAAGGACAGTCCCTGGTGAGAAGATTATCTTCACTATAGTTTATATCATACACCTTTCTAACAGGTCAGGGAATAAACACTTTTGTTAGAGTGCTGCTTTAAGCTGCTCTTCTTACCTCTGTCAGTTTTCCCTGTCACACAGTCAGCCCTCCTACTCCCACCTTCTCACAGACAAACGAGATGAGCAAATTATGAAAATGGTAGAGATGAGCAAATCGAAGCTGACGAAGTGGAATTCAATCCGAATTTCAGGAATTATTTGATTCGCACCAAATTCGCATTTTTTCCTAAAATGGTTGCTGCACATGTTATGACATGGAGCAAGGAACTCTGGGAACGAGGGATCACCCACAATGCCATGCATGCAGCCAATAAGCAGCCAGCCAGCCCTGTGAGGTCACAGCCCTATAAATAGCCTCAGCCATCTTGGATTCAGCCATTTTCCAGTGTACTTAGTGCAGGGAGAGACATCAGCATGCGCTAGGGAAAGTGCTAGGAAAGACTTGAAAACTTATATTTTGCTCAATAGAAGTTCAAGGAAAGAGCATTAGAAGTGTAGGGAAAGGATAGGGAGGAATTATTACACAGCATTGAAGCAGAACAGTGTTCAATAGGGGAGTGTACAGACTTTCACGCTAGTGTTTTTACTGGATCCGGCAGGTACTGATAATACAACCATCTGCATCCGTTATAAACGGATCCAGTAGTATTATCTTTAACATTGCCAAGACAGATTCGTCATGAACTCTATTGAAAGTCAATGGAGGACGGATCTGTTTTCTATTGTGGCAGAGAAAATGGATCCGTCCCCATTGACTTGCATTGGGGGTCATGCCGGATTCGTCTTGCTCCGCATCCCAGGACGGAAAGCAAACTACAACATGTTACGGTTTGCTCTCTGGTATGGGAACGCAACTAAACGGAACAAAATGCATTTTGGAGCCTTTCCGTTCTGTTCATTTCACTTTTGTCCCCACTGTGAATGGGGACAAAACTGAAGCGTTTTTTTCCCCCCCGATATTGTGCCCCTATGACGGATCTCAATACCGGAAAACTAAAACGCTAGTGTGAAAGTAGCCTAATATGAACTATCCTATTACACCTTGCTGCACTGACTGCGGATCAAAATTGCGATTATACAGCTGCTCATTTCAGGTTTGCAATACATCTGTAATTCCAGCAAACCGTTCTTGTTATGGGGGTCTTATTAGCCCTTGTGGGGTGCAGTTATATATATGTTCTAAAGCCTTTTTTTGTCGTGTATTAGTGGGGGGGGAGGCTTATTAGCCATTGTCTGGTGAAGTGAGAAAATTACATCCCTTTTTGGCATTTACTTATTTGATCTAACAGTATGTCAGACAGAGAACTGACACACCGTGCACAGAGGAGGGGCACAGGCCTAAATGTTTCTGACACAGGCACAGGTTGCAGCAGAGTAAGGGGGCGTGGCAGCAGGGGTCACTTCGAGAGGCCTGAGCTCCCAGTGTCAGCTAGTGGTCGTGTCTTGTCCAGCAACCCAGCATTTCTTGAATGGTTGACTCGATCTTTGACTTTGTTGCAAGTGACATCAGACACCCCTAGCCAAGTCGGTTGGTTCGTCAGACACAACCCTTAGTTGGCATGGCCTAGGAGCAGGCCCTGTGCCCTCACCTGTCCTCAACCTGCCTCTGTCCTTTTCTCTTCTCTTAGCCAGAGAGTACTACATGCTGTAGGCTCAGCTCCTCTATACAGCGAGGACGAGCTACTAGAGTACAGTCAGAAGCTACTGCCCAGCCAAGATCCGGAGGAGAAATCCGCCGCTTCCTCTGGTAGGTGGGCAAGTAGTGATGAGGAGAGTGGCGTGGGAGCTGGTGTTGTGAGCGGTCAGGCTCCTGGCTCAGAGACCGTTGAGGACATCAGTGACATGCAGACAGTACTCGATGATGATGTAGCCGATCTCAGTTGGGAGCCAGGTGACGAAGGGGCTTCATCCTCATCGGGAGAAGAGGGTGGCAGCTTGTGCGTAAGGCAGCGGAGGAGCCAGCAAGTCGTTAACGTGGCCGGGAGTCAGCAGGGTGGCAGGAGTGGGAGGTCGGAAGCCAAAAGTGCCCGGGGTAGACCACCCGCTTCACAAGAGCCTACTGGCCCGGAAAGTAGTGGTGCACGGGTTCATGGAGGCAGTGACTGTAGCAGTCAGTTAGTGCGGCGTGTTGGTGGTAAAATCACCTACTTGGCGGTGTGGCAGTTATTTGTTAAGCCGCCGGAGGTGAACATGGCCATTTGTCGAATCTGTGGGCAGAAGGTGAAGCGTGACCAGGGTGCCAATGTTGACACCACGGCAGGGGAGTAGCTATAGAGGGTGCAGAGGTAGCAGTCGCTACCGGGCCCAGGAGCCTGAGGGAACCCAAAGACCCTTGTGCCACATAAGACACTGGCATTATAGAAAGTGCATACTGGTCAATTTACACCTCTGGCTGGAGGGAAGGGGTTAAGAATTTGGCATGAGGGGGTGCCCTTTCAATGTTTGCCTCAGGCAGCAGGAAGGATATGTGCTCCCCTGCCCCTTGCCAACAAGCACTGAGGGACGGCGGCCCAAGCTGAACTCTTGCACCAGGGCCTATGAGCTTTTAGCTATGCCCCTGCACCACGGCCCTGCGTCAACATATGCAGCGTCACCATAAAGTGGCCGGGGAGAGCCATGGTTGTCTAGCCTGCCGCAGCAACCGCTCCATCATCCAGTGGCACGCACCCGATTTCAGGCAGTCAAGGCTCCACCACCTCAGCCGAAAGAAGCTGGCTGTCCTTCCCATCATCTTCTGATCATGATGCTCCTGCTCCTCCTCCTACTCCTTGTCAGTCATTCCATCAGCAATTGATCACCAAAGCGATTGCCAAGAGGCAACAGTATGCATGCACTCATCCAATGGCACAGAAGCTGAACATGCTCCTGGCCAAGTTGCTGGTACTGCAGTACCTCCCTTTTCAAGTGGTGGACTCTGCACCTTTGAGAGAACTGATGGCTTGTGCTGAGCCAAGGTGGAGAGTCCCAAGCCGTCATTTCTTTGCCAAAAAGGCAGTACCAGCCCTTCACACATATGTAGAACAGAAGGTGGGCCCGTCCTTGAGCCTGTCGGTGTATACCAAAGTGCACTGCAGCGCCGACGTGTGGAGCTGTAACTACAGTCAAGGACAATATATGTCCTTTACGGCCCACTGGGTAAATGTGGTTCCTGCCCAGCCAAACCAACAAATTGGCCAGGTGACACCACTTCCGCATCCACGTTCTCACGTAGTTGGTCCTGCAACAATGTCCGCCTCTGCCTTCTCATCCTCCACCTTGTCCTCAGCCTCCTCTGCAGGGATTATTCACAGTGCCCCACCAGCATACCACATGTGCAGGGCACGTCGGTGACAATCTGTTCTGCACCTAATTTGCCTGGGCGAACTGAGTCACATAGGGAAAGAACTGCTCAGCGTTCTTCATCAAGAAAGAGACTACTGGCTCTCCACCATGTTAGACTGTCACTACCGACCCAAAATGGGGGCCTTTTTTACACCCGATGAGAGGGAGGACAAACTGAACTATTATAGAGACATCCTATGTAGTCAGTTGGCCACTGCCTATCTGCGCCATCGTCCATCCTCTCGCAGGTCTGACCAGGGGGGCCCTCTGTGCTCACGTTCAAGTGCCATGGCTGCTGGGGAGGGTGGCAGGAGCAGTACCAGCTCCATCAGCAGCAGCCTGAGTCTAGAGTCGCTGATGAGCAGCTTTCTTCAACCGCATAGTGAAGAAACTACTCACCAGCAGCTAGACATAGAGCAGAACCTACAGGTGGTGGCATACTTGGAGTGCACTCTGCCAGCCGTCATTGAGACATCTGCTGGACTACTGGACAGCCAAACTGGATTTGTGTCCGCAACTGGACGAGTTTGCCCTGGAAAAGCTGTCCTGCCTGGGCAGTAGTGTGGCATCAGAGCAGGTGTTTAGTGCGGAGAACTCGTCTGTCCACCCAAAATGTGGAGAGACTGACCTTTGTCAAGATGAATCAGGCGTGGATCAGCCATGATTCCCACCCATGCCTGATGCATCAGATTAGATAATCCAAGCTGCCTCACCCAAACCTTGACAAAAGAGACCAGTTTCTTCTGGCTACCTGCCTAAGCTACTATTCTGATGCTGCCACCCACCTGATGCCAAACATCTAATGCCAAGTGCTCCTTCTTACGCCCACCATTGTCAGCGGGTACAGTTATTGCCACACACCTCCCCACTCTGTCATCGGGTCACTTTGTGGTCTCCTTATGATGCTGCTGTTGCCACCTCCACACTATGTCACCTTGCCACTCTGTGGTCTCCTCATGCTGCTGCCACCCCCACACTATGTCACCTTGCCACTCTGTGGCCTCCTCATGCTGCTGATGCCACCTCCACACTCATTGTCATTGTCCTGTCTGTGTAGCATCTGTAAGGCCTGTATGGTCGCATCAGAATTGGCTTATAATTTGTTAGACAAAAGCAGGAGTGGGTACAAAACACAGAAGACATGCAAATATTCCATTCACAGGATCCGTTTTTTGGGGGTTATTGTTCTGACGGATCAGAGGAAGGGCAAAATAATCAGTGATATCAACACAAACTTACCGTTGACACCCTCTCCATCCTATTGGGGGGCTATAATTGTATAAGCGTTTATTAGAACAGGTTCTGTAGACATCTATGTGGAATCAGCTGATGACAGTATAAAAAGAGTGCGCTTTTTCTTGACACTAACATCGACCTGTAAGGTTGAGTTCATACTTGAGTTATTTGGTCAGTTTTAGCCCCGTAACTGCCCAAATAAATGGTGTGCAGCGATTCTAAGAGCACACAAATAAATTCGGATCAAATCATTTCGGAAAAATACGGCGAACTAGCCGAATAGAATTTTCGAAAAATTTGCTCATCTCCAGTCACTGGATGGGTGCTTCTGACCGCGGCTGAATAGTCTCCTTCCATAGGAATGTACAGTATACAGTATCTTACTGAAGCTGCGGCTGCATGCTGATATGGTATTTGTCACACCGTGTCTGACTGTAGTAACACAGTGGGGCAGAGTTACTAACGAAAATGCAACAGAATTCTGCCACGCATGTCATGTGCCCCACATTTACTAAGTGTCAGACATCTTTTGAGCCTTTCTGTGGCCTGAGGCGAAAACGGAAATGGCGCTCCCCCCAATGCCAATTTCTTAACCTAACCCCTTTGCCACAATGAAAACTCTCATTGTCCAGGCCCTTCCACTGCCCCCCTCTTTCCCCTACCTGGTGCTGCCTGAGGCGATTGCCTCACCTGGCCTCATTGGTGGTGCACCCCTGCTCACTTAGTAGGTAAGGGGTGTGACTTAACCCCTTAAGGACTCGGCCCCAAATCTGACCAGTGTCACTTTAAGTGCTGATAATTTTAAAACGCTTTCACTTATCCAGGCCATTCTGAGATAGTTTTTTTTGTCACATATTGTACTTCATGACACTGGTAAAACTAAGTTAAAAAAATTCATTTTTATTTATAAAAAAATACCAAATTTACTAAAAATGTGTAAAAAATTGCAAATTTCCAAGTTTCAATTTCTCTACTTCTATAATACATAGTAATACCTCCAAAAATGGTTACCCTATTACTTTACATTCCCCATATGTCTACTTCATGTTTGGATCATTTTGGGAATGACATTTTATTTTTTGGGGATGTTACAAGGCTTAGAAGTTTAGAAGCAAATCTTGAAATTTTTCTGAAATTTAAAAAAAAATACAATTTTTAGGGACCAGTTCAGGTCTGAAGTCACTTTGCGAGGCTTACATAATAGAAACCACCCAAAAATGACTCCATTCTATAAACTACACCCCTCAAGGTATTCAAAACTGATTTTACAAACTTTTTTAACCCTTTAGGTGTTCCACAAGAATTAATGGAAAATAGAGATATAATTTCAAAATTTAACTTTTTTGGCAGATTTTCCATTTTAATATTTTTTTTCCAGTTACAAAGCAAGGGTTAAAGGGATTCTGTCATCAAGTTTTGGGCTATAGAGCTGCGGACATGCACGGCTAGATCGCCGCTAGCATGTCCGCAATATCCCTGTCCTATAGGGCTGTGTGCTTTTATTTTATTTAAAAAAGGAGTTTAGAGATATGTAAATTAGTCTTGTAGGTGTCCAAGGGGCTGTACGAACCTTCCTGTAAGTTTTACACAATGATTTCTTTTTTTAAGCAAAAAAAAAAATCATGTTTTAGTGTTTCTATAGTCTGAGAGCCATAATTGTTTTCAGTTTTTGGGCGATTACCTTGGGTAGGGTATGATTTTTGTGGGATGAGATGACGGTTTTATTGGCACTATTTTGGGGTGTGTGACTTTTTGATCGCTTGCTATTACACTTTTTGTGATGTAAGGTGACAATAAATTGTTTATTTAGCACAGTTTTTATTTTACATTTTTTACGGTGTTCATCTGAGGGGTTAGGTCATGCGATATGTTCATAGAGCCGGTCGAGGACGCGGCGATACCTAATATGTATACTTTTTTCCCCCTATTTTTTACCAATTTTTTTTAACTTTATTTGGGGAAAATGAAGTTTTTGTTTATTTTTACTTGAAACTTTTAATTTTTTTGGGGGGAAACTTTATTTTTTTAACTTTTTTTTTCACTTAATTTTTTGTCCCACTTTGGGACTTGAACTTTTGGGGGTCTAATCCTTTACAATGCATTCCAATACTTCTGCATTGGAATGCATTGGCATGCATTGGCTGTATGAGTAATACAGCTTCTGGCCTGTGAGATCAAGGGGGCTGGATCTCACAGGCTCAACACCAGAAGGCAGCGCAGATGCCTCAGGAAGGCATCGCGTTGCCTTCCATGCCATCGGGTTTCCCCCACAGCTCAATGGGGACCCAATGGCACCACCACCGCCGCACCAGGTAAAAGACCTCCGGTCTGAATTAACCTGCGGTTTGCGGCGATCGCAGATACGGGGGTCACGGGACACCCCTGCGCATTTAGCCGAGGTGCCTGCTCAATGATTTGAGCAGGCACCTTGTTCCGATCACCGCCCGCCGGGTGACGGTGATCGGAACAACACATGACTTACCGGTACGTCATGGGTCCATAAGGACTCGGGAACCATGCCGTACCGATACGTCATGGGTCCCTAAGGGGTTAAAGGCTATGTACACCTTCAGGGGCAATTTCTTATGATTGCATTTTAATTTTTTGGGGCAAAAAAAAAAATCTATTGGTCTTTATTAAAAATATTGAGTTGTTCTGTCACAAAGGGTCAACTGTTTTTCTAGCTGTATGAATTGAAAAGCCTTATCTCTAAATTACTAAAAGGTCATAAACACTTATTTAAGCCACATTCTTATCAGTAAGATAAGAATTGAGCTATAATAAGGGTTTATAAGGTGAGAGATCAGGGATAAGGAGTCCTTCAGCTGGACTGCCTGACAGAACAGAGTGAAAATTCAGATCCTGCTACTAGAGAATCTGAAGGCTCACAAAGACAGTGGTAAAAAAAAATTCAATAAAGACCTATTGAAAAAATTATTTTAGGTCTAAATCAGTGCAATAATAAAAATAATTGCCCTGTGGCAATTCTGGCGCACAGTAAGCTAACAGGTCAATATACTTAGGGAATAATGTATCAAGTGCGCTGTGCCAGAAAAGTGGAATGATTTTGGCTGTTTGGTCGGTGGAGTAGGCATTTGTGCCAAATCTATGGTGCATATGTGCAATTTTTAGGGGCCTTGCGCTTGTCTGGCAAGTTGCATTTACTAAGGGTCGGTCAGATGTTTTTTGGGTGGGGCGTAATTTTTGGTCAAATGTATCATGTATCAAGTGTATACCACTGCCCAGACCCAGTTATTACTGTGATTAGACTTTAGACTGAAAAATCTATTGGTATTTTGTGCAAAAAAAAAATAATCACTAATGAGCAACATTTCGTAAATTTGGTGCAAAACATGTCTAAAAAGTCGGACATGCGGTACTTTTAGTCTGGCGGCCTCTTGCCGTACACTGCCGTGCTGCGCCGGAGCTCCGCCCCCATCCCCATTATAGTCAATGGGGACAGAGCGGCAGTCCGGCGGCATGGCGAAAAAGCGGCTGGACGGATGCGACAGGGTGAACAGCCTGTCGGATCCGTCCTGCCGCTAGTGTGAAAGTAGCCTAAACCAAAAATGCCATGTATTGTGCAAAGCACCCTAAAAATGTCATAAACACGTCTTGAATTTGTAGAATTTGTTCCACTGAAAAAACAGGCACAAACCCTCCACTTTTGAAATTCAAAGCCACAGCGCATTTCATACATTACCCCCTGGGTTTGCACTGTCCAGATATTAGACTTAGTAAATCTGCTCATTATATGTACAGCAGCAGTGCTACATCTCTCTTAGGGCTCATGCACATGGCCGTTGCCTGGCCGTGCCCGCATTGTGGCCCGCAAACAGCTTAAATCGGTCTGCAATCCAGGAGATACAGTGCGGAACAGAAGCACAGATCAGAAGGTCACAGAAGCACTATGGAGTGCTTCCGTGGGTTTTCTGTCCATGCCTCCGCACTACAAAAAAGTAGTGCAATTTGTGGTCCGCAGCACAAGCAAGGCTGGCACACTGTCGTGTGCATGAGCCCTTAGACCTCCATTGTGATGGTTGGGTTACCAGAACTGAACGCTGCTACTCTGACCTAATCTCACAGCATCTTGATGACGCAGCTTTCTTGTGACAAGGGTTTCTTTTAAGTCTAAAGTCAAATCTAAAACATCCTGCATGCACTGCATTTTGTGCAGTTTTTCAAAACACAGAATGCTCTCATTTGGGTGGGTTTATGCATTTCTAAAAGTTATATATATATATTTTTTGGTGTTTTGGTACATTTTGTGCTGAAAAGCTCCAGATGTTAGCTGAAAGCTCTCCAGCAACAGATGTTGGCTGAAAGCGTACTGGAAATATGAAATGCACATGCATTTTTTTTTTTGCTACAGACATTTTTTCAGTTTGCTAATGTTTGTGTTTTATTTGCAGCAATGGACTTTTTTCAGGCATTTTTTCATCACCTCAATTGGGACAAAATGCTATTCAAACAAAAAATGCTATAAAAACACATGCCTTATGGAAAATCAAAACATTATTTTTTATGGTGTTTTTTTTTTTTGATGGTACTAAAACACCAGATCAAATTTGTATGTGAATCAGCTCTTACCCTGGGTTCAGACCTGAGCGTTCTGAAACGAGCGCTCTGTATGCGCGATTGTACCGGCGTTTACAATCGCGCATACAGAGACAAGCGAACACACATTGTCGCGCGTTCCCGCAGAAGTCTATGTACGGGAACACGCGACAAACTCCCCAAAAAAAGCTCAAGAACTTGTTTGAGCGTCGGGCGTTTTACAGCGCGATCGTACGCGCTGTAAAACGCCCAGGTGAGAACCATTCCCATAGGGAAGCATTGGTTTCTCCTTGTTGAGCGTTTTACAGCGCGTAGGAACGCGCTGTAAAACGCTCAGGTGTGAACTTAGGGTAAGAGTATTTTTTTTTCTGTGTTTTTCTATAGGACTTGAAAAAGGCCAGAAAAACACATGTAAAACTAATTATGCTAAATATAAAATCCAGCAAAAATTACATTAAAAAAAACACTTTAGGCAAAAAAAAAAACACCTTACATTACACTGGAATTTATCTTTCAGCAGCCGCTTCCCCAAAAAATGACGGGAAGTCATGCTGCTGGGACCGCTAGAGATAAGTTATCACCAGATAAATCAGCCGCATATCATTCATTTCACAGCACCTCTGTACAGCAGCTGTCTGCTCTGGTTAATAGGCGGGTCCTCAGTTGGGACCCCTTGTCCATTAACGTCATATCCCACAACATAGATCAACCCTTTAATAAAGAGAAAAAAAAATAAAAAAAAGTAGACATGAAAATATAGTAAAGCTATAAAGTGTCTGCAGTTAGAAGATACAGACTCAGTGACATCTCCATTTCTCTTACGTATAATACATATGATATTTATAAGGATATGAAATATGACAGGTCACTTAGCTCCTCGCATACCTGATCCTGCAGCTCACACCGGCCTCCTCACACCCAGGGCTGCTCTGCTTTCTGCTGTTGGCGTTTCCATAGAAACCAAATGGACAACAAACTTCCTGGAACAAAGAAGGCATGTGCAGGCCTCAGCCACAGAGCAGAGAGGGCCCGGCTCATGCAGGCCCCCGGGGCCACCTGCAGGCTTCTCTTACAATAATATATGAGGAACTCTATATATAATAGATACATATATACAAGCAGTGAAATGACTGAAGTTATTGCAGCAGCAACTTTAGCATGGGGAGGGTCATAGGACACAGAGCTGGATCAGTGATGTCACCACCTGTCACGGTGTAATTGGGGGCTTCACAGGTCACTGATCTTATGAGGTGTCTCCTAAGCCAGACACCAGGTAATACGAGAGGAGGGAAGTAAACTGGAACTGGACTAAACCCTATATACTGAATATGAAGTATGAGTGGGTGTATGATGTATGAGTGTGCTTAATGTATGTACTGTATGCGTATAGGTAAGTACAATGTATATATGTGTATATAATACAGACATGTATGTATTCCTCTTTTCACTCAACCGTATCTGTTTTGCAATCCACAAATTGTTGATCCCCAAAATACAGATGTGGTCCATGTGCATCCCCCACTTTTCAAGGGCCCCATTGTAAACAATGCCTATTCTTTTCCACAGGGCTGGTTTTAGACAAAAGTGGGGCCCCAAATCTTGTAATAATGTACTAACAACACAGTTACATTCTGTCAATTCCGGTCCTCCCTCACAGATTCACACCCAATAAAGCTCTTGCACAGATTTGCACCCTCATGGTCCCAGAATATGCCACATGCAATGAGTTCCCCTTACTTACGGTATCTGATCTGAGAGTGTTAAAAAAACGGAAGCGCGTGATTCTTCTTCAGGCGTGCTTTCCCCCAGCGGAGATTGGGGAAAGCACTCTGTTCTATGAATAGGCCGCAGCCTGTACTAGGCTTATTAACCGCCTCCGGACCGCCTAACGCAGGATCGCGGTCCGGAGGCGGCTGTCCCAGGCACAGTCACGCGAGACTTCCTGTGAACGCGCGCACACAAGCGTGCGCGTTCACAGGATCGGAAGGTTAGAGAGTGTATCTACAGCCTGCCAGCGGCGATCGTTCGCTGGCAGGCTGTAGATGCGATTTTTTTTACCCCCTAACAGGTATATTAGACGCTGTTTTGATAACAGCGTCTAATATACCTGCTACCTGGTCCTCTGGTGGTCCCTTTTGTTTGGATCGACCACCAGAGGACACAGGCAGCTCAGTAAAGTAGCACCAAGGACCACACTACACTACACCCCCCCCCGTCACTTATTAACCCCTGATCACCCCATATAGACTCCCTGATCACCCCCCCTGTCATTGATCACCCCCCTGTCCTTGATCTCCCCCCTGTTAGGCGCCATTCAGACGTCCGTATGTGTTTTAGGGATCCACGGATCCATGGATCGGATCCGCAAAACACATACGGACGTCTGAATGGTGCCTTACAGGGGGGTGATCAATGACAGGGGGGTGATCACCCCATATACACTCCCTGATCACCCCCTGTCATTGATCACCCCCCTGTCATTGATCACCCCCTGTAAGGCTCCATTCAGACTTCCGTATGTGTTTTACGGATCCACGCATCCATGGATCGGATCCGCAAAACACATATGGACGTCTGAATGGAGCCTTACAGGGGGGGGATCAGGCAGTCTATATGGGATGATCACCCCCCTGTAAGGCTCCATTCAGACGTCAGTATGTGTTTTACAGATCCACGCATCCATGGATCGCATCCGCAAAACACATATGGATGTCTGAATGGAGCCTTACAGGGGGTGATCACCCCATATACACTCCCTGATCACCCCCTGTCATTGATCACCCCCCTGTCATTGATCACCCCCCTGTTAGGCGCCATTCAGACGTCCGTATGTGTTTTACGGATCCATGAATTCATGGATCGTATCCACAAAACACATACTGACGTCTGAATGGAGCCTTACAGGGGGGTGATCAATGACAGGGGGGTGATCACCCCATATAGACTCCCTGATCACCCCCTGTCATTGATCACCCCCCTGTTAGGCGCCATTCAGACATCCAAATGTGTTTTACGGGTCCACGGATGCATGGATCGGATCCGCAAAACACATACGGACCTCTGAATGGAGCCTTACAGGGGGGTGATCAATAACAGGGGGGTGATCAGGTAGTCTATATGGGGTGATCACCCCCCTGTCATTGATCACCCCCCTGTAAGGCTCCATTTAGACATTTTTTTGGCACAAGTTAGCGGAAATTGACTTTTTTTTTGTTTTTGTTTTTTCTTACAAAGTCGCGGTGCCCGGGCTTAGACATGTCCTACACCGTAGGACATGTTGACTAATCTCTCAATTTTAAAACCAGTTTGAGGATTTAGTAATACCGCAGAGTGCACCTGTCTTTTGCCATTTTGTTATATTGTTATATTGATTATCACATCCACACAATTGTTACCTTGTGTAGGATGTCTATTGTGGTACTTGTGGTTCGCTGCGGGCATCCTCCACCGTATGCATGTTTGCTGGGGATTGCCATTAGCAACGGGCCACAAGTGCAGGATTTGCTCCCCTATATATATGCACGACTGCATGTGGGTTTGAGCACCTCCTGCTATACCACGTCATTCCATTCAGTTTGTATATATAGAGATTCCTGGAGGTATATAAACTCCAATTTAAATGTGCCTGTTTTCCATCTACAGGCCACATTTAGGTGCACCTGTGAGGCCTGGGCCATACCAGACAGTCTTGAGTGGGACTTGCAGACTCCTCCCTCCTCCCATTGCAAGCATGGATACATGTTGGAGGTAACTGGTGAGTTGTCTGTGAGTCGGCCTTATGCTCCTGTAATTTGCCCACTGGCTCCTGGTATTTGCCCACTGGCACAGGTAGGAGAGTGTTAGGCCCCGGGCTACTTGAGAAACCTTGTCGCGGTGCCCGGGCTTAGACATGTCCTACACCGTAGGACATGTTGACTAATCTCTCAATTTTAAAACCAGTTTGAGGATTTAGTAATACCGCAGAGTGCACCTGTCTTTTGCCATTTTGTTATATTGTTATATTGATTATCACATCCACACAATTGTTACCTTGTGTAGGATGTCTATTGTGGTACTTGTGGTTCGCTGCGGGCATCCTCCACCGTATGCATGTTTGCTGGGGATTGCCATTAGCAACGGGCCACAAGTGCAGGATTTGCTCCCCTATATATATGCACGACTGCATGTGGGTTTGAGCACCTCCTGCTACAGACGTGGACAAAATTGTTGGTACCCTTTGGTCAATGAAAGAAAAAGTCACAATGGTCACAGAAATAACTTTAATCTGACAAAAGTAATAATAAATTAAAATTCTATAAATGTTAACCAATGAAAGTCAGACATTGTTTTTCAACCATGCTTCAACAGAATTATGTAAAAAAATAAACTCATGAAACAGGCATGGACAAAAATGATGGTACCCCTAACTTAATATTTTGTTGCGCAACCTTTTGAGGCAATCACTGCAATCAAACGCTTCCTGTAACTGTCAATGAGACATCTGCACCTCTCAGCAGGTATTTTGGCCCACTCCTCATGAGCAAACTGCTCCAGTTGTGTCCGGTTTGAAGGGTGCCTTTTCCAGACTGCATGTTTCAGCTCCTTCCAAAGATGCTCAATAGGATTGAGGTCAGGGCTCATAGAAGGCCACTTTAGAATAGTCCAATTTTTTCCTCTTAGCCATTCTTGGGTGTTTTTAGCGGTGTGTTTTGGGTCATTGTCCTGTTGCAAGACCCATGACCTGCGACTGAGACCAAGCTTTCTGACACTGGCTAGTACATTTCTCTCTAGAATTCCTTGATAGTCTTGAGATTTCATTGTACCCTGCACAGATTCAAGACACCCTGTGCCAGACGCAGCAAAGCAGCCCCAGAACATAACAGAGCCTCCTCCATGTTTCACAGTAGGGACAGTGTTCTTTTCTTGATATGCTTCATTTTTTCGTCTGTGAACATACAGCTGATGTGCCTTGGCAAAAACTTCGATTTTTGTCTCATCTGTCCACAGGACATTCTCCCAGAAGCTTTGTGGCTTGTCAACATGTAGTTTGGCATATTCCAGTCTTGCTTTTTTATGATTCGTTTTCAACAATGGTGTCCTCCTTGGTCGTCTCCCATGTAGTCCACTTTGGCTCAAACAACGACGGATGGTGCGATCTGACACTGATGTTCCTTGAGCATGAAGTTCACCTTGAATCTCTTTAGAAGTCTTTCTAGGCTCTTTTGTTACCATTCGGATTATCCGTCTCTTAGATTTGTCATCAATTTTCCTCCTGCGGCCACGTCCAGGGAGGTTGGCTACAGTCCCATGGATCTTAAACTTATGAATAATATGTGCAACTGTACTCACAGGAACATCTAGTTGCTTGGAGATGGTCTTATAGCCTTTACCTTTAACATGCTTGTCTATAATTTTCTTTCTGATCTCTTGAGACAGCTCTTTCCTTTGCTTCCTCTGGTCCATGTCGAGTGTGGTACACACCATATCACCAAACAACACAGTGATTACCTGGAGCCATATATATAGGCCCAATGGCTGATTACAAGGTTGTAGACACCTGTGATGCTAATTAGTGGACACACCTTGAATTAACATGTCCCTTTGGTCACATTATGTTCTGTGTTTTCTAGGGGTACCATCATTTTTGTCCATGCCTGTTTCATGAGTTTATTTTTTTACATAATTCTGTTGAAGCATGGTTGAAAAACAATGTCTGACTTTCATTGGTTAACATTTATAGAATTTTAATTTATTATTAC
The DNA here is from genome assembly GCF_014858855.1 of Bufo gargarizans. NCBI lineage: Eukaryota > Metazoa > Chordata > Amphibia > Anura > Bufonidae > Bufo > Bufo gargarizans. Next base: position 603,265,056 of record NC_058081.1, read on the forward strand.
TTTTGTCAGATTAAAGTTATTTCTGTGACCATTGTGACTTTTTCTTTCATTGACCAAAGGGTACCAACAATTTTGTCCACGTCTGTATACCACGTCATTCCATTCAGTTTGTATATATAGAGATTCCTGGAGGTATATAAACTCCAATTTAAATGTGCCTGTTTTCCATCTACAGGCCACATTTAGGTGCACCTGTGAGGCCTGGGCCATACCAGACAGTCTTGAGTGGGACTTGCAGACTCCTCCCTCCTCCCATTGCAAGCATGGATACATGTTGGAGGTAACTGGTGAGTTGTCTGTGAGTCGGCCTTATGCTCCTGTAATTTGCCCACTGGCTCCTGGTATTTGCCCACTGGCACAGGTAGGAGAGTGTTAGGCCCCGGGCTACTTGAGAAACCTTGTCGCGGTGCCCGGGCTTAGACATGTCCTACACCGTAGGACATGTTGACTAATCTCTCAATTTTAAAACCAGTTTGAGGATTTAGTAATACCGCAGAGTGCACCTGTCTTTTGCCATTTTGTTATATTGTTATATTGATTATCACATCCACACAATTGTTACCTTGTGTAGGATGTCTATTGTGGTACTTGTGGTTCGCTGCGGGCATCCTCCACCGTATGCATGTTTGCTGGGGATTGCCATTAGCAACGGGCCACAAGTGCAGGATTTGCTCCCCTATATATATGCACGACTGCATGTGGGTTTGAGCACCTCCTGCTATACCACGTCATTCCATTCAGTTTGTATATATAGAGATTCCTGGAGGTATATAAACTCCAATTTAAATGTGCCTGTTTTCCATCTACAGGCCACATTTAGGTGCACCTGTGAGGCCTGGGCCATACCAGACAGTCTTGAGTGGGACTTGCAGACTCCTCCCTCCTCCCATTGCAAGCATGGATACATGTTGGAGGTAACTGGTGAGTTGTCTGTGAGTCGGCCTTATGCTCCTGTAATTTGCCCACTGGCTCCTGGTATTTGCCCACTGGCACAGGTAGGAGAGTGTTAGGCCCCGGGCTACTTGAGAAACCTTGTCGCGGTGCCCGGGCTTAGACATGTCCTACACCGTAGGACATGTTGACTAATCTCTCAATTTTAAAACCAGTTTGAGGATTTAGTAATACCGCAGAGTGCACCTGTCTTTTGCCATTTTGTTATATTGTTATATTGATTATCACATCCACACAATTGTTACCTTGTGTAGGATGTCTATTGTGGTACTTGTGGTTCGCTGCGGGCATCCTCCACCGTATGCATGTTTGCTGGGGATTGCCATTAGCAACGGGCCACAAGTGCAGGATTTGCTCCCCTATATATATGCACGACTGCATGTGGGTTTGAGCACCTCCTGCTATACCACGTCATTCCATTCAGTTTGTATATAAAGTCTCATATTCCACTAACTTGTGTCAAAAAATAAAATCTCACATGAACTCACCATACCCCTCACGGAATCCAAATGCGTAAAACTTTTTAGACATTTATATTCCAGACTTCTTCTCACGCTTTAGGGCCCCTAAAATGCCAGGGCAGTATAAATACCCCACATGTGACCCCATTTCGGAAAGAATACACCCCAAGGTATTCCGTGAGGGGCATATTGAGTCCATGAAAGATTTAAATTTTTGTCCACAGTTAGCGAAAAAGGAGACTTTTTGAGAAAAAAATAAATAAAAAATTTCCGCTAACTTGTGCCAAAAAAAAAAAAAAATTGCTATGAACTTGCCATGCCCCTCATTGAATACCTTGGGGTGTCTTCTTTCCAAAAATGGGGTCACATGTGGGGTATTTATACTGCCCTGGCTTTTTAGAGGCCCTAAAGCGTGAAAAGAATCGCTGTACTCAGGAGAAGTTTGAGAATGTGTTTTGGGGTGTCATTTTACATATACCTATGCTGGGTGAGATAACTATCTTGGTCAAATGCCAACTTTGTATAAAAAAATGGGAAAAGTTGTCTTTTGCCGAGATATTTCTCTCACCCAGCATGGGTATATGTAAAATGACACCCCAAAACACATTCCCCAACTTCTCCTGAGTACGGCGATACCACATGTGTGACACTTTTTTGCAGCCTAGGTGGGCAAAGGGGCCCACATTCCAAAGAGCACCTTTCGGATTTCACCGGCCATTTTTTACACATTTTGATTTCAAACTACTTTGCACGCATTTGGGACCCTAAAATGCCAGGGCAGTATAACTACCCCACAAGTGACCCCATTTTGGAAAGAAGACACCCCGATGTATTTCATGATGGGCATAGTGAGTTTATGGAAGTTTTTATTTTTTGTCACAAGTTAGTGGAATATGAGACTTTGTAAGGAAAAAAATAAAATAAAAATATTCATAATTTTCCGCTAACTTGTGACAAAAAATAAAAAGTTCTATGAACTCACTATGCCCATCAGCGAATACTTTAGGGTGTCTACTTTCCGAAATGGGGTTATTTGTGGGGTTTTTCTACTGTCTGGGCATTGTAGAACCTCAGGAAACATGACAGGTGCTCAGAAAGTCAGAGCTGCTTCAAAAAGCGGAAATTCACATTTTTGTACCATAGTTTGTAAACGCTATAACTTTTACCCAAACCATTTCTTTTTTTTACCCAAACATTTTTTTTTTATCAAAGACATGTAGAACAATACATTTAGAGAAAAATTTATATATAGATGTCGTTTTTTTTGAAAAATTTTACAACTAAAAGTGAAAAATGTAATTTTTTTGCAAAAATTTCGGTAAATTTCAATTAATAACAAAAAAAGTAAAAATGTCAGCAGCAATGAAATACCACCAAATGAAAGCTCTATTAGTGAGAAGAAAAGGAGGTAAAATTCATTTGGGTGGTAAGTTGCATGACCGAGCAATAAACGGTGAAAGTAGTGTAGTGCAGAATTGTAAAAAGTGGTCTGGTCATTAAGGGTGTTTAAGCTAGGGAGGTTGAGGTGGTTAAGGGTTAGCTGAAGTTATTTATGAGTGCATTTTGACTCCTCCACCATACTTGAAGGGTGGCCTCTCAGACCACCCTCAAAAGCCGTGCCCTGCAGGTCAAGCTCAGACAGCACAATGCTGCTTTCTGAGCATGAGCTGTTAAAAAGGACATCCCTGCATCCACCCAGGCCTTGTGCCGGACGGAGGACAGGGGCTCAGGAATCCCGACTGTCTGGCCTAAAACCGGACCTCTGGCCACCCTACATGCTTGTGATGGGAAGTGTCTGCAGCATCAGGTCTCTGCCTCTCCTCTCCATCCCAGCTCCAACATCCCAGATACAAGCCTGCTTGAAGCCCTGCTGGGAGATTTGCAATGTCCTGTTCATGCAAAAGGTTGTACTGTGACATACACACTCACCCTACACAAGCACACACTCAGCATAACCACATAATTGACAGATATTCAGGACCCACTCAAGTCAATAAATCCCAGAAATAATCATGTATAAATACTTTATTATCATTATGTAACATATAGAAGACATAGACTGTAACTGTACAGATTAGAGGCGGGGGTGCAGGGTCCTGGCGGCCTCACAGAGGCACCTGGCTGTTGTACTGGATTCCGGGGACTTTGTGGTTGGCATTCACTATGGAGGGAGATACAAATAGACATCATACATCCGTTACCGCCGTGCTTACAGAGCTGTGCTGGAGACACAATGGCCGCCCTGCTGTCTTAATTACCTGTTACTACACTAAGTATTTAATCTCCAACTCAAGAAACATGGGTTATTAGTAAATAAAACAAGGGGAGGCCTGCAAGACTTACAAGAGAGTTCACTTGATTAAAGAAAATCTCCAACTCTAACATTATTTTATATTTTCTCACATGTTTCAAGATTGGTGTTTATTGTCAGTGAATGAAAACATTCTAGTTTACATCCAGAAGCTGTGTGGCTTTTTCCGCAGTTCCACTGCAAAAAATGCAACAAAAACAGTGTCAAAAACCACATATATTACAGTTTTTGCCACGGAAATGGCTGTGGATTTCATTCTCTCCATTGCAAAGGGTGAAATCTGCAGTGGAGATCCATAGCATAAATTGACATGCTGCACCACAGGTCAACTTACTCTGCGGTTTTCTCCTGCAATGTGTGCATGAGTTTTTTCAAATTCTCATGCACTTTGCTGGTACTGTACAATGCTGCGGATTTAGACCAGAACATCTGCAACGGCAAATTTACAGCATTTCAGCCATTGTGGACATAGCGTAAAGGCAGTTTTTTCAGCATTTTGCCCTTTCACCTGCAGTGAGCCCAATAGGAGCCGGAGCAGACGATGGAAGTGGTAGTAGCTCTAGCTGTTACAGTCAATCACAGTGGCTTTCCTCATACCATTGTTCCCTACAGCAGTGCAGTGAAAGGAGGGCACATCCTTTTTTCCCTCGGGGCACACCCTGGTTGTTGGGCTCCTGCCTGATAGAAGTTGGACTTCCTGTGATGTTAAGTGTTTGTATGGGTGCAAGGCAGGGCATGTAAAGTGCAATGGCCACTGTATCATGCAGGAGTCAGATAACTAGGCCAGAGTTAGAAAAATAAATTTCTCTTTTTACTCAAGTCCAAAATGACAGTTTTAGTATATCCAATTATAGCAGACACAGCTCCTACTCTCCTAGATAGCAGTGTATGGATTTAGGCAAGGGTGGGAGTTATGGCCATCTTCCCTCTCTATCTGTCTGAAGACACTTCTAATAGAATCTATGGTTGGTAACAGTACCTTGGCAATAATAATAGTGTCCACTGTGGGATACAGGGTTTTGAAGGCACCTCTGGCCAGGACCTGGCCAGGAGTGAAGAGTGTCCCTTACTTCAGCAAAGTCTGAATGGCCGTAGTAGCAGGTTGCCTTGCTGACTCCTATGCTTGGCCATGTAAAGTCTTAGTTTTCCAATCCTCTCCTTTGTCTTTCTCCTTCTCTTCTTCTGTAGATCATGTAGAGATCAGTGAGTCTCTGTAGGTTTTTGGGCCTCAGTAGAAGAAGCATAGGTCACTGCTTCCTTCCTCTTTAAATACTCACTCTCAACTCCCTAACTAAGCTGGGGACAGTTCCTAGATCATCACCCAACCTCCTGCAAGGGCCAAGCCAGGATTGTAAACCCTGGCTGTGCCATCCATACACATCGATACTGAGTACTGTACTTAATATGACAATGCATAACAGCATATTATATAATATATAACATGACACACAATTTTCAGCTACCCCTGCTTTGGGATACTGTATACAGTACATACTCCTCACCGCTCCTTTCCAGGTCACTGGGTCTGTTTGGCGATCTTCTGGCTCCTTATTTATTTACCTTCTAGGTGGCATTTGGAAGGGCTCACATTTGCCAGCAGTGACCTGCCACTGGGAACTGAGTCCAGTCATTGGCTGCAGCGTCACACGTGACTCCTTCTATACCCATCCAGAAATAAGCAAACAGGGCACCAGAAGATCACCGGAAGTAGCAAGGGCACTGGAACAGAACGGCAGGGAACAGATGAGTATGCTTTTTTCATTATGTTCTACACACTTTGGGGGCTAGGTAATATGGGCAAAATCATGTAATTCCCCTTTAAAATTTCTCACAGCTGAAGGTTTGTGACAATGTTATTCAGTCTACACAATCCTTTGTAAGATAACCAGCTTGGACTCCAATGACACCTGCACTGGTACACTAAACCAAACTATCAGGACACAAGAGAGATTTGCGCTGCTGATGTGTATAGCTGACAGAAGATTGTGTAGACTTGGATACAATTGAACCAAATCTTCAGCTGTGAGAAGCATTAAGACAGGGCAGGTTTTCAGCCTCAGAATGTTTTCATTCACTGACGGCATGCAGAGAAACCGCGAGACAATAAAACACACAGATAGTAGGAGATTTATCAAAAGTGGTGCAAAAAAAAAGAAACTGGCTTAGTTGCCCATAGCAACCAATCAGATTCCACGTTACATTTCTCAGAGCTTCTTTGGAGAATAAAAGGATCAATCTGATTGGTTGCAATGGGCAACTTAGCCAGTTTTCTTTTATACCACTTTTAGGAAGTCTCCCCCATAGTATATTATGAATTTTTATTTACAGGACACTGGCCCTTTAACCCCTGAGTGCTCAGTCATGTATAAAAAAGAACTGCTTATCTAGAGCTATGTAAATAAAGGCAATGTACCAGTAACCAGAACCTGGTCCTGACCTGGCGCAGCAGGGGCGGTTGTCTCCTCATTATTAGACCGGGATTTCGTGCTCTCCAGTGTCTGATCCGATGTTTCATTTTCTGGACAAAAGACACAATAAAAGAGACTCTGAGTCACAGAAAAGTTTATAAACCTTCACCACAGAACCTTCTGCCTCCTTACAGACACTGAAATGCAAAGGCCACAAAACCTGCCGGCCATAAAGCTTGTGGATAATTCATAGAGCGGGGGACACCTTGTCATCAGCCTATTGTGACCAGGAGCCTGAAGAATGGCAAGCAGCAGGTGTGCGCAGAGCGAGCCACACAGACATGGCCGGGCCATAGAATTCCCAGCTGCAGCCCCAACTCCACGTCTCATTCATTTTCACAAACTCGGCTCATTTGGCGATTGTGTCAGGTTGGTGAATTAAATTGAACGTTTTGTCCCTTAAAAAGGTGGAAATATAAACAGGCCTCGTCCATTAATTAATTAGAATCCCATTAGCGGAGCCAGGAGGGGCATGCCCGCACTGCATCGCTCATTACTCCACCTCATCCCTAAGACATTGTAGGGCTTTAAATGAGGGATTCTTAACGAGACCGTTTCTAAATTTTAAATGAAAGGGCAGAAAATCAGCGAAACGTTGTTAAGTGGAGGAAAGCAGTGTCTGGGAAAATGGCAACAATTAGTGCGACTGCATTATCTCTGCATTAAGTGCAGTTTATAGTGCAGATTGTAATTATGTGAACAAACGAGAAACTAATAAACAGAAATATTAGCAGTAATACAAAAGTATAATAACCACATGTGCATCAGATCTTTTGGGGGATCTCCTTTGCAGATTTCATAAAAAAAAATACAGGACAAAATAGTGGGTTTTCTAACGGAAACCTGACGGATCCCATTATAGTCAATGAGGTCCATCGGGTGATGTTGGTTACTATCACTTCAGCAAATCTGTTAAAGGGGTCTTCCAGGAGTACAACATTGAGAGCCTATCCTCAGTATGAGATTGGTAGGGGTACTGCACTGATATGATGTTTGAAGGGGCCACAGTGTTCCGGTGAGCGATGCAGACTCCTCACAGCATACCAAGAACAGAGCCATACAGCGTATGGTGGCAGTGCTTGATATTGCAGACCAGGCCCATTCACTTGAATGGGACCACAGAAATGATCCAGCAGGTAGTAAAAGGCACTTTAACAATGAAGGAATAAAAAATTCCAAAGGGTTGTTTCACCTCGAACCTCGGTGGCACGTTGCCACTCTTTATTCCTTCATTGTTAAAGGGGATATCTCACCTTGAATATCGGTAGCATATCGCTAGTCAGTTGTGTTGACACACTCAAATGTACAGGCAATGGATTCATTTAACAGTGTCCCTTTAAGGCCTTGCACCTAAAGTTCTGTACTACAGACTTATAGACAGTCGTGTTCCACCTTGTGGTGCAGAATACTGTGGTGCATCTTCCAATGGAAAATTTAACAATTTTATTTCCCTCTGACTTCTTGAAAAAAAAACTTAATCTGCTTCTGTGTAAAATAAGAAGCATATAGCGGCACAGTATGGCCCATAGTCTGCTAGCTGTATTATGGCTCTATGCAACTGAGTGAAACGCTATAATCGCACATACAGATGTAGCCGAGCTAAAATTGACTCTGATAACACGTCACAGTGTTATCTCGTGCCATCTTGTGACAAAAGCCATTGAAATACATTAAAAGAGTTAGTTAACCTTTTTGTGTAATTTTTTTACTTAACGCATTAACCATCAAGTTTAGCTCGGCTGCATCTGTACCACTTTCTATCAGCAGATGGCGCTGTTGTTATAATTACTAATACCCCTGGCTTTACTTTTAGGCCTCATGCACACAAACGTATTTTATTTCTGCGTCCACTCTGGGCTTTTTTTGCGCATAGGATGTGAACCCATTTATCCATATCCGTATGTCCGTTCTGTAGCCCCACAAAAAATATAGAACATGTCCTATTCTTGTCAGTTTTGCGGACAAGGAAAGGCATTGTTACGATCTGCAAAAAAAAAAAAAACGATGCATACAGTCGTGTGCATGTAGCCTTATTCTGTAGGGCTGGGGTGCACAACCTGCAGTTCCCAGAGCCATGGTTTGCGGCCTCTGTCCTGCTGGGCAGAAACACAGCTGATCCTGCGATCAGCTGTGTTCCTGCCGAGAGCGCCGCACAGTGAATGGACCACAGGTTTTGCTCCTGCACTGTAGCAAGGTCCCTGGCTATTAGTTTTATCAGCGCTTCTACCTTCTCCTCTATAAGTGCTCTGCAGTGTGGACCCGGCGATCACGTGATCGCTGGTTGTCTTGAGGGCAGAGGAGCGCAGGGTCAGCTCTGCCCTGCGTACAACCCCCCCCCCCTCCCCCCCAACAGCCTGGTTTCTGTATAACTGGGGGTCCTTTGGATGCTCCAATTACAGTGGAAATAGTACAAAACAAAAGTCACTTATTGTCTCCCAAAGGTCTTATAGTGACCTCTTGGGGACAAATTATGTGGTAGAAATATATATAAAAAAATAAGTTAAAAAGTTCTTGGAATTTTTTTTTAAACTAAATAAAAAATATAATAAAATATAAAGAAAAGAAAAGAGAAATAAAATATGTGGCACCAAAAAACTTAAAAAAATAAAAAAAAGTGCTAAATAAAAGAGTGTTCACTGTCCCGCAACATTTTTTTTATGACCCCTTGGGTGCCATATTATGTGGCAAAAATATATTTAAAAAAATAATAGAAAATTAAAAAATAAAAAATAAAATACAAAATAAAATAAAAAGGAAATTAAAAAATAATAAAATACAAAAAAAAAAAGGAAACGTGTTCATTGTCCTCCAACAGTTTTTTTATGACCTCTTGTGTCCCATATTATGTGGCAAAAATATATTTTAAAAAATAAGTAATAAACCAATTATAAAAAAAATAATGCAACAAAATATTAATAAAATACAAATAAAAGGAAAAAATAAAAAGGAAAAAGTGAAAAAAAAAGTGACGGTGTCCCCCAAGATCTTTTTATGACCTTTTTGGGGACATATTATGTAGCAGAAATATATAAAAAATTTAGTTAAAAAAAATGATAATTGTGGCAGTGATCACTTCTCACAAGTCACTTTGCACTCGCTTGTGTGATAGGCAGATGAGCGCCGATCAACATATTTTTTTTTGTGGCCCCTTGAAATAGAGCGATGTGACAATGCGGCCCCCAGACCAAAAAAAGGTTGTGCACCCCTGTTGTAGGGTTATGTATCTGGAATCATGCATCTGTAATATGTGGCAGCTTCAGACATCTCTGACCTTTCTTCCAGGAGTAATGGGCTTTTCTCAGCTTTAAGACGAACAGATACACAATGACCAGGAACACGAAAAGCATGACAGATACAAGTGCCAGGATGAGGGAGCGGTAAGATTCCCTCTTGAAAGATTCCATATCTGAAAAACAAGAGCAGAAGTCTCAGCACCTTGGTACCTGAAGAAGAGGGGTACTCAAATATTACACCAAGGTTATTAAACAGTAACTGTCGTTTTAAAATGTTTAATATTTTATACTGGCATGTCAAAATTTTTAGTAGAGACAAAGAGGGTCATTTACTATACTGAAATCTGCCTAAATTAGGCGCATTTCGGGCGCAGATGGCGTCGCAGCTGTTATTTGCGGCGCTATCTCTGACTTTGCCCCGCTCATGCCAGATTTAAAATTGTAGTAGGGGAAGGGGAGGGGCCGGCAAGAAGCTGTCATACATTTAGAACTCAAAGGTAAACATAGCGCAGCACTCAGCTCCAGCTCCGCTGCAACGGGACACTATAGTCACGGAATATGGAGAGACTCCCAGCAGCGTGTTTCAGATTCTTCAAAGATTTTAATACATTCTTCAGAAATAACACAAGTAGGACGCTCTTCAGCCCGTCCTGGCCATCATCAACTAATAGTTGATGAAGGCCAGAATGGGCCGAAATGCATCCTACTTGTGTTATTTCTGAAGAATGAAATAAAATCTTTGAAGAATCTGAAACATGCTGCTGGGAGTCTCTCCATATTCCGTTACATTTAGAACCGGGCTCGACTTTTTTTTCCGTCCTGCATAATGGAAACCAGATGGATCCGTTATGCTTGCCCAAAGACTTCTATTAGGATGGAGCAAAACGGAATGCCTCTTAAAGGCTTCCGTTTTGCATTCCATCTGGGCAATCTGTTATAAACGGAACCTATAACGGAATTCCATAATGCCAGTGCGAACCCACCCTAAGGATGTAATGTCATTTGTAGCACACATTGAACACCATAATTAGTGTTGAGCGAAACAAAGCATTCGAATTCCATCTGAAGTTTAGGAAAACTTGGATTCCAAACAAATCTAAATTCCCTCGCACTTCGTAGCAACAAATCAGGATTTCCTACAATGGCAGCTGCACGTGTTACAAAGCGAAATTAAGGGTAGAGGAGACAAGCTTGGGAATGCAAGATCACCCATAATGCTGTGCAGCCAGCCATCACCTATGATGTCACAGCCCTATAAAACCCTCATCCCGTGCGGTCTCCGCCATTGTTCTGTGAGCTGAGGATAGGGAGAGACGTGACAAGCGCTAATGCGCTACAGACAGTGTCGCTGAAAATGATTAATAGAAGAATATTGGAGTGGGAGATGCAGGGAGATTTATTCTGAGTCAGTTTTGTTTATTTAGTTCTACATTTATCTATTCCTACATCAGCCATAAACTAAGATATGTAATTCAATACCAATAAGATGGAAGCCTTTATTATTCCACTGCCAGAGTGCCAACCAGTAACATCCAGTCTGCACCCCTTAGGGGGGCCAGGTCTTAATGATGAATAATCTCATCTTTTGCTGCAGAGAGAGGAGGAGCTGGATGTTCCTGATGCCATATTCTCATCGATATTAGATGATGTGGAAAAGGAGGAAAAGCAGATGGCAGAAGAAGGGCTCCCACCTGTAGGGCAGGAGAGCGCTGGGCTTGGAGAAGTGGGTATGCCAGAGCTGATTAATATTCTGTGTTTATTGTCAAATAACCTGCAGGAGATTGCAGGCAAAAAGAGCAATAATATGCATATTGTGTCCCCACCTACCCAGCCAAACCCCATACCAGCACCAGACCTGTTTAAAGACGCATTAAAGGTGCCACGCGGCCATTTATAATGAAGAAGGACTAAACAGTGCGGTCTTCTTTATTAAATGAAAGGCAGCTGCTGGCTTATTGCCTGCTCGGTTCTTCCTTGCAGCTTGGCCGCAACCCGCTATTAGTGTTCCGTGTGGCTGTACCCTAAGGTAGAGTGGCCCTGGTATACCAAACTTATAGTGATTCGTAATAAATTAATTCGGAACGAACTGAATTTCTTGGTGAACGTCTGCAAAGTTGCCAAATCCTATTTTTGAAAACTTTACTCATCTCTAGGCCAGGGGCATAACTACTATAGCGGCAGACCATGCGACTGCTATGGGGCCCAGGGCAAGAGGGGGCCCAGTTGGAATGATCCCCTCTTCTACTGGGGGTGAAAACTTTGTCAGGACTCTGCTGTCTAAATGAACAACTTTTAGTAAATGAGGCAGTAAAAAAAATGGCCCAAGGGTCATTGAAAGGGGTTTAGGCGGAAACCCTGTCCTGTGTGGGGGGCCTGCTTTGATCTTTGCTGTGGGGACCATACTTCTCTATGTACGCCACTGCTCTAGGCATAATATCAAAACCCAAAAAACATTGTCGGAATTGCGTTTTTTTTTTTTTCATTTTTACCTCACAAAGATAATTTTTTTCCATATTTCAATTGAAGATATGGTAAAGTAAATGGTGCCATTAAAAAATGCATCTTGTTCCGTACAAAATAAACCATCATATGGCATTATGAACGGAAAATGAAAAAAGTGATGGCTGTTATCTGATAGTTACATTTCATGACTAGAGAATAGCAAAACTGATGTATTGTAGTCAAGACCTTATGGAGTCACTTAACTTTCCCAAAGCCTAGAATGGCACAGAAACCTCATCAATTCATTACTGAAGTCAAATTTGCCATTCTGGACCATAAAAAAGCTGTGAGGATAGTCATATTGGTTGTCACAAAGCTTTCTGGAAAGCAGATAAAACCATGAAACAGCAGAACTAGCACTCCATGGGATTTTGGCCACCTACCATAGTCTGTGACGTTATTAGAATTTCCTGTTATGGTGACATCAATAACCAGCGAGGAGTTCTCCTCAGGGAATGAAGTAGGTGTCACAATTTCTAAAAAGATTCAAATTACCATTAAAACAAGAACTGACACAGAGAACATACTGTCCCCTTCCACACATGGTCATCAATATGACACTCTGAAATACTCTGCGCTGCCGGAGAGCCTTGCTTCAGTCTATGACCTCCCACTGAACTCCATTCTTTCGCCTCATATTATGACCCTGTCACATACAACCCTGTCCTTCCTAACAGCATCACATGAATACTGTCTTGATATATCACTGCTGAAACACTTTGTGCTGCAGTGTCTCTTCTACTGATTTGATCGGTCAGAGTTTAAGCAGTCTCTATATTAGTAGTTTGAAAGGAGACATTACCTGCAGTTACACTTCCATTGACTCTGTCTGTTGTGTTCTCCTCTGTGTTTTCAGCAGCTGTAAGGTTTCCTATAAAATAATACATAATTATAGACTGAGATTTTAGGTCAATAAATAGCAGAAAATCCCCTGTAATTGACCCCTGAGCATTTTACCAGTCGATGACACTTCTTCATTGCTCGCACTTGTTAGGTTTACATCAGTTGTATCTAGAATTGATGAGGACGTTCCTTGTACTGGAAAAATATAAAAATAGCAAAAAGTAATAAATAGTACAAAAAAAGTTAAACATAAACATAAAATAGCCAAACAAACAATAACACATAAAAAGTTCAGGAGGGAGAGTGTGAGAAATTGACAAGACGATTAAGTGTGAGAGACAGGAGGAGAAGAGAAGTGAAAGGATGAAGAGAAAGAGGAGAGGCAAACAGTGAAGGAATGAGAATGGGAAGCAAGAGATAAGCTGGTAGAATGGGAAGCAAAAGAGGAGCAAGAAGAGATAAGGAAAAGCAAGAGAAGAGGTGGTAGAGGGGTAGCAGAAGAGGAGTAAGAACACAGAGAGTAGGAGAAGGAGAAGAGGAGGAGCAAGAGAAGAAACCTGCAGTAGAGGAATAAGAAAAGAAGAACGGCAAGACAAGAGGGAGTGGAGGGGCAACAGGGGAGAAGCAAGCCAAGAGCTTGTGAAGGAGCACAGGAAAGAAGAGGATGAAAATCGAGAGAGGGAAATGGAGGAGGAGTAAGAGGAAAAGTAGAGGAGAGGGGTGGAGGGGTAGCAGCAGAGGAGCAAACAAAGAGTTGGTGGAGAAAAGAAAAGAGAAGTCAGAGTAGAGGAGGAAGAGAAGAGTAGGAAAAGTCCCCATAATTGATGGTATTTTACTGGTGAATGATGCTTTGTTTGTGTAACGCCCCAGAGAGGCATTACCACCTTTGCGCCTCGCCACTATCTCCTATGGTTAACTACGTGTCATTCTGTGTATTAATTTCCAGGTCCCATACAATGTGCATGTCTATTTCCATGCAACTGTTATGTTAACATGTAATATGCCTGGCTCACCAGCAGGTGGTGCAATAAATGGCAGAGCTATTTTACCTAGAATGGAACTCTTCTTTCCATTCTAGCTCTCTCTAAGAGAGGGAGGGACTAGCTAGTGAGAAGTTAGTTCAGCTTACCCCCTGCTAGGGGAAGGCAGCAGCAGCCCGTCCCTGTTGGATGAGCCTTGCCTAGGTCAGCTTGAGCACCTTCAGCTCAGCTGGATATGGAGGCCAAAGCCTGAAGCCTCTGAAGCCAGGAGTAAAGTGTTCCCTGGATAAAGCTAGAGACAGACCAGACTACCAAGTTAAGTACAGCCTAAAGCAGAAGCTAAGTCCTATAGCTAGCCTGTTAGCACAGCAGAGCCAGAGAGCAACTGACGTAGCAGAAAGGAGTTTGTCTGCCACAGTTAATGCCAAAGCCTGCTGGAAACCAAGACGAAGCCTGTAAACTGTTTGGAGAAACATTTATTGAAAGTAAAGCTGTTATCAACTTCATCACAAGGTCTGGACTCAATTTATTTAATCATCCCCTTCATCACCTATCCCTTTTTCTGCATCAGAGCCAATGCCTGGGGTTCCAGCGTATACAGGTAGGAGCACCGTGACACGTGCACAACACCTTAAGGGACATTTGGGCCACCCTACACCACTCTGGCATTCCTACACCTGGGTATCATATACTACCACAGTATCACTAAAAGGGGCCCTGTGCCCTTGTTGCTTCACTGCAACTGGTGTCACGACAAAACAAGTAACTTTTTCCCCCTTAAAGAGACCCCTAGCAAAGCCGGGGGTTTTCATTAGTAGTATCTGGAACTGATAAGGACATTTCTTGTACTACAAATAGCAAAAAGCAATATAGCAAAAAGCAATAAACACTAAAAAAGTTTAAAATAAAAATAAAAAGTTTGGAAAGCAAGATTAAGAGGAAGGGTAGAGGAAAGATGGTGGAGGGCCAGCAGAAGAGGAACAAGCAAAGTACTGGTGGAGAAGCAGAGGAAAGATAAGCAACAAGGAGATGAGCCGCAAGAGAAGAGTATGATATGCGAGAGGAAAATAAATGGGGCAAGAGTAGAGGAGGGGTAAGAGGAGAAGTGGTGGAGGGACATTAAAAAAAAAGAGCAAAGGAGGAGGAGAGGCAAGAGAAGAAGAGGAAGATCTGAAGAAAAGGAGCAGCAGAGCAAAAGGAGGAAGAGCTGAAGGAAAGGAGGAGCAGGAGGAGCAAACGAAGAGACAAGCAGGGAAGGAGCAGCAGAGGAGGAGCAAACAAAGAGCTAGTAGAGAAACAGAGGACAAGCATGGGAAGCAAGAGAAGAGGAGGAATGAGAGGAAATCGTGGAGGGGCAACAGAGGAGGAGGATCATGAGGAGCAAGAAAAGAGTTGGCAAAGGACAGAAGGGGAGCAGGAAGACAGAGTGGAGGAGGAGTAAGAGAAGAAGTGGTAGAAGGGCAGCAGAAGAGGAACAAGAGAAGAGGGGGTGGAGGGGCAGCAAAGGAGGAGGAGCAAGAGGTACCAAGAGCAACAAATAAAAAAGAAAAAGAGGAAGAGAAGAGTAAAAGACATTAGTGGAGGAGCAGCAAAGGAGGAGCAAAAGTAGAGGAGGAGAAGCAGAAAGAGAGGAAGAGGAGTATGTGCAGAAGAAGCAAGAGGAGAGTAGGAAGAAGAGAAGGAAAGATTGGATTCTGATTCTTTACCTCTTGTTTCATCTTCCCTCTTTATTCCTGATGTCTTCACATTGTGTGTTGTGTATTCCTCTACAGATGTAGTCGATATTACAGCACCTAAAATACAATTACATGGTGTGCTATCTGCATTTTTTGTGGCCCTATTGAAATGAATTGGTTCCGCATCCGATCTGCAGAAAATGCGGATTGGATGCAGACCAAAAATATGGTCATGTGAATGGGGCATTCACATCTGAACCCATAATACAGCCTAATTTATAATGGAAAGGAAGCTTGCCCTGAAACACCCAGTGCAAAGGGTGAAAGCATGTTTCCTACAACAGGTGACTGTATAAAATCACCTGATCAAGCTTTGTGCAGACACTGAACAAGCAGAAATTGGAAAGGAAAGCAAATTAAATAAGTAAGACATTTATTTGTAAAATCTGATGAATTAATATTTAGCTGTGGAATGTAACGACGGACAAGTCTAATTATATTTAGTTATCACATTTGTGTCTGAGTTGCAGCTCCAGCTGAATCCTCCCCAGCAGTAATCCCTCCTGGTCATCTGTAACGTAATGCTCACAGTGCACCGCTCTGTGATCCGCCAAAATTACTTTCAATTAATTTACTAATTATTTCTTTTAACCGAGCAATTACTGAATGCAATCAGCCGTTTGTGGGCTGTCATCGGGAGCGAGGTACTTTTATCTGCCTGGTCTAGACGCATTTAAGTCTCCGTCTGGTGCATATTAAAGGCGATGCACATGAAAGGCAAATTCTGTTTTATGACAAATTAATTTAATTGAACTTGAAACTCTTGGAGTGAATGCGAAAGAGAATATTATGGCGGTTAAATATTGGGAAAGCGCAGAAAGAGGAGGAGGGAGAACAAGCATGGCAAACATGGAAATGTACCATATGGAACCCCCATATACTTAATTATATACCGGGGTGGAAGCGTTGTACAGTCCCCCCCCAACCAGTGGGGGTGCTCCTAACAACCAGTGGATTATCTCTGATAGAAGGTCCTGTTTAGAGTGCACCAGTCTTATGACATCATGTAGGGGCTCATGCACACGACTGTATGTGTTCTGTGGTCCGTAAAACACGGATCCACAAAAATTACAGATGACAACTATGCGCATTCCGTATTTTGCGGAACAGAACAGCTGGCCCCTAATAGAACAGTCCTATCCTTGTCCGTTATTCGGACAATAATAGGACATGTTCTATTTTTTTGCGGAATGGACATGTGGACATTCAGAAATGGGATGCACATGGAGTAACTGGGTATTTTTGCTGACCCATTGAAATGAATGGTTCCACATACGGTCCGCCCAAAAAAACGAAAAGAAAATACATTAGTGTGCATGAGCCCAGGCTCGACTATTTCCGTTGGCCCCATAGAAATGAATGCGAGCGGTGGTTGCGCATGCGTGGTGCGCTACCATTCACTTCTATAGGGAGAGCGCTTGGCTGTGGCCGGACCTATGTGAAATCTCACGCAGGCGCAGTACCGCGGACTGCCTGCGCCTGCGTGATGTAGACGCTCCTGAGGGAGATAGCTTTAAATTTGTCACTAGGCTTGGCGCACGCTCGGCGCACTCCCAGTGACACATTTAAAGCTGTTGCCCTCAGGAGCTTCTACATCGCGCAGGCAGTGCACGGTACTGCGCCTGCGTGAGATTTCACATAGCGGAGGGGGGGCGGCGGCAAAGAGTTCGGGTGTGGGCAGTTACTTATGCTGGAAGAGGCGTGCTTGGGCTCTAAAGGAAGGCGGGCTGGGCACTGTACGGGGGAGTTACTGGGCTCCAGATTAGGATAATAACGCCCCTCTGGGCACCTTGGACACTCATTTGCATAACATAAAAAATGGATTTTATCGCTAATGAAACAAAAAATGAAGACTACAGCAAGAAATAAGGTATCTTATTGTACATGGCAGTAGTAACACCTTAATATGATCAAACCAGGTGACAGATTCCCTTTAAGATGTGACAGTGTGCATCAAAATGTTGGTGCAAAATTGTAGTGCAAAGTAAGCCAAATAATAGGCAGTCTAACTCAATTTTACAGTATACACTAGTAGTTTTGAGAAGAGCTGGGCACAAGGAGAAGTGTCCACAGGTGGTTCCATCCAGCTTCTCCTCACTTGGCTTGATTGACAGATCACTCCCTATAAGTAAATAAGGAGAGACCTGTCAATCAAGCTGAGCCCGGTGTGGAGAAGCTGAAGGGACGCTGCCCAGCAGACATGTCTCCCTGTGTCCAGCTCTATTTAAAACTAAGGGGGAGATTTATCAAAACTGGTGTAAAGTAGAACTTGCTTAGTTGCCAATAGCAACCAATCAGATTCCACCTTTCATTTTCCAAAGGAGCTCTGAAAAATGAGAGGTGGAATCTGATTGGTTGCTATGGGCAACTAAGCCAGTTCTACTTTATGCAGCAAACCAGACCGCTGGGCCGATGGGGGTAGTAGTTCATTTACTCACGGTTAGTGATGAGCGGCAAGGGCAATATTCATTTTTTTGCAATATTTTGGGAATTTTTCGGATAATATTCGCAATCAATTTGTGAATTTTAGGATTTGTGATCTCCAGTCATTATTTTCAAGATTGCGCAAATCAGCACTAATGAAGCGCATATCTTTTGCACAATACATGCAACAAATGTTATCAGGTCTGAGTAGATATTACTGATTGGTGCACTTAGTATTATTGTGACATCACAGCACTATGTCTATAGCATGTATGTATGTACAGCAGAACCTATCACACTACCTAACACCCTGCACTGGAACAGCTACACTATATCAGGATCTAACCTACACTGACTATCTCCAACTAACTATCTGTATTATATATATAAAAGCTAACCATCTAATGTAATTGGATAAGGAATATGATCCAGATGAAGCACAGAGCACCGCAATGACACTGCTCTCTCTCTCTCCGAACTGCAAAAAAACTGCAGAAAATAGCTGCTGGGGAGGTTCTTATATAGTAAAGGGGTGGGCAACTTTCCTATTGGTTGCTAGGGATGTTGCTAAGCTCTGACAAAGATATTGCAGCCTTCTCATTGGGCCACAAGCAAGAAGGGAGGTTACTGATGGAAAAAAAAAATCTAGAATATTCGCGAATATGAATATATAACACTATATTCTACATCTTTGCGAATTCTCGAAGTGCCAATATTCGTGATAAAAATTTGCGATTAGAATATTCGCGATCAACACTACTCACGGTTAGCAGAGCCTCCCTGGGTCAGCGTGCAGTGATGGGGAAGACAGCACTAAATCCTCTGGGGCACTCTCTATTGCAGAGAACACCAGCCAGATGAAAGTTGAGGTGCCCTTGATGGTATAGGTGTTTAAGGTGCTTGGGTGTCTGGGCCACTGTGTTCGTGACGCCAGCACCGTAAGGTGCAAATGTTGAGGGTAGTAGAAAGGATGAGGAGTCGATTGTAATGAAAGCAGTTACATTTTTACTGAATCGAGAGGTGAGGGCAGGCACAGCAGAGCGCGCAGGAGTAGAAGCGCACGCAGCATGAGCGGGGGGCGGAGCAAAACAGAACGCACAGCCGGAAGGACAATGTGAGTCCCAGGCTGCGCGCTGGATACAGCACCCCCCCACCCCACCCCGCTTAGCAGCCCTGGTAACTTTCTTCAGTAAGGAGGGAGGGGGGAGGCTGGGGCTAAGGCGGCATGGTGGGCGAGTGCTCCGAGCGGTCCACCGGCCAACCACTGAGGGAGATGCTGGAGGAGCAGGAGGGGGCTCCTGCAGGCCAGCCAGCAATCAAGACAGAAAGCATGGACCCTCCGCATGAATCCTGGCAGAGATGGCTGCCAGGATAACCTTCTCGTCGGCCATACCTTACAGCAACCGCTTGGGGAAACAGCTAGATGAAGATGCCGGTGAAGAAGAGACCGGGGAGAAGGTAAGCCCTCCTATTTAATAACTCTAGGGGAGGGACGACCAGGACCATAATGAATATCCCAAGGGGGGGGGGAGTGACATGGCCAGCCAGGGGGAACAACCATAGACAAACACCCCCCTGCGCGGAACAAACCACAAGATACAGGAAGAAGACATAAAATTAACCCCTCAGATTCTAATTCCCAGTCTCTGCAGTCAAGAACGACCTTGCTATACGCTGTGGCGTTAACTATGAAAACAGTTGAACTTTTACTGAATCAATGGTCCCAGGGCAGTTGGTACAGTTCATTTATATATCAAAGGTAATAATCCAGATGTTAATTTAACTGGGATCTTTATAACAGGTCTGTCAATTGTCAGTTGAGAAGTTTACCTAATGCTGTTACTTTACAGGCAAGACAAAGGTTCTCTTCTTAGATAGTTCTATTTTAAGTACAATCTCTAGCACTCAGGTACTGAATATAATGATTTCCTTAATTTTATATTGAGCAATCCAATAAGGGTGGTTTCCCTCGTGGCAGGCAAACTCTCTGCTACATTATTTTTATGCAGGATGTTCTCCTGAAATATTCAGGTTCACTATGTCTCAGAAGGCGTTTAGTGAAAAAGGATAATTCTGCGCACTAATCATACAGTTGTGTCAAGGTACCTTTAAGTTCCTCCTGGTCAATGGTGCTTGTGAAATCCCTTGGCTAGACTCAGCTCTAATCTTCACTAGACTAGCTTTATATTCGTACATAGACTCACTTGGCTGTGCTGGGCTGCTGTGACTACTTGTCCTTTCCAGGCTTGATCAGGGCCCAGAGGAAAGAAAGGCAGCTAGATCTTGAACTGAGCCTGCCCTGCTCCTCCATACACTCGCTTCTCCTATCTGTTTCCTTTCTACACACTTCCTCTCCACTCTACTACTACTTCCTTATTAGCACGCCCCAAGTTATATATAATATGTGGCGCCAGCACCACCTAGGGGCGAATAGATGAAATTACAATGCCATCCTGATATTAGAAAATACAATCAATGAAATACATATACAGAAATTTAAGGGGACCACTTATACACACATAAGTGAGATGCAGCATTTACACCAGTTTTGATAAATCTCCCCCTGACACTGTAGTGTTAGATTTAAAGGTAGTGCTTTGTAAAGAGGGAGCGTGTCCCTGTTTGAGGCTGCCCATGGTTAGGGCAGCATAAAACTCATGACAGGTTCCATTTAATAAAAGCACCATATTGTAAGCAGCGTTTCACAGAGCGGAACCCGATTCTCAAGGGATTTAGTTTAAATGCATAAAGTGGCCAATCTGAAATGCCAAATATATTTTTTTGCAGGCACTAAGCACTCTTTTGCTATTGATTTAAGTGGCGTGAGGCGGGTTGGGTTCAGTGCGAGAGCTAGGTGTTCAGCTCTCATTCTGCCATTGATTGTTTCCAGGTGGTTTGGGCCCCACCAGCTGGGATTAAGCACATTTGCAGAAAATGAAAGCAATTTCACTCTATAAATGTACGAGTTGACTGTGATGCCAATACCATTATCACTAATGCTGTACCCGGGCTTCCTGCTCTGAGCACTGACATGCCTGCAGCTCCCTCCTGACTACCAGAGCCAAATGATGGGGGTCCAGCCAGGGCTCAGATCTGTACACAATGTGCATTAACCCATTGTGACCAGCAGTGCAGTGAGTACGAAGAGTATAGGCAATTGTATTTGAGGGCAACCCCCAATGTATCCAGTCATTAAAG
Source organism: Bufo gargarizans (assembly GCF_014858855.1). Lineage (NCBI taxonomy): Eukaryota > Metazoa > Chordata > Amphibia > Anura > Bufonidae > Bufo > Bufo gargarizans. The sequence continues at coordinate 603,286,163 of NC_058081.1, forward strand.
GGGTATTCCTCCTAGACTGCACGGTGCTGTCAATAAATTACATTTATAAACCAGAAGTGGAATTTTAAAATACTCTTCAGAGACAGTGTGCTGACATGCTAATGTATCTAAGTCCCATATTAAATAATATCTGCTGAGCTGCTAAATCTATACCTCATATGTGATACTGCCATGATTGTGAGCCTGTTGTGCGTGCTGCTGTCTGCTGAGCTGCTGTATCTAACCCTATCATGTCTGATATATCTAAGCCTATCATGTGTGATACTGCCTGCTGAACCGATATTTCTAAGCCTATGATGTGCGATACTGTCTTAGACAACCACAATACTCCTGCATGTTTAATATTTCAATATAATAAGCTATTAAATAGTCACCAAATAAATCCCAGGTTCATTCTATATTAATCATCTTTATATTAGCTTCTTACTGTATAATACGTTGAGATGCTTTCGCCTAACTGCATGTTGCCATCTGGTGTCTATGACAGGAACTGCAGCCTCTACAACATTCAACGTCACTGAGGGACATTAGTGTGCAGGTACAGGAATCACAGTGCCCCACCTTGTGTAAATTTAGATCTATTATATGAGAACTTAGTGGAAATTTTCCTAAACTGTGAACTGGATGTTTTATGTACGCCCTAAATACATTTATTTCAAAAAGAGAATCTCTGAGGCACATTTACTAAGGGACTTACAATTATTTTAGGAGTAAAATAGTCACAAGTTTATAAGCGGCCGTGTGACAACATTTAGTCGCACAGCCGGCTTCACGCCATGTCCACTAATTGAGCATGACAGGGGCAGGGGCGTGATGGGGCTGGGACCCCATTCCTGACAATGTTAGCGGAAACGACACCAGCCAGGGACCAGTTTTTACGAGCAGACCTCATCATAAATTAGACGAATCTAAAGGCGTAAAAAGCCAGTCTTAGTAAATGTGTCCCTCTGCCTCTCACTGACTCCTCAGGCTCTGCACTATATATAAAACTGTACCACTTCTGCTGGTGTTCCTTTAACACTTTCAGTCCAGAGGATTTTCTGTTTTTGCGTTGACATTTTTACTCCTTGCCTTCCCAGAGCCATAACTGATTTTTATTTTCCCATTCACATAGCTGTATGAGGGCTTAAGTTTTGTGGGACAAGTTATACTTTCTAATGGGACGGTGTAATATTGTATAGAAATAAAATTCCAAATGGGGTGAAATTAGAGAAAAATGCTATTCTAGCACAGTTTTATGAATTTTGTTTTTATGATGTTCCCTGCTATCTTCATTCTCTGGATCAGTATGATTATAGTGACACCACATTTCTATAGTTTTTCTTGTGTTGAAATACTGGGAAAAAAAACTTTGGGAAAAATTATTTTTTATTTTTAATTATTTTTTAATCGCCATATTCTGACCTTCATAAAAATTTTATAGTCTACAGAGCTGCGTGGGTGCTCATTTTTGTGGGCCTTTCTGTAGTTTTTATTGACACCATTTTGGTGCGTGTTTGACGTTTTGATCACTTTTTATTAATTTTTTGGGGTAGGTGAAGTGACAAATAAATGGCAAATCAGCCATTTAGATTTTTTTTCTATTATGCCTTTTGCCGTATGGGATAAATATTTTAACCCTTTCTACCCGGGGCCAGTTTTCACCTTCCTGCCCAGGCCATTTTTTGCAAATCTGAAATGTGGAACTTTATGTGGTAATAGCTTTGGAACACTTTTACTTATCCAAGCCATTCTGAGATTGTTTTCTCCTGACACATTGTACTTCATGACAGTCATAAATTTGAGTCAATATATTTCACTTTTTATTTTTGAAAAAATCCAAAATTTACCAAAAATGTATCTGCTTTTAAAACAGAAAGTGATACCTCATAAAATATTTATTACTTAAAATTCTCCATATGTCTACATTATGTTGGCATCATTTTGTAAATGTCATTTTATTTTTTTAGGACGTTAGAAGGCTTAGAATTTTAGAAGCAATTCTTAAAGTGTTTAAGAAAATTTCCAAAACCCACTTTTTAAGGACCAGTTCAGGCCTGAAGTCACTTTGTGGGGCTTACATAGTTGAAACCCCCATAAATGATCCCATTGTAGAAACTACACCCCTCAAGTTACTAAAAACTGATTTTAGAAACGTTGTTAACCCTTTAGGTGTTCCACAAGAATTAAAGGAAAATGGAGATGAAATTTCTAAATTTCACTTTTTTGGCACATGTTTTTCTTTAACACATAAAGGGTTAACAGCCAAACAAAACTCAACATTTATTACTCTGATTCTGAGGTTAACAGAAACACCCCACATGTGGTCGTAAACTGCTGTACGGGCGCACGGCAGGGTGCAGACGGAAAGGAATGCTGCATGGTTTTTTGAAGGCAGATTTTGCTGGACTGGTTTTTAGACACCATGCCCAATTTGAAGCCCCCCTGATGCACCCTTACAGTAGAAACTCCCAAAAGTGACCCCATTTTGGAAACTAGGGGATAAGGTGACAGTTTTATTGGTACTATTTTGGGGTACATATGATGTGAGGTAAGAACAAAACTAATAAAGTAACTAGACTACAGAAGAAGAAAAGTAATTACAAAGTGAGGCTACATGCACATGACCGTATGTGTTTTGCGGTCCGCAAATTGCGGATCCGCAAAAAAACGGATGACGTTCAGTGTGGCATCCGTTTTTTTTGCGGATCCGTTTTTTGGAGGATCCATTGTAATAATGCCTATCCTTGTCCGCAAACTAGAAAAAAATAGGACATGCACAATTTTTTTGGCGGAGCAACGGAACGGACATACGGATGCGGAGAGCACACGGTGTGCTGTCTGCGTTTTTTGCGGACCCATTGAAATGAATGGATCTGCATCCTATCCGCAAGAAAAACGGATCGGACACGGAAACAAAATACGGTCATGTGCATGAGGCCTTACTGAACTTTCTTATGCCCTTTACCTGATGGATGGTGATGGGTGTTTTCATTGATCTGTGATTCTGTGACTGTTGCTGCAAAGATAAGTTATAAGAAATAAAAGTGTAGACGTTATGATCAGACCACTAGAGAGCAAGAAAATAAGGTGAAGGAGATAAAACAGACTTTTCTGTAAACAACAAGAAATATGTAAAGTTCAGAAGAGGAACCCAGCATTATTTATATCACTGCAGGATATAGTGCGGCTCTGGAACTGATGCAGCAAGCCTTGTACGATGAGAAGTGCTCTGACTTTCTGGTATACTTTGGAGGGACTTATTATTCACCCTACTCCTGCTCCTTTATATGGAGTAAAAAAGTCACAAACCCCATGTTTGTAACTTTGAAACGCCCCTGCAACAAGTGGAGGTTCTATGCCACCCTCGCCACTTTCTGAAAAGAGTGTGTGTGCAAGGGAGGAGAGTGGTCATGGCCAGCGGACATGGCACATTTATCTTCATTTACCCCAGTTTTCTGGCATAAATGAAGACAGATACGGGGCATGGATTGCAGGAAGATGAGCCAAATATATGATGAGGCCTGCACTTCGCCATAAATTAGGTGCATCCTCCAGCAGTACAGCGAATATCAAGACTGGCACAGCACATGCTGGTCTCGATGAATCTCCCCCTTTGTGTTTTAGTTTCTCCCCATTTTAAAAATGTCTCTTGTTGTCAGTGGGGAAAATTAATTTTTTATTCAGAGGCTGAAAACTTGTCCTGGGGGTCTAGTGACTAGTCAAATGTTGCAATATTACACCCAGCAACTACACTTCTCAGCATGTCCTGACAGGTTTGCGCCATAAGGCCCCTTTCACATATGCATTTCTCTTTTCCGGTATTGAGATCCGGCAGAGGATGAGTCGGATCTCAATACTGGAGAAAAACGCTTCTGTTTTGTCCCCGTTCATTGTCAATGGGGACAAAACTGAACTGAATAGAATGCATTCCGTTCCGTTTGGTTGCGTGGCCATACCGGACACAAAACCGCTGCAAGTAGTGGTTTTCTGTCCAGCATGGGATGCAGAGCAAAACTGATCCAGCATGACACACAATGCAAGTCAATGGTACTGGATCCATTTTCTTGGAGACAATAGAAAATGGATCGGGCACCCATTAACTTACAATGGTTTTAAACCATCATTGCTATTTTAAAGATAATACGACCGGATCCGTTCATGATGGATGCAGCCAGTTGTATTAGCAAAAACAAAAGCGTTTTTGCTGATCCCTGCCGGGTCAGGCAAAAACGCAAGTGTGAAAGTAGTCTAGCACAGATTCATAGCTGATACATTGTAAAAGGTTGATCGGGTGTGGAAGCTGGACTAGGTAAGGTTACTTTCACACTGCCGTGGTGAAACTCCAGCATGACCATTTCGGCAGACAAGCAGAGGATCGGCTGGACACAAACCGCAGCATCCGGTTGGTTCTGACTTGTCTGCTGGAATGTGTACAGATCTCCGCCGGACCCCATTAATAAGGCCGGTGGACATTCCGTCCGCATCCAGCAGCGCCGGATCTGGAGAATTCAGAGGTGTGAAAGTAGCCTAAGTAAAGTAAAGTTGGCCATACACATTAAGGTCCCTTTACACTGCTAGATTTAGTGTTCCCGACAATCGCCTGCTTATCATTGAAGGAGACCAATGCAAACGATGATTTAGGTGACTGTACCAACAATCTATTACTTGATGAACGAGTGTTTTGCTCGTTCATCAGGTACTTAACGGCACCTTTAAACCACCAGATTATCGCTAAAGAGCATCCGTGCAAACAGTCATTAGCAATAATCTGCCCGAACATCAGGCAGTGTAAAGGTTCTCTTAGATAAAGGCTGGCCAAAGGTTGCCATGTAATATGCATGTGGGCCTTGATGGCAAGTGTTGGGAGAGAGAAGAATCAGGCTGTTGGATGGGGGGACCAGAAGACGTAGCTGTCAGCCTAACAAGCTATGTATTGCATAAGGCCAGTCTAAAAGCTGCAGGAGGGTTGTTCTTGGAGGGACTTTCCCGGGTATAGATACTGCTGACTTATCCTTGTCAGATCAGTGAGGGTCTAACGCCCGACACCCCCACTGATCAGCTGTTCACAGCATTCAACAGAACTAACACAGAAAACAGAGGCGAAAGCACAGCTCCATCCAATGCATAATGGCCAGGTCACTGCAGCTCAGCTCCCACTGACTTGACCCCCACTGATCTGATATTGATGACCCAGACATACAATGAACACAGCTGTTTAGGTCATTGCCAGAACATGGCACCCGCACCCACCTCCGAGTATTCTGTGCCTGCCACTTACATAATGTATGGAAGCTGTAGGATGCTGTGAGGTTTCCTGGAATCAGCGTCCTGTGCCTCACGACACACCTGGCCCTCGATGTATGTGACGCCATACTGACCCTCAAGGTGCTGATCGCTGTGCACCGGCCATCAGTCTGCAGCCTGAGATTTTGATGACCTTAAGAACACAAGAGGAATCAATGAGAAACATGGAGCAAATATCCAGTAACCCCCAAAATTCCACAAGTTTACAGAAGGAGAAGGACTCTTTCTCCAAGACCATTCCTCTGTTGGTGTTTTGCAATTTATTACTCCACCTCTCTGTTCTTTCCTGTGTATATCCATGCTTCCTTAGAGTTTTGTTCCTGACCTGCAGAAGGGACCTCAGAATCTCGAAAGTTTGCCTTATAACTAGTGTTGAGCGAATGTTTATCTCGAATATCGTAAGTTTGAGAATTCTAGAATATTTCGAATATAGTGCTATACATTCGTTATAGCGAATATTCGTAATTTTTTCCCATCTGAACACATGATTCCTCCCTGCTTCTTGCTTGTGGGCCAATGAGTCATTGGCCCACAATCAACTTAAGCAGGGTGGAATCATGACTTTAGATGGAAAAAATGACAAATATTCTAAAAAAAAACCCAAATATATAGCACTATATCAAATATATTCATTTTTTTAGCATATTCGGCTTTTCTTTTTTTCAATCTGTACAGTTGTCCTACTTTGGCATACTCCTCCCCGACAAGAGTCCCCGTCACCATGAAAACGCCTGGGGGTTAGAATATACCGTCGGATCTGAGTTTTCACAATCTCACTGAGATATATTGCTATATTTTAGTTTTTTAGAATATTCGCTATATTGGTATATATCCTTTTTATAAAATATTAGGACTTTCCTAATATGTTAAAAAAAGAATATATACCAATATAGCGAATATTCTAAAAAACTAGTATATACAGCAATATAGCTAATTTCGTTATATTCGTAATATTCTAAAACAAGAATATACTGTATAGCAATTTAGCGAATATTCGAAAAATCTTCTTTGTCTAATAGTTTTAATAATAATAATAGTTTTTTAATTAATAATTTTTTTTCTCATCTACAGTTCAGATTTGAAAAAAATTACGACTATTTAAAAAAGATTATAGCACTATATTAGCTAAATTGCTCTATATTATTTTTTTTTGGAATATTCAATATATTGCTATATATTCTTGTTTTTAGAGTATTACGAATATTATGAAAAAACGAATATAGCACTATATTATCTATATTGCTCTATATAATAGTTTTTTTTAGAATATTCGTAATTTTTTTCCATCTGAAGTCATGATTAAGTTGCTTGACAAGCAACTTAAGCAGGGAGAAATCATAACTTCAGATGGAAAATAATGACAAATATTCTAAAAAACTAATATATAGCACTATATTCTATAGTGCCATATATTCGTTTTTGACCCACACCTGTATTGATCGCGTAATATTCGTATATTACGCGATTATTACCTTGCCGATTTTTTTAGTAACTTTTTTTAAATATAAAGAATATTCAAATTCGAGAATATTTGATAAATATTCTACAAAATATTTGTGAAATATCGCGAATTTGAATATGACCCCTGCCGCTCATCACTACTTATAACAATTTATTTTAGTTAGCCATTAAAAGTTATCAAATTACAATATTTTATATTGTTTCTCTTTTGAAAAGCATCAAGACAGATATATAAAAGCATAAAGATTGTAAATGAAGTAAAAAGTGCAATGAAGGAAAGTCTAAAGTAGCTGAGATCGGGGGCGTCGTGGCTAACTATGGGGCACTGGGGGCATTCTGACTAAGACTAGTTATACTATGGGCATTCATTTTTATGGTGCCACTGTGGGTGACCCTGGAGACATTATGGCTGATGTTGGGGGCATTGTGGTTTCCTCTAGGGGCTAAGGCTGCACAGTGAATGACTCAGGGGTCTTACCAAACACTTCTGTGTGGTCGTCGATCAGCCAGGTGAGTTTCGGGCAGGGGTGGCTGCCTGATGTCATGCAGGTAAGATTATATTTCTCCTTCAGGCCTTTCCCAGGGATTCTGATGACTTTTAAGGAAGGTGGAGATGGCACAGCTAGAATATAATCATAACCCATTAATTAATACTGACAGCTCACACTGTTGCTATGATACTGACTGACTGTTGCTATGAACAATATAAAATGATACAAAGTTACCCAATGTTATATGAAGAATCCTACCCACTTAGTTGCTATGTTACTTTAGCCTGACTCTCGCTATGAACAACCCTAGACAATGTTATTATTGTTACTTTGTATTGCCTGTTGCTATGGACATTTCTAGACAACCTTTTTCACGCCGTGGTGATGCTACTGTTGCTATGAACAATTCTCGCGCTACTTCTGTTGCTTTTGTTCTATTTAAAGTTTAAGAATACTGAAGAGTCTGTCACCCAAGTGCAACTGAAAAAATGCAGTGTGCCAAACTAGAGTGTGGTTTCTTTCTCCTTCTGTTCTGCAATTGCAACGACCGGACACCCTAGGGGTGATGTGCGTGAGCGTACTAGTGATAAGGTGCCGAGGATAGTAGTACTCACAGTTAAGTTGTCCCTTGGGGCCGGCGTGCAGTGGATGGGAAGACAGCAGGAAATCCGCCGGGGCACTCTCTGTTGCAGGGAACACCAGCCAGATGTTGGTTGAGGTGCCCTTGATGGTAATTGGTGTTTAAGGTGCTTTGGTGGCTGGGCCCCTGGTATGTGACGCCAGCACCACTAGGTGCAAATGTTGAAAGTAGTAGTAATGTTGATATAAAATAAGGAGACTAGAGCTTTTAACGAACTTCCAGTACTTTACTGAAGCAGATCTACAGGTCATCAATGTATGCAAAAGTAATTTACATCAAGGCAGTTTTTACAGGGATTCACATTAGTTCCCACAAGTTGCATAAAGCATAGTCCTCTATGACAATTGTAGATTATATGCCTTGTGGCAGGGCCATGTGGCTGGCACTTTAAGGAATGTAGGCAGAGGTGGTGGTACAGTGGGTGCATGTCTAAGGCTACTTTCACACGAGCGTTCTGCTGTCCACTCGTGAGCTCTGTTTGAAGGAGCTCACGAGTGGAGCAGAACGCTTCCGTCCAGCCCTGATGCAGTCTGAATGGATGCGGATCCGCTCAGACTGCATCAGTCTGGCGGCGTTCAGCCTCCGCTCCGCTCGCCTCCGCACAGCCAGGCGGACACCTGAACGCTGCTTGCAGCGTTCAGCTGTCCGCCTGGCCGCGCGGAGGCGTGCGGATCCGTCCAGACTTACAATGTAAGTCAATGGGAACGGATCCGCTTGAAGATGACACCATATGGCTCAATCTTCAAGCGGATCCGTCCCCCATTGACTTTACATTGAAAGTCTGAACGGATCCGCTCAGGCTACTTTCGCACTTAGAAATTTTATTTTCTAAGTTATTAATGCAGACGGATCCGTACTGAACGGAGCCTCCGTCTGCATTAATATGATCGGATCCGTTCAGAACGGATCCGATTAAGCGCTAGTGTGAAAGTAGCCTAAGATGGTAAGGCAGACTGGGTGCACTTTTATTCTATTACCGCAAGTCACCCCAACTACAGAAGTATTTATCCCTTGCTCAATCTCTCAGACTAGGAGTACATTTTCCATAATGTACGCTAACGAGGTGGTGCAATGCCTCTACTAAAAATGGAGGTGGTAACAGTCCCAATGATCATGCTATACTTCTCTCACCCAAGGAGAAACCGACCGTGGATGTAGGTTTATTATATACCAAGAAGAGGGGGCAATGGATGAATGTTAGGCCCCCCTGACATATGTGTACACCCCTCTAACAGTGACCCAGCCATGAGAATTCCCCTGTAACTATCTCAGGTACTTTCCACCAGCAGCAGTTTCATCTTTCTAATGTCAGGAGCTCCACTTTCGCCAGCAGTGGGCACATCAGCTGTTGAAGCGAGCGGCTGCTGTTGTAACATCTTTTTGTGGCTTCATTTGCAGAACTATTTCATTTTTTTATAAGAAAGTTTGAAGAAGTTTCATGTTTTGAAATATGGTGTCACAAGCGCCCTGACTGCCTGCGACTTCAGCCCGCTGGGAAATCCACACTTTATGTATCATTATGAAAGTGCCCCTTACCCAACACCGAGACCCGGACTTTCTTGGTCTGCATGGGGGAGCTGTAATACAGGCAGGAGTACACCCCCTCATCCGCCCTCGTTACATTGGACAGATGGATAATCAGCTTATTCCCTGAGGATTGTAGTAACTGGTATCTTCTGTCTTTTAAAACTGTAATGACAAGGAACCTCATAAGAATATCAGCATAGTGAAAAAAAATATACGAATAGAAGCGTCAATACCTGCAGATGTCTGAAGCTTTCCCTGTCAGTCTTTACTGTATTTGTGGTATTGTATTCATAAACCTGAAAGGTCTATATATTGCTTTCACATAGTCTAAGATTTTATTCACATATCACAATCAGCTCAAGCTTTTTTCCAAAGATTTTTCAAAATCTAGAGAAAAATGCTCTGTTTTGCTGAAATTTGGGGAAAATTGCTGAAATATCCACAACATGACAATTAGGGAACATACCCTATACCAGCAGTGCATGGAGTTCTGAGAGTACTTCAGGTTCCAAAAAACCATGCAGATAAGCTGGAATCACTGATCTTAGCTCAGCCCTAATAGAGCAGACATGCAGGGTAAAGCATGGGACAATAAATTAGCTTTAAACATAAGAAGGGACTAAAAGATTTGGGAGAACAATGCGGAGAGTGTATTAAGACTGGAGTTTCCTCTGCCAGTCTTAGAGCTTATGCACACGCCCATTGTGCGGCTGTTCCATGCATTGGGGACCGGAATTTGGGTCACTAATCCACGGGCAGCATCCGTGCGGTGGCCAGGACAGATCGAGACCCATTCAACTCAAATGGGTCCGTGATCTGTCCGCACAGCAAAAAAGTAGTGCATGCACTACTTTTTTGCGGTGCGGAGGCATGGACAGATTCCGTAGTGCTTCCGTGGGCTTCTGATCCGTGCCTCCGGACCGCCTCTCCCAGATTGCGGACCCATTCAAGTGAATGGGTCTGCATCCGTGATGCAGGATGCACATGGCCGGTGCCCGCATATTGCGGATCCGCCGTATGCGGGCCGCAATACTGCCACAGCCAGGCAACGGCCGTGTGCATGAGCCCTTAATCAGAAGTACTTTGTAGAGCTACGAGGAGCCAAAATCATTAAGAATACCAAGCCTCTTGATAAACTTGGCACATTTAGGTGAAGGAAAAAAATAAAAAGTCACACATTTTTTGCCAAATGAGGGCTTGTGCAAAAAAGCGACTTTTTGACACAAGAAATCTGGCGCATGGGTCTGATAAATTCCCCCCATTATGTTTCCGCCTGTATATGTGGACACTCGCACAGCAGTATTCAGGAATGTGTATACTCACCTTTCTCCCCATTAAAGTAACTGGTATAGCCCTTCGGGGTCACCCACTGTATGCCTGAACCATTGCCCCCCGGAAACGCACATCTCAAGGTGACGACTTTTCCTTCCTCCACAGACAGGCGTGAAGTGTGAAATTCAGCTGTAAGAAACATTGTGGTAATGAATCCCCCCGCACACACAGGATGTGCTGCGAATCAACACGACACTCAGACCTAAAAAATGTCTCATTAAGTGATGGTAAATACATTTCTCCATTACAGGAACTGCATATTGTATGTAGGAGGACTTAGGAACCAATGACATCACTGTCAGCCCAGAGAATCTGGGGTCCAGTGACATCACTGACAGTGCAGAGAATCTGGGGTCCAGTGACATCACTGACAGCGCATATAATCCGGGGGCCAGTGACATAATTGACAGTGGAGATAATCTGGGGGCCAGTGACATCACTTACAGTATAGAGAAGACAGAAACCAGTGATGTTACTGACAGCGGAGATAATCTGGCGGCCAGTGACAATACTGACAGAGCAGAGAATCTGGGGCCACTGACATCACTTACAGTATAGAGAAGACAGAAACCAGTGATGTCACTGACAGCAGAGAGAATCTGGGGGCCAGTGACATTACTGACAGAGCAGAGAATCTGAGGGCCACTAAAATCACTTACAGTATAGAGAAGACAGAAACCAGTGATGCCACTGACAGCGCAGAGAATCCGGAGGGCAGTGACATCACTAACAGCGCAAAGAACCCAAGCAGTGACATTACTGACAGCGCAGCAAGGCCACAGAACTAAAGTCAGGAGTTTCTTACCACTTCCAGACTGGGCCATTTACCCCCTTCCTGACCAGGCCTAATTTTGAAAATCTGACATGTGTCACTTTATGTGGTAATAACTTTGGAACACTTTTACTTATCCAAGCCATTCTGACATTGTTTTCTTCTGACACATTGTACTTTATGTTAATTGCACATTTGAGTCAATATGTTTTACCTTTATTTATTTTTTAAAAATCTGCTTTTAAGATAGTGATGCCTTATAAAATATTTATTGATTAACATTCCCCATATGTCTACTTTATGTTGGCATCATTTTAATAATGTAATTTCATTTTCATAGGACGCTAGAAGGTTTAGAATTTTAGAACCAATTTTTGAAATTTTTGAGAAAATTTCCAAAGTCAACTTTTTTAAGGACCAGTTCAGTTCTGAAGTCACGCTGTGGTGCTTACATGATAGATCCAACCCATAAATGACCCCATTTTAGAAATGACACCCCTCAAACTATTCAAAACTGGTTTTAGAAATGTTGTTACCCCTTTAGGTATTCCACAGGAATTAAAGAAAATAGAGGTAAAATTTCAAAATTTCACTTTTTTTGGCCGATTTTCCATTTTAATCAATTTTTTCCTGGAACACATCAAAGGTTATCAACAAAACAAACCTTAATATTTATTACCTTGATTCTGCAGTTTGCAGAAACACCCCATATGTGGTCGTATACCGCTGTTTGGGCACACGGCAGGGCACAGAAGGCAAGGAACGCCATATGGTTTTTGGAGGGCAGATTTTGCTGGATTGGTCTTTGGGCACCATGTTGCATTTGAAGAGGCCCTGAGGTAACCCCACAGTGAAAATTCCCAAAAAGTGACCACATTTTGTAAACTACACCACCCAAGGAATTTTTAAGGGGTCTAGCGAGCACTTCACTCAACAGTTGTTTCATAGTATTTAGGTGTGAAAATGAAAAATTGAATTTTTTTTTTGCAAGAAAATGGTGCTTCAGGCTCAAACTTTCTTTTTCACAAAAGATAATATATATGAATAAGGTAACACCCCAATTGTGGTCATAAACTGTTATTTGGGGATACGCCAGGGCTGAGAAGGGAAGGAGCGGCATCTGGATTTTCTAACATGGAATTTTTTGTCATGGTTTTTAAAAGCAATAACTTTTTTTATTTCTTGTTGAATGAGCTGCATGAGGGCTTATTTTGTGCGAGACAAGCTGTAGTTTTTATAGGCACCATTTTGGGGTACATTTGGCTTTCTGGTTGCTTTTTATCTCATTTTTAGGAGGTGAAGTCACAATAAAAGCAGTTTGGTGTCATTTTTCTATTTTTTTTTTTTTTACACCGTTCACTTGATAGGGTAGATCATGTGATATTTTTATAGATCCATTCATTACAGACGCAACGATACCAAATTTGTCAAAAAAAAATTATTTTTACATTTTACACAATAAAAACATTTTTAGAAAAAAAATCATGTTTTTGTGTTGCCATTTTCTTAGAGCCATATTTTTTTCATTTTTCTGGCTATAGTCTTGTGTGAGGGCTTGTTTTTTGCAGGACAAGGTGATGTTTTTATTGCTACCATGGGGTACATATGAGTTTTGGCATAATTTTTATTTGTTTTTTTGTACACCGTCCACTTGATAGGGTAGATCATGTGATATTATTATAGAGCCAGTCATTGCGGATGTGGTGATAACAAATATGTCTGTTTTAATTTTAATTTAATTTTTTTACATTTTTTTTAATAACTAATTTGGGGGAATTTTTTTTTTTTATGTGAAACTTTTTTTATTTTATTTTTTTTCAAAACACTTTGTGTTTTTTATTTTACACTTTATGTCCCCCATAAGGTCATACAAGACCTCTGGGGCACATTGAACTTAATTTTTTTAAAACTATTGATTTCTACTGTAACTGGGCTGACATAGTAGCCCCAGTTACAGGGGAAATACACCCCCCAGAGTGGCTGTACAGCTTATTACAGCGCTGTACAGCCTCAGTGCAGGGCTGATCGATGCACTCCCTCCTGCACTCACCCAGCCCCGGCGATCACATGACCATTGGGCTGGGACAGGAAGTGGCATAGCGCTTCCTGATCTGTATACACAGCGTTCGTTGACCGCTGTGTATACAGTGATCTAGAAGGCAGGGACACCCAGGAACGGTCCCTGCCTTCTCTCTGGGGTGCCCTGCTGTCACTGACAGCGGGCCCCACCCCCGCTCGGCAGCTGCACAATTAGCGTGCAGCTGCCATCTCTCGTTCCAGAATGTCCATTCAGAGATAAACCGACAGCCCAAGCACGTTTATAGTCAATGGACTATACAAGAGTCCCTTATATTTTGGCATCCATTGAAATGCAATGGCTCCTTTTCCATGTGGTGGTGCTGTAGGGTACATGAGCACTTGCTGTTGGGGGTCCCCCACAGATGACTGCAGGATGATAGTGGATCCCAGCAGTGGAATTACCTGTAATCAAATACATTTTAAAGTGTAACTGTTGTTTCAATGTATTTTTGATATAGTGTAGGGACCGGGATGTTAAAGGGATTTTGTCACCTCTTTTTACCCTATAGAGATGCGGACATGCACGGCTAGATCGCCGCTAGCATGTCCGCAATATACCTGTCCCATATCTCTGAGTGGTTTTATTGAGTGTAAAAAAAGATTTTATATATATGTAAATAAGCCTGGTAAGGAGCTGAAGCACCGCCTGTATCCACAAATCTCCTCCTTGCTCACAAAGTCAGATCGACGCAATCTTGCGGTGCGCGAGCTCGCGCATGCGCAGTGTCGGCATAGTGTTCCCTCCCTGTGCTGGCATAAGCCTCAGGGAAGAAACTGCGGAACTTACGGCGATCTGACTTTGTGAGCAAGGAGGAGATTCCTGGTTACAGGCGGTGCTGGGCTCCTTCACAGGGGGCGTGGCTGGGCTCCTTCACAGGGGGCGTGACTGGGCTCCAGAACGGTTAGTGCAGCCCCTTGGGCTCCTTAACATATATATAAAATCATTTTTTACACTCAATAAAACCACTCAGAGATATAGGAGAGGTATATTGCGGACATGCTAGCGGCGACCTATCCGTGCATGTCCGCATCGCTATAGGGTAAAAAGAGGTGACAGAATCCCTTTAAATATTTTTGTAATTTTCTTTATTAGGGAAAGAGTAAAGAGTCATCTTTAGCAAATCTCTAACAGTGTTGCAAAGGAGAATCTGTCATCGCTCAAAGCTGCACTGAAATAAACAGTCTGGACTGCTGTGCTGCTGTAACATAATGTAGAGGACTCCTGTGCGCCTGAACAGCAGTCCTGACAATGTATTTCTCAGCAATGACAGCAGGGGAACGGGGGGCAGTAGGAAAATAAAAAATAGTGATCTGGACTCCATATCTGCAGTACTACTCATGAATTACTTCAGATAATGGTCCAAAATTATGGTGACAGATTCCCTTTAAACTAAAACAATAGTTATACATTAAGGGACCCTTCTAAGAAAAATGCAATGTAAAAAGTGGACAAATCCTTTAATCCTCATATAATGAACATTTCTTCAACTTTCTAATATACTGTGCTTGTATATTTACCCAGTGCTCCTGCATTCATACAGATCTAATACAGATCTAATACATTACAATTATAAGGAGGTACACACATCCATGCAGGACCATGCACCATAACTGAATGGAGCTGGTGTTAATCTCAGGTATAATATACACCAATTTCCTGTCAAATGTGCCGGATCGGCTATGCCCGCTCAACACCTCCCTCTGTCTACTTTTTGGAGAAGAGGCCAGTGGGGCTTAAGCTCACAAAAGGTGAAAACGTTTTATAGCGTACAGGGGATGATAAATGTCTGAGAGAGTCTACATCAGCACCGCAGGAAGTGGAACCAGGCTCTGCTATGTTAAGTGGAGTCTACCGCAGATAAATAGCACTGTATGTTTGCATCTGTGGAGCAATATATGTGACGTACTCCTTCATGGAATGAATAGTAGAGTTAAGTTTGTTATTTGGAGTAACTCAGGGTGCCATAATATAGCGTTACATAGGGCTACAGGTAACACCTTTCAATGTGTTGTATCTACCGTATAGTGTTACATAGGATTGCAGGTAATATTTACTACATTATCTGTTCTCAGAGTTATCACTTTGTGCTATCTGTGGTGTTACACAGGACTGCAGGTAACATGTACTAGATTATATGTACTCAGAGTGTTATCATTCTGTTATCTGTGATGTTACATAGGACTGCAGGTAACATCTACTACATTATCTGTACTCAGAGCGTTATCATTGTTATTTGTGCTGTTACATAGGACTGCAGGTAACATCTACTTTATCTGTACTCAAAGAGATATCACTATGTTATCTGTGGTGTTACATAGGACTGCAGGTAAAATCTACTGCATTATCTGTACTCTGAGTTATTATTGTGTTATCTGTGGTATTACATGGGACTGCAGGCAACATCCACTACATTAACTGTACTCTAAGTTATGAATATGTTGTTTGTGGCATTACATAGGACTGCATGTAACATCTGCTACATTGTCTGCAGTGACATTTTTTTGCTCCTCTCCCTTTATCCTTGTATCTGACTGAGGTAATGTGTGGCCCCTCCATGGCTCTGACACTGGAGTTTCCAGAAGTGAAGCCTCTTACCTTTCACGTTGATCAGTGTTAGCAGGACATAGAGAGCTGCCGCCACAATCATCAGTCCAGACTCAGTGCTTCTCCCTTGTGCTGCTTCCTCTGCTCTGTCAAGAGTATATGTCATATAC
Source organism: Bufo gargarizans (assembly GCF_014858855.1). Taxonomy (NCBI): domain Eukaryota; kingdom Metazoa; phylum Chordata; class Amphibia; order Anura; family Bufonidae; genus Bufo; species Bufo gargarizans. The sequence continues at coordinate 603,302,466 of NC_058081.1, forward strand.
AGTATGTGGCTTTTGGGGGCGCGGAAATTATTACGGACCAGTTCTGTCTGTATGTCACACGTTCTTTCCACCGTGAGAAAGTTACAGCATAGTGCGAGTCACCACAACTATCCACCAACCCCTTGTACTGCCTATACAGAAAACCTATGTACTACCTATACAGAAAACCCTATGTACTATATATACAGCAAGTCCTATGTACTATATATATATATACAGTATATACAGTAAGTCCTATGTACAGTCAAGGCCAAAAGTTTTGAGAATGACACAAATATTAGTTTTCACAAAGTTTGCTGCTAAACTGCTTTTAGATCTTTGTTTCAGTTGTTTCTGAGATGTAGTGAAATATAATTACACGCACTTCATACGTTTCAAAGGCTTTTATCGACAATTACATGACATTTATGCAAAGAGTCAGTATTTGCAGTGTTGGCCCTTCTTTTTCAGGACCTCTGCAATTGGACTGGGCATGCTCTCAATCAACTTCTGGGCCAATTCCTGACTGATAGCAACCCATTCTTTCATAATCACTTCTTGGAGTTTGTCAGAATTAGTGGGTTTTTGTTTGTCCACCCGCCTCTTGGGGATTGACCACAAGTTCTCAATGGGATTAAGATCTGGGGAGTTTCCAGGCCATGGACCCAAAATGTCAACGTTTTGGTCCCCGAGCCACTTAGTTATCACTTTTGCCTTATGGCACGGTGCTCCATCGTGCTGGAAAATGCATTGTTCTTCACCAAACTGTTGTTGGATGACGTTGCTGTTGGAGGGTGTTTTGGTACCATTCTTTATTCATGGCTGTGTTTTGGGGAAAAATTGTGAGTGAGCCCACTCCCTTGGATGAGAAGCAACCCCACACATGAATGGTCTTAGGATGCTTTACTGTTGGCATGACACAGGACTGATGGTAGCGCTCACCTTTTCTTCTCCGGAAAAGCCTTTTTCCTGATGCCCCAAACAATCGGAAAGCGTCTTTATCTGAGAATATGACTTTGCCCCAGTCCTCAGCAGTCCAATCACCATATTTTCTGCAGAAGATCAATCTGTCCCTGATGTTTTTTTTGGAGAGAAGTGGCTTCTTTGCTGCCCTTCTTGACACCAGGCCATCTTCCAAAAGTCTTCGCCTCACTGTGCATGCAGATGCGCTCACACCTGCCTGCTTCCATTCCTGAGCAAGCTCTGCACTGGTGGCACTCTGATCCCGCAGCTGAATCCTCTTTAGGAGACGATCCTGGCGCTTGCTGGACTTTCTTGAACGCCCTGAAGCCTTCTTAACAAGAATTGAACCTCTTTCCTTGAAGTTCTTGATGATCCTATAAATTGTTGATTGAGGTGCAATCTGAGTAGCCACAATATCCTTGCCTGTGAAGCCATTTTTATGCAACACAATGATAGCTGCACGCGTTTCTTTGCAGGTCACCATGGTTAACTATGGAAGAACAATGATTTCAAGCATCACCTTCCTTTTAACAGGTCAAGTCTGCCATTTTAACCCAATCAGCCTGACATAATGATCTCCAGCCTTGTGCTCGTCAACATTCTCACCTGAGTTAACAAAACGATTACTGAAATGATGTCAGCAGGTCCTTTAATGACAGCAATGAAATGCAGTGGAAAGGTTTTTTTGGGACTAAGTTAATTTTCATGGCAAAGAAGGACTATGCAATTCATCTGATCACTCTTCATAACATTCTGGAGTATATGCAAATTGCTATTATAAAAACTTAAGCAGCAACTTTTCCAATTTCCAATATTTATGTAATTCTCAAAATTTTGGGCTACGACTGTACTATATATACAGAAAGTCCTATGTACTACATATACAGCAAGCTGTATGTACTATATATACAGCAAGCTGTATATATAGTAATCCGTATGTACTATATATACAAGTCCTATGTACTATATATACAGCAAGTCCTATGTACTATATATACAGAAAGCTGTATGTACTACAGTCAGGTCCATAAATATTGGGACATCGACACAATTCTAACATTTTTGGCTCTATACACCACGACAATGGATTTGAAATGAAACGAACAAGATGTGCTTTAACTGCAGACTGTCAGCTTTAATTTGAGGGTATTTACATCCAAATCAGGTGAACGGTGTAGGAATTACAACAGTTTGCATATGTGCCTCCCACTTGTTAAGAGACCAAAAGTAATGGGACATAATAATAATAATAATCATAAATCAAACTTTCACTTTTTAATACTTGGTTGCAAACCCTTTGCAGTCAATTACAGCCTGAAGTCTGGAACACATAGACATCACATAGACGGATTCGCACCTATAATGCAAACGATGGTATCCGTTCAGAACGGATCCGTCTGCATAACAGCTTTTTCAGATCTGAGTTTTCAAGATCGTGAAAAATCAGATCCGACAGTATATTCTAACACAGAGGCGTTCCCATGATGATGGGGATGCTTCAAGTTAGAATATACTAAGAACGGTGTACATAACTGCCCCCTGCTGCCTGGCACCACCTGATCTCTTACAGGGGGCTGTGATCCGCACAATTAACCCCTCAGGTGCCGCACCTGAGGGGTTAATTGTGCAGATCTCAGCCCCCTGATCAGGTGCTGCCAGGCAGCAGGGGCCAGACCCCCCCTCCCTCCCCAGTATTAACAGCATTAGTGGCCAAACTCCGAGCCGATGGTATATTAATAGGGACTCCTGACTTTACATTGAAAGTGAATGGGGGGCGGATCCATTTGCAATTGCACCATATTGTGTCAACGTCAAACGGATCTGTCCCCATTGACTTGCATCGTAAGTCAGGACGGATCCGTTTGGCTCCGCACGGCCAGGCGGACACTAAAACGCTGCAAGCAGCGTTTGGGTGTCCGTCTCCTGAGCGGAATGGAGGCGGAACAGAGCCAAACTGATGCATTCTGAATGCATCAGCATCCATTAAGAATGCATTGGGGATATACGGATCCGTTCGGGGCCGCTTGTGAGAGCCTTCAAACGGATCTCACAAGCGGAACCCCAAACGCAAGTGTGAAAGCCTAAAAAAACTATTTGGTTGCTTTTGCAGTATGCTTTGGGTCATTGTCCATCTGCACTGTGAAGAGCCATCCAATGAGTTCTGAAACATTTGGCTGAATATGAGGAGATAATATTGCCGAAACACTTCAGAATTCATCCTGCTGCTTTTGTCAGCAGTCACATCATCAATAAATACAAGAGAACGAGTTCCATTGGCAGCCATACATGACCACGCCATGACACTACCAACACCATGCTTCACTGATGAGGTGGTATGCTTAGGATCATGAGCAGTTCCTTTCCTTCTTCATACTCTTCTCTTCCCATCACTCTGGTACAAGTTGATATTGGTCTCATCTGTCCATAGGATGTTGGTCCAGAACTGTGAAGGCTTTTTTAGATGTCGTTTGGCAAACTCTAATCTGGCCTTCCTGTTTTTGAGGCTCACTAAAGGTTTACATCTTGTGGTGAACCCTCTGTATTCACTCTTATGAATTCTTCTCTTGATTGTTGACTTTGACATACATACACCTACCTCCTGGAGAGTGATCTGGCCAACTGTTGTAAAGGGTTTTTTCTTCACCAGGGAAAGAATTCTTCGGTCATCCACCACTGTCGTTTTACGTGGTCTTTTGGGTCTTTTGGTGTTGCTTAGCTTACCGGTGCGTTCCTTTGTTTTGAGAATGTTCGAAACAGTTGTTTTGGCCACACCTAATGTTTTTGCTATCTCTCTGATGGGTTTGTTTTGTTTTTTCAGCCTAATGATGCCTTGCTTCACTGATAGTGACAGCTCTTTGGATCTCATCTTGAGAGTTGACAGCAACAGATTCCAAATGCAAATAGCACACTTGAAATTAACTCTGGACCCTTTATCTGCTCATTGTAATTGGGATAATGAGGGAATAACACACACCTGGCCATGGAACAGCTGAGAAGCCAGTTGTCCCATTACTTTTGGTCCCCTAACAAGTGGGAGGCACATATGCAAACTGTTGTAATTCTTACACCGTTCACCTGATTTGGATGTAAATACCCTCAAATTAAAGCTGACAGTCTGCAGTTAAAGCACATCTTGTTCGCTTCATTTCAAATCCATTGTCGTGGTGTATAGAGCCAAAAATGTTAGAATTGTGTCGATGTCCCAATATTTATGGACCTGACTGTAGTACATACAGCTTTCTGTATATATAGTACATAGGACTTGCTGTATATATAGTACATAGGACTTGTATATATAGTACATACGGATTACTATATATACAGCTTGCTGTATATATAGTACATACAGCTTGCTGTATATGTAGTACATAGGACTTTCTGTATATATAGTACAGTCGTAGCCCAAAATTTTGAGAATTACATAAATATTGGAAATTGGAAAAGTTGCTGCTTAAGTTTTTATAATAGCAATTTGCATATACTCCAGAATGTTATGAAGAGTGATCAGATGAATTGCATAGTCCTTCTTTGCCATGAAAATTAACTTAATCCAAAAAAAACCTTTCCACTGCATTTCATTGCTGTCATTAAAGGACCTGCTGAGATCATTTCAGTAATCGTCTTGTTAACTCAGGTGAGAATGTTGACGAGCACGAGGCTGGAGATCATTATGTCAGGCTGATTGGGTTAAAATGGCAGACTTGACCTATTAAAAGGAGGCCAAAAATGTTAGAATTGTGTCAATGTCCCAATATTTATGGACCTGACTGTATATATATATATATATATATATATATAGTAAGCCTTATGTACTATATATACAAGTCCTATGTACTGTATACACAGCAAGTTCTATGTACTATTTATGCAAGTCCTATGTACTATATATACAGCAAGCTGTATGTCGCATATAGCCGCCATCTGTGTCTGACATACGCCTAATTTAGGCATATTTCAGCTTATTAAATGACCCTTCTATGTTCTCATTACTTGACGGTGACCCAATCTGAGTGTGTACCAATAATAACCACCCTCTGTTTTCTATCACTGAGCCAGTTACTTACCCACATACAGACATTTTCCCCCAGTTTAAGCATTCTCATTTTATATACTAACCTTTTATGTGGCACAGTATCAAATGCTTTGGAGAAGTCCATATATACGACCATTCATTGATTAACCCCGGTCATATCTAGAAATTACCTCCTCATAGAAACTGATTAAATCAGTTTGACATGACCGATCCCTCATGAAGCCATGCTGATACGGTGTTATATGTTTTATTTCATTGAGGTACTCCAAGATAGAATCTCTTAGGAAACCTTAAAAAAGTTTACCCATGACAGATGTTAACCCCTTAGTGATCACTAATATGCCTTTTTACTAACGTTAACAAAGGTTTTTTTAGCTAAACAGCTTGCTTTAATCATTACATGTACTTAAAATGGTGTTTTAAAAACGATAACTTGTCCTGCAAAAAATAAGACCTTATACAAGTACATTGATGAAAAAAGTTATAGCTCTTGGAATGCAATTTTTAAAAAATGTGCATGGTCATTAAGGGGTTAAACTTACCAACCTATAGTTTCCAGCCTCTGTTTTTGACCCACTTTGAATATTGGTACCACACTTGCTTTGCGCCAATCCTGTGTAACACTCCCTGTCAATATAAAGTCCTTAAACATCAGAAATTAGTGTTTGTCCATGACATTACTTAATTATCTTTGTATATGGGGGGTGTATGCCATCTGGTCCCAACGATTTGTCTATTTTAATCTTTTTAAGACGCCGCTGTACTACTTCCTGGGTGAGACAGGTCACGGGCAGTAACTTTGACAGTTTGACACTCTGCATTTCATCTGCATTTAATGTATTCAGTGATTACAGTGGAGAAAAAATATTTAATAGATTCGCTTTCTCCTCATCGCTCTCTACAACCTCTCCCTCATACTCTGTAAAGGGCCAACACTTTCAGGTTTAAATTTTACCATTTATATAATTGAAGATCATTTGGTAATTCATCTCTCTGTCTCCAGCTTGGCTACTTTTATTTGTCTTTTACATATTCTATTTTGTCCTTATATTTTTTCAAGGCTTCTTCGCTAACTTCCTGTTTTAGTGATGTAAATGTTTTCTTGTTGTCATTTACTTCCTTTACATTTCTATTTATCCACATTGTTTTTGTTTTTTCTTGGTCCTTACCCTTTTATTTCTATAAGGTATGTAGAGTTTAGGATTGGTCACTATTTCCCTGGTGTCCCCCAACCTGCACGTCTGTTGTTCTGTCAGGTTTATTGGTTAATACCAAGTCCAGTATGGCTTTCCCTCTAGTTGGATCCTGAACCAGTTGGGAAAGGTAATTGTCTTTGGCTTTTGCCAAGAACCTGTTTCCTTTATGAGATGTACCCCTCCCCCTCTCAGTTTTTTATGATCTTTTCTAAACAGACTGTAACCCTGTACATTAATTGCCCAGTCATAGCTATCATCCAGCCATGTCTCAGTTATTCCCACTATGTCATAGTCCTCCTCACACATCACTAATTCCAGTTTTATTAGTTAGGCTTCTGGCATTAGTGTACATACAATTAACAAGTTTTTGGATATTTTTTACCCTACACCTTTCCTTATGAACTGTTCTAGTCCCTCCCTCCATTTCACAACCAATTTCATTACCTCGCCCCAGGTCACTTTCTGCACTATCTTCCCCTCCTATAATGTAATTACCTTCCCCCGAGTCCCTAGTTTAAACACTTCTCCAACCTTCTAGCCATCTTCTCCCCCAAAACAACTATCTCTTCCCCATTGAGGTGCAGCCCATCCCTACAATAGAGCCTGTAGCCAACAGAGATCGGCCCAGTTCTCCAGGAACCCAAAGCCCTCTTTCCTACACCAGTTCTTGAGCCACTTGTTAATCTATCTAATCTCCCGCTGTCTTTCTTGCGTTGCTTGTGGTACAGGGAAAATTTCAGAAAATGCTACCTTTGAGGTCCATGCCCCGAGCTTTCGACCTAAGGAGGCCATTTACAAACAGATATACGCCACTTTTATAGTGTATATCTGGCAAAGCTGCAAGTTCTTCTCCAGTTATGGCAAGTCTAAAAAAGGGGACATGGCATGGGAGTGGAAGGTGATGGGCCGGTAGGGCCGTCTCATTTATCATTTTCTACACCTGGTTTAGGTGTAGAAAATGGTCTAAATGTAAGACGGCTTCCTTGCTGTCTTGCATTTAGAATCAGCGGTGGATACACCAAGTTATGTAGAGTCTGCAGCAATATTTAGAAATATCTATGTGTCAAAGTAACATTCATATAAATACCAAGTCCCAAGTCCCAGAAGAACATTGCACATAACATTATATTGCCTCTGCCAACTTGTCTGCTTCCTATTGTGCATCCTGGTGAAATCTCTTCATCAGGTAAGCAACAATCACACACCTGGCTGCCCACATGGTGTTAAAGAAAATGTGATTCATTAGACCAGGCCACTTTCTTCCATTGCTCCTTGGTTCAGTTCAGTGGTAGTCAGGGGTCAGTTACACAGCCTCATACAAGCTTTGATGAATTGTGTGTTCTGACACCTTTCTATCATAGCCAGCAGTAATATTTCGAGAAAATTGTGCTGCAGTAGCGCTTTGTAAGATTGCGCCAGACACGCTAGCTTTCACTCCTCATGCATGAGTGAGGGTATGGCCACACGGTCAGGTTTCTGCATCAGCTGTAGATCATAAAAGGAAAGAGTATAAAGCACAGACACAACCTATATATGAATTTGCTTGTGGTTTTGCAATCCAGATCTGTTTCATGAAACTTGAACATATGGCTGTTCCCGGACCTTTGGTTGTCCATGACCCTTTGCCCAGATCAGCTGTTGTCCTTTATTGCACCACTTTTGGTAGGTACTAACCACTGCATGCCAAGACTACCCCATAAAACCTGCCATTTTGGAAATGCACTTTACATGTAGTCTAACCATCAAAATGAGGCCCATCTATTAGAAATACTGTACTCCTGTTGTGTCACAGTTCTTTCCACCTCCGAGTGCTGCAGTCAGTGTGTGATACCACATCAGTGGGCTTTTGATCACAGCATAGCATGGACTCTACCTACATATGAAGGTCAGAAAAGTTTTATGTGTCACTTTCCTTTACATATTTTATTTGCGAAGAAGTGACATCATTACCACAGCTCCCAGGCAATGGAACGTATGTCTATTATAAACAACGTGGCACCTTTAAGGACTGAGCAGCGATTAACAGAACTAACCCATTGAACAGTGCAGTCTCATTAGATAAATTAGAAACTGCTGTGGACCATATTCAAACAACACGGGGTCGCGTTGCAAGCACCACATGACAACACTGTGTGGTCGTACCTCAATACAGTACCAGACAAGTAGATGAGATTTTCAAAATCTCATGTACACGGTACAGAAACTTTCCACTTGGCAATTGACATGTGGTGTTGATTTTGAAAACTGTGGCGTGTCAATTGTTGACTGAGATGTTGTCACGGCCGTGTGATGCCCAAATGATGCTAGGCTGCTAGGCCAGGAGAACAGGATTAGGGAGCAGGTCACCTCCTACAGCGTCCCTAACCTGACCCTAACTCCTACCTGCATGGGCCGACCTTGATGGTAGGAGGACCCATGCTCAGGAACCTCGGAGCCCTGACTTACCCTCCGCAGATCCCTGAGCTAGGAGCTGAGTAGACACCCTGTTCCTCCTGGATACGGACGGACAGGGGTCTCAATGGCCAAGCTGCTGGGAAACTAACATCAACCGCCTATGGATATGGCAGGAGGCTGAAGAGAACTTCCACACCTACCTGCCACAGACACACAGACTGGATCCTGTGCAATACAGCAAGTGTCCGCACCCAAACACCAGTGGACACAGCACACACACAAACACACAGGAACCCAGATCCATAGGTGCAAAACATAACAGGGAAAACCTCAAGTGGACATAACATAAACTAGAGAATCACAGATAGTTTATGACCACAGGGGTGGCTCTCACTGGCAGGTAGAATGCACAGGAGGCTGCTCCAGCAAAGAATGACTGAAGCAACCTCCTGAGCCATGCTAAACACCAAGGCTATATAGGCCTAAGTGGCCACACCCACAAAGACACACCCAGTGTCTCACACAACACAGAAAGGGAGTTAACCCTTCCACTACCAGGGAAGGGATGACAGCAACTAAAAGGGGAATACAGACAAATAAACCCCGTGCACACCAGACAAGGGAAGTGCACACCAAACACACGAGTTGCCAAGTGCAACCGCACGCACAACACAGCAAGCAGCCACGACTCAGCTCAGACTGCAATGCTGCCACATAAAAACCATTGCCAGCGGCAACCACAGGTGAGGCAAATACCACAGCCCCACCTGTGATTGACAACCAAACTAAACCGCTGACAACCACATGCAGTTCAGGAGTCACGGTCATGGCCATGGCCGTGACAGATGTGGGGCAAATCCACACCAAAAGCCGCAAGTAAGACGTGGAGTTTGGTGTGGATTTTGTATGCATGTAGTCTAAAACACTATGGTAGCATTTATTTGTGTCCTGATCAGGGGCGGATTGGCCATAGACCTTACAGGAAAATTTCCCAGTTGGCCGATGCCCCAAGGGGCCACCCAAGACCTCCTCTCTGCTGCTGACCGTGTACATAATGAGCTCTCAACAATATCTAACATTGTGAGAATCAGGTACTCATGTACCCAGCCAGTGACCACACATGCCCTCCTGAATTCAACTGCTGTGGCCCCATAGACAACTGGAGGACTTTTGGACTATTGATGGCCACCACAAAGGGCCAGCTTTTCGGGGCAGTATATTGTGCTACACTGTGTTATTTGGTTCTGCTGGGATGGTCTTTTGCACTATGGTATTGTTGACCCCGCCTTCTGTTAATTTGGACCTGCCTACAAAGTGCGGCCACTTTTATTTTATTTTTTCCAGGGCCACTTTAAATTCTCAGTCCGCCCCTGGTCCTAATAAAGGGGTTATGCAGTGGATTAATTTTAATAACCTTTGCTCAGGCTAGGTCCTCAATATCAGATCAGCGTGGCCATGCTGCCGTTGAGTACTGTTTGGCCAAAAGGGTTGCAGTGGGCACGATTTAAACTAATTAAACAGCGCTGGTCAGTGGGTCTGTATTTTTAAGGGCCACACAGTATTAAAGGTGCCACGTGACCATTAAAAATACAGACCAATTAAATAGTGTGGTCTTATTAGTTTTAACACAGCCCTTTGCAGCCCTTTCGACCATCCAGTACTGCAACGCAGCATGGTTGTGTTACGAACGCTATACTACTGTGCCATATGGTTATACCCTAACACGTGTACATTTTGGTGCAGAAAAGTTGCAAAATCCACATGAAAATCCACATAAACTACACTGCTGTATGCGTGTACCCTAGAGGGGAAGTTCTGCGCTCAGACGAGGAACTTGAAAGAAAGCTGCAGGGTCAGTACATGCAGAGCAACAGTATAACACTCATACTACATCCTGAACATGTACAACTAGGGAATTTTCACATGTAACAGTTGCTAACATTTATTCAAGGCTGTTCTCTCCTGTATTTCGCTAGCTCCAGTAGAAAAGGTCACCCCTCTTGTGCATCTTACATTGTGCTCCCTCACTGCGGAGCCGTCTTACATTGTGCTCTCTCACCTTAGTTCCCAGCTACAGCCTCCTATAATTCTTCCTGGAACTGAGCATGCTCGACCAGCAAGCTGATGTACAGGTCATAACCCTAAGAGCAGACTATAAACATTACATTCTAGGCCACTAGGTAGTGAGTGATTATGTGGAAGCTACTGAAAAGATTTTAAACGGGTTATCAAGGATGCAAACAGACCTCCAGACGTGGCAGACCCGCAGTGGCGATGATACTCACCTGCTCCCCTCCGCTGGATTCAGTTTACGTGTATACGAGACCGGCATATCCTCTTCCCTCTACACCGACATCAACATCCGTCGACATCAACAGCCCCTCCATGTCCCCTCAAAAAAACTTCCCTTGACCCATCTTCTTTGTCTATTTATCTCCCCATATCACTTCTCCCATATGCCTCAAAGCTACTTGAACATCATGTCCACTCTGAACTGGCCTCTCACCTTTCTTCCTGCTCCCTCTTTGACCAGCTACAATCTGGCTTCCGACCCCACCACTTGACTGAAACTGCCCTCACCAACGACTTGCTAATGACCAAAACAAAAAAACATTATTCTGTCCTCATCCTTCTTGACCTGACCTCTGCCTATCACACCATTAACTACTCCCTTCTGTTACAAACTCTTATCTCTTGGCATCATGGACCTGGACCTCTCCTTGATCACATCATACCTCACAGATCAGACATTTAGTGTCTCCCACTCTCACACCACCTCCTCGTCTCATTCCCTCTCTGTTGGTGTCCCGCAAGGCTCTGTCCTAGGACCCCTGCTCTTCTCAATCTACACTTTTGGCCTGGGACAGCTCATAGGGTCCCTAGGCTTTCAGTATCACTTTTATGCTGATGACACATACTGTAAATTTACCTGTTTGGTCCAGACATCACCACCTTACTATCCAGAATCTCACAAAATCTTCTATCACCTCTCGCTTTCTAAAACTTAACATGGATAAAATAGAATTTATCATCTTTCCCCATCTTGCTCAACCCCCCAACACACCTACCGTATTTTTCGCCCTATAAGACGCACTTTTTCCCCCAAAAAATTGGGGGGGAAAAGGCAGTGCGTCTTATGTGGCGAATACTTGAGTTTGTATACCGCCGACCGCATGCTGCGCAGCGCGGTGGCGGGTGTATTAGTGGGCATGGATGAGGGAGGAGGGGCCGGCATCCAGGTCTGTAACTACAGCGGGCCCGGTGCAGTCACTGTATTCTGCTACACCGGGCCAGCTCACTGTAGGAATCCTAACTGCAGGCAATGCTAACAGTCTTTTATGCAGCCTGTACTTACGATACTAACTTTCCGGCAGGCAGCGGGCAGGAGGCTGAACTGGCGGACGGGCGCTTACAACGTAACTCACTATGTCACGCGCCGTCTCCGCCCACTTTATGAATGAAGAAGGGAGAGCCGGCGCGTGACATAGTGAGTTACGTTGTAAGCACCCGCCCGCCAGTTCAGCCTCCTGCCCGCTGCCTGCCGGAAAGTTAGTATCGTAAGTACAGGCTGGATAAAAGACTGTTAGCATTGCCTGCAGTTAGGATTCCTACAGTGAGCGGGCCCGGTGTAGCAGAATACAGTGACTGCACCGGGCCCGCTGTAGTTACAGAGCTGGATGCCGGCCCCTCATCCCTATTGGGGGTCATTCTATGGATGGCACTGTTATGGGGGTCTGTGGATGACACATAGCGTAAAATGCTATTTATGTGTCATCAACAGATCCCCCATAACAGTGCCATCCACAGTCCCCAATAACAGTGCCATCCACAGTCCCCAATAACAGTGCCATCCACAGTGCCCCCCATAACTGTGCCATCCACAGATCCCCATAACCATGCCATCCACAGATCCCCATAACCATGCCAGACATCACCACCTTACTATCCAGAATCTCACAAAATCTTCTATCACCTCTCGCTTTCTAAAACTTAACATGGATAAAATAGAATTTATCATCTTTCCCCATCTTGCTCAACCCCCCAACACACCTACCGTATTTTTCGCCCTATAAGACGCACTTTTTCCCCCAAAAAATTGGGGGGGAAAAGGCAGTGCGTCTTATGTGGCGAATACTTGAGTTTGTATACCGCCGACCGCATGCTGCGCAGCGCGGTGGCGGGTGTATTAGTGGGCATGGATGAGGGAGGAGGGGCCGGCATCCAGGTCTGTAACTACAGCGGGCCCGGTGCAGTCACTGTATTCTGCTACACCGGGCCAGCTCACTGTAGGAATCCTAACTGCAGGCAATGCTAACAGTCTTTTATGCAGCCTGTACTTACGATACTAACTTTCCGGCAGGCAGCGGGCAGGAGGCTGAACTGGCGGACGGGCGCTTACAACGTAACTCACTATGTCACGCGCCGTCTCCGCCCACTTTATGAATGAAGAAGGGAGAGCCGGCGCGTGACATAGTGAGTTACGTTGTAAGCACCCGCCCGCCAGTTCAGCCTCCTGCCCGCTGCCTGCCGGAAAGTTAGTATCGTAAGTACAGGCTGGATAAAAGACTGTTAGCATTGCCTGCAGTTAGGATTCCTACAGTGAGCGGGCCCGGTGTAGCAGAATACAGTGACTGCACCGGGCCCGCTGTAGTTACAGAGCTGGATGCCGGCCCCTCATCCCTATTGGGGGTCATTCTATGGATGGCACTGTTATGGGGGTCTGTGGATGACACATAGCGTAAAATGCTATTTATGTGTCATCAACAGATCCCCCATAACAGTGCCATCCACAGTCCCCAATAACAGTGCCATCCACAGTCCCCAATAACAGTGCCATCCACAGTGCCCCCCATAACTGTGCCATCCACAGATCCCCATAACCATGCCATCCACAGATCCCCATAACCATGCCATCCACAGATCCCCATAACCGTGCCATCCACGGACCCCCCATAACAGTGCCATCCACGGACCCCTATAACAGTGCCATCCACAGATCCCCATAACCGTGCCATCCACAGACCCCCATAACAATGCCATCCACCAACCCCCCCATAACAGTGCCATCCCCAGATCCCACATAACACCATTAGGCACACCTTTTGGTTCAAATTTATATTTTTTATTTTTTCCTCCTTAAAAACCTAGGTGCGTCTTATGGGCCGGTGCGTCTTATAGGGCGAAAAATACGGTATCTATCACGATCAACGGCTGCACACTTTCGCGGGTCAACCAAGTCCGCTGCCTTGGAGTAACCTTGGATTCTGCCCTGTCCGTCAAACCGCACATCCAAGCCCTTTCCACCACCTACCGCCACCAACTCAAAAATATGTCCTGCATCCATGCGTTCCTCAACCAGGAGTCTGCAAAAATGTTTGTAAATGCCCTCATCATCTCCTGTCTAGACTACTATAACATCCTCCTATGTGGCCTTCCATCTAGCACTCTCGCACCCCTCCAATCTACTCTCAACTATGCTGTCCAACTAATCCACCTCTCACCCCGTTTCTCCCCTGCCTCTCCCTCCATTGGCTCCCCATTGCCCAGCGAATTCAGTTTAAGGGTCAATTCATACGTCCGCAACTGTTTTGCGGTCTTCAAATTGCGGATCCACAAAACACGGACACCAGCCATGTGCGTTCCGCATTTTGCTGAATGCAAATAGGCGGCACTATAATAGAAATGCCTTTTCTTGTCCGTGTCTGCGGACAAGAATAGGACATGCTCTATTTTTTTGTGGGGCTGCGGAACGGAAGCGGACAGCACACAGTGTGTTGTCTGCATCTTTTGCGGCCCCCATTGAAAATGAATGGGTCCGCAACCGTTCTGCAAAATTGCGGAACGGATGCGGACCCATTTTGCGGACGCGTGAATGGACCCTTAAATGCTAACAAATACATATAAGGCTGTCCACAACCTGTCCCCTCCATACACCTCTGAGCTACTTTCCCGATACATCCTCACACGCACTCTCTGATCCTCACAAGACCTCCTTCTCTCCTCTTATCACCTCTTCCCACAATCGCCTCCAAGATTTCTCCTGTGCATCCCCCACACTCTGGAACTTTCTACCGCGGCACATCAGACTCTCACCTACAGTGGAATCCTTCAAAAGAAACCCAAAAACCCACCTCTTCAGACAAGCCTACAACCAGTGACCCTGCTGCTGCTATACCGCCATGACCAGCTTTACCCTCTCCTACTGTGTCCTTCTCCCATACCATGTAGATTGTAAGCCCTCACGGGCAGAGACCTCTCTCCTTCTGTACCAGTCTGTAACTCGTCTTGTTTATGCTTAGCGCAGTTGTCTGTATTATGTATGTGCACCCCTTATCATATGTACAGCGCTATGGAATGAATAATTAATACAAATGAGGGGCTTAAAGCCTTAGATACAGTAGTTCAACAGACAGTAGCACATATAGTAGGCTTAGATACATCAATTCCGCAGCACACGGTCATTTTAAATGCCGATGCACAGCAAGGGTTATTTCTGTGCAAAGTGAAACCAAAGCAAGTGCCATGTGGCTGCAGTGTCATTTCCTCCCTCCTTCCGTGCTCAGTCTGGAGTTTAGTGTCTCCCTCCCACCCTGCTCACCCTATACACAGGGGCGGAGGAGGAACTGGGTGCACTGGAGGATTGTGGGAGGTTGCATATTCACACAGGAGGAGGGGGGCGTCAGGTGAAGAAACTCTGTGTTTGCTGTGCTTTGTGTAGGGGAATGTGATCTGCTGCAGAGTCCAGAGCTCAGACTCCACCAGCCAGGACACCATGATCTGTATACTGCTGGTAGCAGGACATGGCACCCTACTAGAGAGCCACATCAAGGTCTCCATCTTTTCTTTCTCCTTTTATTTCACTTAGACAAGGCTTTTGTGTTGTACTATATCCTCTCTGCTCACTAACGCCCTCCACTGGGCAGAGCTCTCTGCAGTCGGGTGACTCTTCTGGACTTACTGTGCTAAGGCTGGGTTCACATCACGTTTTTGCCCTATGTTTAATGTATATGTTGGGGGGGGGGGGGGGGTGGAATGCAAAAGCACAGTACACTACAGTTTTCCATCCCGCAGAGTCCAGTAAAAAACGTATACGTTAAATGTTAGACAAAATGGGTTTGTAAACTTATCCTAACTAGGGTCCTCTTGGTGTTGAGGCTGAGAGGACCTGCTGACCCTTGTAGTGTCCAAGCGTGTAATGAGGGCATGATTTATGGAACATTGTATCTAACATATCTTTACTGTTCTTGTTTCAGGGCCCTCAGAATACACCTGATCACAAGGGCCCTTATGCTGAGACCCCCAGAGAGTAACTGCTCCTTAGCTTTTTTTTTTTTTTTCTTCATGATAGTGAGATGAGTCTTCCACCAGAAGTGTTAGGCTGGGGTTACATGGGGACTTTGGCTGTGACACATGCGCCACGACCAAAGATCACGATGTAGCACTGCTGCTTCACACCGTAATGGACGTGAATAGGGTCACGTTGCAACTTACAAGTTACAGTGACCCAACAGTTGAAAAATTTAAGCAGGACGAATCCTGCTGCAAATAGCGAATCACAAGGCAACCCGGTTCGCTTGCCTTATGTTGCGATGCTGCAGTGTTACAATCTTTGGATGCGCAATATGAGTCGCCCCAGCAGTCCCCAATGTACGGGTACCATGAGTGTGGCTGCCGCAATGCATCGAGACCCATTTAACTTGGATGGGTCCATATTCCGTCCACACCGACCTTCCAGATTGCAGACTAGTTCAAGTGATGCCCAGCCAGTGCCCGCATATTACGGACCTGCTATTTGTGGTCCACAATATGGACACGGCCGAACGATGGCCGTGTGCATGAGCCCTAAGGCTAAATGCACAGTTCAAAGGTTTATTTAGGGTGAACACATTCTCTGCTGTGTCCAGGAATGCTGATTGCAGAGTATTTGTCAGGCTGATGGTGGATCTATTGGCCAAATGGCTGATATAGGATGCTGTTCTCCATACCTCTTTTTAGGGTTCTTATGTGTTTATATAGCTTTCCTAATTCTGTACTGAAGTTACATCCTGTATCATACTTCAGAGCTGCACTCACTATTCTGCTGGTGGAGTTACTGTGTACATACATTACCTATCCTGTGCTGATCCTGAGTTACATCCTGTATTATACTTCAGAGCTGCACTCACTATTCTGCTGGTGGAGTTACTGGGTACATACATTACTTATCCTGTACTGACCCTGAGTTACATCCTGTATTATGCTCCAGAGCTGCACTCACTATTCTGTTGATTATTGGAAACTGCAAGTTTCTGGGCAAGCAACCTTGAGTAACAGGATAGCAGGCAGAACAGTTGCTATGGGGCCCAACAGCTAAGGGGACCCATATCAACTCAAACATATGGTGCAGTTATAGGGCTACAGTAAACGATTATTTTAGCAATCTAGTTATTTTTATGATCAAGTACTCTAATACTGTAATAAAAAATGAATTAATTAGACTGTTTTCCTTTATAAAAGCTCATCAGACCCCCTGCCATCAGTCCTCAACACCCTTTGTTCCCCCTGTGCGATCAGCTCAAGTGCATCAGTTCCCTCCATTGCCATCAGCTCCGTTCCCTCCATTGCCATCAGCTCCGTTCCCTCCATTGCCATCAGCTCCGTTCCCTCCATTGCCATCAGCTCCGTTCCCTCCATTGCCATCAGCTCCGTTCCCTCCATTGCCATCAGCTCCGTTCCCTCCATTGCCATCAGCTCTCCTCCACCCCAGTGCCATCATCTCTAGCGGTGCTAGCACAGAAATAATTGGGGTCACAGCGTAACTCGCACGTGTGCCATGACCCCAGAAACTCCAGATTTTAGGGTCGTGTGACTCATTCACCTGCACTCCAGCACTGCTACAACGCCATCCTTGGGCATCACAGTTAATCCCTTAGCTACACATCAGCCCAAACCCCTGTCCGGCGCACAGCCTGGTGCCGTGCAATGCATCCCGCAATGTGACTCATAAGCAGATTAGTAATGTAATGTGCAGGTATGTACACAGTGACTCCACCATCAGAATAGTGAATCCTGCTCTGGAGTGTAATACAGGATGTAACTCAGGATCAGTACAGAATAAGTAATGTATGTACACAGTGACTCCACCATCAGAATAGTGAATCCTGCTCTGGAGTGTAATACAGGATGTAACTCAGGATCAGTACAGAATAAGTAATGTATGTACACAGTGACTGCACCAGCAGAATAGTAAGTGCAGCTGTAGAGTATAATATAGGATATAAGGGCTTATGCACGCAAACGTATTTTCTTTCAGTGTCCGTTGCGGTTTTTTTTTTGCGGTCCATATGCGGAACCATTTTAATTCAATGGGTCCGCAAAAAAACTAAAGTTACTCTGTGTGTATTCTGTTTCCGTATGTCCATATTTCCGTTCTGTAAAAAAATTGAACATGTCCTATTCAATAATACGGACAAGGATAGGACTGTTCTATCAGGGGCCAGCTGTTCCGGACCGCAAAATACATACAGGCATGTGCATGAGGCCTAACTCTGTAGTCTGTATAAGTACAGGAAGTGCAGAATTATTAGGCAAATGAGTATTTTGACCACATCATCCTCTTTATGCATGTTTTCTTACTCCAAGCTGTATAGGCTCGAAAGCCTACTACCAATTAAGCATATTAGGTGATGTGCATCTCTGTAATGAGAAGGGGTGTGGTCTAATGACATCAACACCCTATATCAGGTGTGCATAATTATTAGGCAACTTCCTTTCCTTTGGCAAAATGGGTCAAAAGAAGGACTTGAAGGCTCAGAAAAGTCAAAAATAGTGAGATATCTTGCAGAGGGATGCAGCACTCTTAAAATTGCAAAGCTTCTGAAGCGTGATCATCGAACAATCAAGCGTTTCATTCAAAATAGTCAACAGGGTCGCAAGAAGCGTGTGGAAAAACCAAGGCGCAAAATAACTGCCCATGAACTGAGAAAAGTCAAGCGTGCAGCTGCCAAGATGCCACTTGCCACCAGTTTGGCTATATTTCAGAGCTGCAACATCACTGGAGTGCCCAAAAGCACAAGGTGTGCAATAATCAGAGACATGGCCAAGGTAAGAAAGGCTGAAAGACGACCACCACTGAACAAGACACACAAGCTGAAACGTCAAGACTAGGCCAAGATATATCTCAAGACTGATTTTTCTAAGGTTTTATGGACTGATGAAATGAGAGTGAGTCTTGATGGGCCAGATGGATGGGCCCGTGGCTGGATTGGTAAAGGGCAGAGAGCTCCAGTCCGACTCAGACGCCAGCAAGGTGGAGGTGGAGTACTGGTTTGGGCTGGTATCATCAAAGATGATCTTGTGGGGCCTTTTCGGGTTGAGGATGGAGTCAAGCTCAACTCCCAGTCCTACTGCCAGTTTCTGGAAGACACCTTCTTTAAGCAGTGGTACAGGAAGAAGTCTGCATCCTTCAAGAAAAACATGATTTTCATGCAGGACAATGCTCCATCACACGCGTCCAAGTACTCCACAACGTGGCTGGTAAGAAAGGGTATAAAAGAAGAAAATCTAATGACATGGCCTCCTTGTTCACCTGATCTGAACCCCATTGAGAACCTGTGGTCCATCATCAAATGTGAGATTTACAAGGAGGGAAAACAGTACACCTCTCTGAACAGTGTCTGGGAGGCTGTGGTTGCTGCTGCACGCAATGTTGATGGTGAACAGATCAAAACACTGACAGAATCCATGGATGGCAGGCTTTTGAGTGTCCTTGCAAAGAAAGGTGGCTATATTGGTCACTGATTTGTTTTTGTTTTGTTTTTGAATGTCAGAAATGTATATTTGTGAATGTTGAGATGTTATATTGGTTTCACTGGTAAAAATAAATAAAATGGGTATATATTTGTTTTTTTTTAAGTTGCCTAATAATTATGCACAGTAATAGTCACCTGCACACACAGATATCCCCCTAAAATAGCTAAAACTAAAAACAAACTAAAAACTACTTTTATTATTGAACAACAACATGGTTGTTGTTCAATAATAAAATTAATCCTCAAAAATACAACTTGCCTAATAATTCTGCACTCCCTGTATAGGATAAGTAATGTAATGTAGAGTGCTTCTATATGTGATGTGTAATATGGTGATCTGCATGGCATTTTATCCAATACAATCCACAGCTATAATGTGACATTTAATCCTGTGAATATTACACAAGCTTTTGTTTTCACAAATCCCTTCTAGAATGATCAGACTGGACTGTATAGTTTTCTGGAGGACGTTCCCAAGGCTCTGCTGCCCGGTGTAGGGGGGAAGAAGATACTGGACTTCTGGTGGAAAGCTGTGAACACGTATGTTGTCTTTACCGGTAATGATGGAATGAATGTGTAATTCTGTATAGACACTAATGCCCTTTTAGAGCTAAGCTATAATGTAAAGCAGGACAAACATGCAGCCAGCCAGTCGCAGGGGGAACACGTGAGGTTCACGGTGGACCGATGAGGGGGTCAAATGGTATAACACACAGTTCATCAGTTTACTCACGGTTAGCAGATAGCCTCCCTGGGCTGGCAGCACAGTGTTGAGGTGGACACTACAGCACGAAATCCTCCGGGGCACGCTCTGTGGTAGGAAGCATCAGCCAAGATGGTGGTTGAGGTGCCCTCGTTTCGGCTGAGTCCTTTGATGGTTTTTGTCATGACACTAGTACCGTTAATGGTGGTACAACCATAGGTAGTAGTAATGAGGTAGACAGTGGTAAGATGCAACTCACAACTTTTACTTTGGATGTCTTTCAGTTGCCGTAGTACAATAATGCAGTCTTTAGATGATAGAGATAATTCTGCAAATCCACTGTTTAAGGCTTGTCAGGTTTTTGGTGGGTTTTGGAGCAGTGGGTTAGGTGTACCTGGTTCCTTTAGATGCTTTGGATCCTATTCTTTGCTTTTCCCTACAAGCTAGATATTTTTAGACAGGAAAACTCAAGAAGGTTGGTGTGGCTGCCTGAAGCTATAAAACCTCCACCATGCAAAGGTGCCTGTGGCCCTCAATAATGGCTCTTATCACCGATGAATTCCTATGATTGCTTGTTTCTTTTCCAGGGAGGCAAACTCTTTTTTCCTACTGGTCAGGGATGCAAGTCTATAGTCCAGCTACAGAAGGAAAACGCTCTTCTGCGCCTAAACATCTGAGTAAACACCTTCTAGCGAAGTTGTCTCCACTCACTAATCTGTGTTGCGAAGTCTTCACTCTATCTTTCCTCCCACTAAGTTGATCTGACTACCTCAGAGCTGCTCTCTTCTGAACTACATCCTGGTTTCAACTCCTCTGTACTCTGATCTGCCTTGACTAATCTGTCTCACTAGGCCTGACCTGAGTATATATAAGACCTAAGCTCTATCCCCATCTAGTGGTGGGATGTTCAAATTACACCTAATAGGCCTGTTAGCAGGGATTTTGCAGCTACACAAATGCAAAATTATACATGACAACCTAGTGATGATAATAAAGTAAAAAGTGTTTTTAAGCAGTGCCCACACACACGTAGTGGGACGCTGCATACCCCCATGGTAAAATTTAAGTCACCCTCGACATTGGTATTGTCTGAAGCTGTGGATCTCTAAGCCGTGTCCTGAAATACACCAAATACACACCTCTAAATATGCACATGTGAATATAGACATTGATATGTTTAAAAAGAAAGTTAGGTACCAGCGCTGGAATAGAAGGAAAGTGCACAATAAAATAACTACTACCTGTTCTGATGGATGGTTGTTCGAAGGTGCTGTAATGCAGATTGAAACTTCGGACCATCAATAGTGCGGGATGGGTAGCAGTACTTCTTGCTCCACTTCAAAAAAGCACGCGCCGCTCTGGCCGGTAGCTGGCGCGCGCACGAAGGAGCGTGTTGGTGAGAGAATCCGGAGCGTGGAGTGACGTCACACCTGTCCTATGGAGACTTCTGAGGACCAAAAAGCCAATCTTACGCGTTTCGAAGCCTACGGGCTTCTTCGTCAGGGATGGTTGCTATGATCAGTCCCGTGAAGTAAATAGGTGTCCGGTTCCCATGGTTACTGCTATCAACTCCATTCATATCCCGCCCAATCTGCATTTCTAGAGGGATTTAAGGTATAGTCCGATGGTTCCTGGATTTAATAGAGGTTTATAGAGAATCTTGTAATCTTCCTTGCCCGTCAGAGGTGTGATTTTTTTAAAAAGCTAATAATTCCAGTCCTTGATTTAAGCCCCTTGGGGCTAAGCTATTCAATCTAAATATCCATTTGCTTTCATCTGCTGAATGAAATCTCCGCCTCTTGCATTTGGTTTAATCTTTTCGATGCCCCCAAATATGGAGCCAGAAAAGGTGCCCCCATGATATTGGGCATAGTGGCGGGACAAAGGGTGGCCATCATATTTTTTATTTATATTATTGAGGTGTTCTCTCATTCTAGTTCCCGTTTTGTTCTACCTACATAATTTATGGCAGGGGCATTTAATAAAGTATATTACTCCCCTGGTATTGCAAGAAATGTAATGGTTAATTTTATAGGTATGGTGGGTGTCACCTATCTCTACTATAGGGTATTTGATTAGACCATATTTGATTTTTTTACAGTTCTTGCATAATTTACATGGAAAAAAGCCCTTTTGTCCTGTGTGGGTAGATATTTTGCTTTTCATATGTCGGACTGATTTACAAGAGGGTGCTACCATAGTGGCTAGATTGGATGCCTTCCTGAATACAAATGTGGGATATGTCGAAATTTTTTCCCCTATCATTTTATCTTGGCGTAGCATTTCCCAATGTTTCTTAACAATCCTTTTCAGGATGAATGCCCCTTCACTGTATGTTGTAATAATAGGGATTTTAATGAGAGTATTAGCTGGGCTTATTTCATTAATAGTTTGTTTATTCTGCCTGACATCTTGCAAAAGTACATTATGGTCAACTTCTCTGACCTGTCTCACAATAGGTTCTTTTCTCTTATATCCCTTTTCAATCACTTTCTTGTTAGGCTCCCTAGTTTCTTCTTCAAAGTAAGTGATGTCAGAGCAGTTCCTACGTATCGTTATATATTGGCTCCGGGGGAAATTTGTCAGCCAAGTGGGCAAATGGCAACTATTGAGAGGGATAAAACAGTTGCAGTCAGTGGGTTTGCAGTATGTTTTTGTCTGAATTAATCAATAAATATTGTTAGATCCAAAAAGTTTACCTGTTGTCTGCTATAATACGGTGTGAAATGTCGATAAAATTCATTTTTATTTAAATCATTTAAAAACTTTTTTTAGTTCCACTTCTCCATCCTTCCAAATAAAAACAATATCGTCAATAAAGCGCTTCCAGGGGACCAGACCCACACCAAGCTCGCCATGGGGGAAGATGGTAGACTCCTCCCATCGACCCATATATAAATTAGCGAAACTTGGTGCGAATCTGGTCCCCATCGTTGTACCCCATGTCTGTAAATAAAAATCATAATCATACTTAAAATAATTATGAGTGAGGATGAACATAATGCAATCTCCAATAAATCTGATCTGGTCTTTAGGCATCTTTCCATCTTTTTCCAAGAAATATTCAGTTGCGGATCTCCCTTTTGAGTTTTCAATAATAGTGTATAGGGAGGTCACGTCTAAGGTGCCCAAAATATAACCATCCTCCCAATTAATATTTCCCAACAATTGTAAGATATGTTTTGTGTCCCTGAGATCGGCTGGGAGTTTCTGTACATGACTTTGTAATAAGATGTCAACATATTTAGATAAATTGGCTGTCAGACTATCAATACCTGAAATAATGGGGCGGCCAGGTCGGTCGGTTTGATGTTTATGAATTTTCGGCAGATAGTAAAAAATGGGGATTTTCGGGGTTTAATTATTTATGTATAATACTTCCGGGGTTAATATACCTTTCAATTTTCCCTTTTTCATTAGTAAGTTAAACTGATGTTTGTAGGTATTTGTTGGATCAAAATCCAATTTATTGCATATTTTTTTGTCACTAAGGAGTCGAATAGATTCCCTATTATAGGACTCCTCATCCAAAATCACTATTCCCCCCCCCCCCCTTTGTCCGCAGGTCTTATTGCAATGAGCAGGACACCGGTGCAGTGGGTCAGTATATATATGTTATAGTTTGTGATGCCAATTGCAGCTTGCGCAGGTACTGTAGCAGGGCCCTTTAAGATGTTACAGCTCACGTACCAGGTGAGGAATGCCAGAGGGGGATAACGTCTCTGTGTAGTAGGTATAGTAGTGTCAACGGTGTCTCCTACCTTGGTACGGCTGGACGCCTGGATCCTGGCTCACTTGCAATAAATTGAGTGTGATCAGTAGGAGTTATGGTGGAATGATTGAGATCCAGACAGGAGATATAATCCAACTTGTATTTACTGAATGGCAGCTTTAAATCCTTATAAGTTACAGCAATAGTCTTGGGTCCCAGCAGGTATTGGCAATATGTGGCAGGAATTTATATCTATTCTGCTTCTGATCATATGCCTAAAGAATCTGGCAGGTATTAGTCTTCTGCTCTGTCTGTCTTCTGCTTGTAGTGGGCCTGACTAGCTGAGGAGGAATTTGGCTTCTCCTGGACTCTGGATTAGTACTCACAGCTTGGCTCACAGGGAATCCTTCTTCCTGGAGGCTGGAGGTGGCTGCTTGCTTGTCAACCAGCTGAGACTGATAACTCAGGCTGGGAAGATGGATCCTTGCCTCAGCCTAGGCAGGATCCAGGGTTGGGATCCCTGGTTCTGAGAACTCCTACCAACACAACCTACCCCAGCAGGGGGTGGCTGGTACACTGACTACACTTCCTTCTCCTCCTAATGAGACAGGACATGGGAACGTCCCACTTCTGCTCACACAGGGGAGCCTAAACTGGAATGGACTATTCCAGACTAGATATACTAACTAACCATGGTCTGCCTACATATTGCTGCCACCTGCTGGCGGACAGGGAAATTACAGCAAATACATAATACAAGCCTGGAAAATATATATACAGGAAAATGCAAAGTTAGATTACACAAGATGATAAGAAAGATACACTTGACATGTTGTAGCAGGGAGACAGAGTTTTTAGTGACATACTCTGGGATGTTACATTATCACTATGTCATTGTTGGTTTGCAATGTACAGATCGCCTTTTTTCCCAAGATGATACATTTTGAGGGCCCGTTCGTTTCTTATTGGGGTTGTTTTTGCGTAGATCACGTAGTACTAGGGTCTGGAACGCTGTGAAGGCGTCAGAGTATTCACTCAACGGGTTTTATTTTACTTTCTGAATATAGACATTGCAATGCATTATCATGACTTTTCAAAAACCTCCTGTAAATAAAGGGTTATGCACTAAAACACATTCTAGGCAAATATATAAAATATATCACATACATTTTTTTCTTTATGGTAGATGTGTTACGGCCAAAATGGTTATAAGAGAATGATCTCACATTAAGGCAGTAAAGTCCATACCTAAAATGGGGTATAAAACATGTATAAAAACATTTTTAAAGTGCAAAGATTTTGTTGTAGAACGGATAAGCACAGAAAAGTCTTTCTGGGTATTTGACTTTAAACGTTGCATTAATAAAGTCCCTTGATAACCTGAAAATGGGGTAAAAAGGGGTTAAACATGGTAAAACACACAATCAAAATGCAACATTCTTGAGGTAGATGGAGTTCTGGATGGAGTCCTTGCAAAAGAACTTAGGGGCTCAATACAAAACAGGAAGAGAAGTCCTCTCAAACAATAGCAGCTCCTGCTCCATAATACATTCAATTGTAGGGATCCGAGCAGGAAGACACATCCGTCGGAATAGGGATCCCAGAAATCAGGGGATGACCCTTCTGGACGTCCCTCCATCACTTTCCGTTGAGGGGTAGCTGGCAAGTTGAGGTCTTGCTTGACTTTTTCAAAGACAGGGGGCAGCTCTTTTTTTTTCAGCAGTAGGGTCACTCCTGGTCACAGGATTTGGACTCTCAGACGACTTCTTTGGTATTGAGGGACCAGCTGGTTCCCCTCCACGAAGTGGAAGTACAATCATTTGTGATGGCTGTACAGCTAACTGCTGAAACAACATTTCACAGTCCTCTGCAGTAGTATTAAGGTTTTGAGGCTCGGGCCTCTTTCTTCTGACCCTTTCCCTTTGAGGTTTGGGTTTGGTGTCTGGATCTTTAGTAGCAATGGCAGGTTGCCAGAGGATGTTGGTTCCTGCAAACCCAGTAGCGTATTGGTTCTGGATTGTACTGATGGTATGTATTTTGCATCAGGCGACTGCGCAGGGGCAGTAGGAAGTTTATCTTCTAATTCCTCCTCAGAATCAGAGTCCTGAACAGGCTCCTGGGGCTCTGTGGGTTGGCCTGGCCTACGGACTGCTGTGGCGTAGGGCCCACGTGTACCCTCTGCAGGGGTGCACTCAACCACCTCGCCAATATACAGGCTATGGAGCCAAGGGAGAAGTTCCTTTCTTTTTACAGACCGGCGATTAGCATAATACTAACGATCTGTTGATAGTTCGCGGATGAACCCTCTCTGCTTACAGAAGTCCAATACTCGGCCCAGTTTGCGTACCGGGAAATCCTTTACAGGGGCCTCCAGCAGTTTACGGGTAAGTCCTTCGTTATAATGCTTACAAGCATGATTACGCGGCAGCCGGGCAGCTTTTATCTCTGCTGACAACTTTGCCCAGAGCGCGGTGTGCTCCATGGTGGGCCACGCTATGGTGGGTATCGCGGCGTCGCGACTGCATGCTGACCTACACTTTCTTTTGCAGACTCAGAACCACGGTCTTCACTGCGCTCCCTCCAGTGACTATCCCAGAACTCCTGCACTCGAACTTGCAGCTCCGAAGTGATCTCTGTGGGGGTCCAAGGTAGAGCAGTGATCGGTTTCCGTCCGGAATAATTTTTAGGTGCAGAGCGCTGCGATCCTTCAGCCATGCTGCTCCTGCACTCTCTCTCTCTCTCTCTCTCTAGTCCTGCAGCGATCAGTACTTCTGCTTCTAGCGTGCGCACGCACGTCTGCAACACGCCAGACCTGCAGGGTATAGCGACAGTGAGGTCACGGTATGGGCAATCGAGGGTTACTCACTTTTTGGAGGACCCTGGGCAGGCATGTAGCAGTGAATGAGAGGCAGACACTAGTTCCTCTGGGGCACACTCTGGGTGTAGAGACCTGGCCTGATGTTGGGTGAGGTGCCCTGGTTGTTGCAGGTGTTTAGAGTGCCTGAGGCAAGGTCCCTTTAAGGATCGTGCCGCCAGTGCCTGTAACGGTGGTACACCGGTTTGCAGGAGGATTAAATGAGTACGCAGTTGTTGAACCAAACGTTGCTTTACTTGGTGAAAACAGTCCAACTTTATACATGCAGTTACAGAAGATGTTAATGCAGTCCTTTACAGTTCCAAATGCACAGCAGGTTTATGACACAGCAGGTTTCAAACTTGCAAGATACTTGGAGGGTATATAGTTAATGCTTTGCAGTGCAATGCTGCTCTATCCCCACAGCTATTCTAGCTGGCTGGATCCCAAGGCCCGGATGCCTAATTGATGGCTTAAATCCTTGGTATAAATTCCTTCCTCCAGTATTGGCACTTGCTTAAGGTTACCGTACCTTTGTTTCCTAGCTGTCTCTCTCTGCTTGATGTGAAAGGTGGCTGCAGGTTGCTCCCAGGAGGTGCTGTCCTACTACTGGGGTATCTCAACTGAGCTATCATTAGCCTCAGGCTGACGAGGTAACTCCTCTAGTCCCCTGGAATACACTACGGTCTCCAAGCAGGCTGTACTCCTTCTCTAGCCTCCTGGTGCAGCTAGAAACCAGGACTATCCAGCTGCATGTCAGGAGGAGGCCCTCAGCATATCCTGGGCTGGTGCCTTCTCACTTCTGTCTCCACAGACTCCTGACTATGACCTAACCACTCCCTGTCTGGGCCTGGACATTTATACTAGGGGCTCCCTATCTCCCTCTAGTGTCTGGGAGGCTAAATTACACCCCACTAGGCCTGCAAAGCATATAACAGGGAAAACCATTGCATGTAAAACACACAGTAAATTACATTAAATGCATAGATCAATACAATATCACTGTCCCTTGTGAGTAGAAGTAACACGCTACCCAATTGACCCTTGTGTAGTGCCCACTCCTACCTAGTGGGACACTACACGTCACGCTCTTCCGAAGGTATAGGCCCGCCTCCCAGGTCTGTTTGAATGACGGGAGCGGCGCAACCACTATCCACCACACGGGGGGCGGTCTCAGCAAGTCAGACCTTCGGCACAATATCGGTCAGTACCCCTATAGGATTCGGTTGTTTGGACAATACTGGGGCAGTCTTTTGTGCATAAAGAGGTTCATAGGGGACTATATCTGTGTCTGTGCTGTCGTCCCAACTGTTTATAGATGGGCACATTGTCAAGCCACACATGGTTCCACCCATTTTGGTGCGATGGTAGGGCTCTTTCTAGGGTAAGGAGGGCGGTGCGATATTGCATACAGGATCCGCCTCTCAGAAGCCACACAGTACAGGTAGGATGGGCTTGAATCTGACAACTTTGCATAAAGGGGCGGCACACTGGTTTCCCGCTCTGCAGGGGATGTCGTCAATTAGCACAGTGATGGCGCAGTGTTATTTTTTAAATCGGAGCTCCGGCAGCCATATTAGTTTTCACAGTAACAGTATATTCACTGACAGCAAGCAGTTATAGTGACACACAAATGTTGACTTTTCACACTTTTGACACTGCAATTTTGATGCTGGGGACTAGTATAGCACCTCAATATACTTTGCAATCAATTTGGACAGCTCTGGACCCTAAAACAGCGCACAATAAGCAAAAGTGTCTCAATATGATAAAGGGGCTTATTCACATGCGACAGTCTTTCAAATATGGCGTTATGCAGCCAGCCAGTCGCAGGGGGAACACGTGAGGTTCACTGTGGACCAATGGTATAACACACAGTTCATCAGTTTACTCACGGTTAGCAGATAGCCTCCCTGGGCTGGCAGCACAGTGTTGAGGTGGACAGCACGAAATCCTCCGGGGCACGCTCTGCGGTAGGAAGCATCAGCCAAGATGGTGGTTCAGGTGCCCTTGATGGTTTTTGTTGTGACGCCAGTACTGTTAATGATGGTACAACCATAGGTAGTAATAATGAGGTAGACAGTGGTAAGATGCAACTCACAACTTTTACTTTGGATGTCTTTCAGTTGCCGTAGTACAATAATGCAGTCTTTAGATGATAGAGATAATTCTGCAAATCCACTGTTTAAGGCTTGTCAGGTTTTCTGGTGGGTTTTGGAGCAGTGGGTTAGGTGTACCTGGTTACTTTAGATGCTTTGGATCCTATTCCTTGTCTTTCCCTACAAGCTAGATATTTTTAGACAGTAAAACTCAACTGTCCCTTAGAAGGTTGGTGTGGCTGCCTGAAGCTATAAAACCTCCACCATGCAAAGGTGTCTGTGGCCCTCAATAATGGCTCTTATCACCGATGAATTCCTAGGATCTCTTGTTTCTTTTCCAGGGAGGCAAACTCTTCTCCTACTGGTCAGGGATGCAAGTCTATAGTCCAGCTACAGAAGGAAAACGCTCTTCTGCGCCTAAACATCTGAGTAAACACCTCCTAGCGAAGTTGTCTCCACTCACTAATCTGTGTTGCGAAGTCTTCACTCTATCTTTCCTCCCACTAAGTTGATCTGACTACCTCAGAGCTGCTCTCTTCTGAACTACATCCTGGTTTCAACTCCTCTGTACTCTGATCTGCCTTGACTAATCTGTCTCACTAGGCCTGACCTGAGTATATATAAGACCTAAGCTCTATCCCCATCTAGTGGTGGGATGTTCAAATTACACCTAATAGGCCTGTTAACAGGGATTTGGCAGTTACACAAATGCAAAATTATACATGACAACCTAGTGCTTATAATAAAGTAAAAAGTGCTTTTAAGCAGTGCCCACACACACGTAGTGGGACGCTGCAAACAGTGCATGACGCTGACACAGAGACACTTACTGTACCTGAGTGCACACAGCAGGGCATGGCGGCATTACACTGTGTCGATGACTGAGAGGGTGAAGCTTCCAGTTTATTTGCAGAGCTGAGATAGTAGAACTGGAAATTAGGGGTTCACTTCACACCCAAAACACATATTACTGACAGCACAGTCACTTCTCACCTAAACTCATCATTTCCAAAGAAGTCACTCTCTTCATCCTCTACACCATGGATGTCAAACTCATGGCCCTCCAGATGTTGTAAAACTACAACTCCCATCATTCCCTGATAGCTGTAGTATGCCCAGGCATGATGGGAGTTGTAGTTTTGCAACAGCTGGAGGGCCACGAGTTTGACATCCCTGCTCTACACTGTCACTTGCAAGTTGGTGCAGAGGAATGAAATCCCGACTCCCGTGGCACAGAACACTAAAGTTTCTCTGCTGGGCGCCCACCCAGCGGCTAGTCAGGACTCCAGTGGGTGCAGCGCTAGCCACTGATGATGTGCTAAGTAAAGGGGGGCCCCGAGGGCAGGCAGCACAGAGGAAGCAGGGAGTTTGAAAGCAGAGCCTGAGCCGCAGACAGGGACTCAAGACAACAGTGAGAATTAAGTGTAATTAGGAGGCGGGGCCTTTTGTTCAAGATCGGGCCCCCTTCCTCCAGGGGCCCCGTAGCAGCTGCGTGGCCTGCCTCCGTTGGAGGTACACCGCTGACTGTACCTCTTTAATTTTTTTTTTTTCCTGTAGAATCTGTATAAGGCCTCATGCAGACAACCATATCTGTTTTGTGGTCTGCAAATTGCAGATCCACACAAAATATGGATGTGGTCCATAGAGGGTTTCTGTCGATACAAAACTTTCCCCTATCCACAAAATATATGGGACCACCACTGATCACGAGAACTGGATCCTGTGTCCCCTTATGAATGAAGTGTCAGCTCGAGCTTGCAATAGTTAGTGCTCATGCACCCGGCTGTGGCTGTATTGCGGCCCGCATATGGCGGGTCCGCAGTACACGGGAACCGGCCGTGTGCATCCTGCATCACGGATCCATTCACTTGAATGGGTCTGCAATCTGGGAGATACGGATTGGAAGCCCACGGAAGCCCACGGAGTGCTTCCGTGGGTTTACTGTACGTGCCTCCGCACCGCAAAAAAGTAGTGCATGCACTACTTTTTTGCTGTGCACCGTCGGATGTGGATCGCGGACTCTATTCAAGTGAATGGGTCCGCGATCCGCATGCATCTGCCCCACGGTCTGTGCTTGTGCAATTTGCTGTCCGCAGCACGGGCTCGGCCAGCTTACGGTCGTGTGCATGAGCCCTTATTCTGTTCACTCTCTATGGGACTGCTGGAGATAACCGAGTACAATGCTCAGCTATTTCCAGAAGTCCCATAGACATTGAATGAAGCAGAAGGGAACATACCTACCATGACCTACCATTCCATTTATTTGGTGGACACAGGATCCCCATTCTCATGATAATGGGGGACCCAGCAGTCCCCACCGATCAGATACTTATCCCCTATCCTGTAAGTAGGGGATAAAGAAAAAAAAAAGAGCCAAACTGTAAATCTAAGAAAGGCCATCACTATATCTGATCAGCAGGGGTCTGACACTCTGCCCCCCCCCCCCCCCCCCCCAATCCAGTTGACTATGAAGATTCATTAAGAGGCTAAGACACACCACTACTTTACATACACTGACTTCTTTATTAACTGCAAGGTATCAAATGTACAGTAGATATTCTCATTAGAAGTCAGGGCACTGGTCTGAAATGTGGTCTTGTTAATAATAGGCCTTTGATTCGTGAAGAGTTGGACCTTTAGCACTCAGGAGAGGAAAAAAACCCAGTGGAGGAAACCTCTAGGAAACCATGGCTGAAGGACTGCCCTTCCCCTTGGTGGTGGAGGAAAATGGCACGTGACAAGGACGGTAGATTTTTCTTTGAATCAATGGCGAATGTCAAGTGAGTTGACTTCTGCAGAGACCAAGCCTGGAATCTTCTTTTTGATGCAGCAGTATACTCCCTTCTTTGGTGAAGACATTCACTGGACTTTCCACAGACAGATGTAAAGTACAGTGGTTATTGCAGAGACCAAGCCTGGAATCTGCCTTTGATGCAGCAGGAAACTCACTACTTTAGTGAATACGTCTAACTGCAGAAAGTCCGGTGGGTGAGTGCAGAGACCAAGCCTGGAATCTGCCTGTTGATGAAGTGCAGGTCATCTGAACCTGACATGGTGGCCAATATGTCGTTGACTTGTGATAGCGTCATCACCTCTGGCTGTATCCCATATTCATTGCCAGGACACAGTGAGACCCCCGCTCTGGTACAATTATCTGCAGATACAAAAAATATAAATAATTCCCCAGTCATCTCCATGACGGCACAAACTGAGATTGCCTTCCTCTGATAGGACAGGAAAAAGCACACAGAGAGGTTAAAAACCCCACCCCACCCCTCATCTCCAGTGTTTTTTCCTGTCCTGTCAAGGAAGGAAAGCCAGAGAGGTGCTGGGAGCTCTTCTGGGTTCCCTAGTCCTTTTTTTCATTTTTTATTTTTTTTTCTATGTCACCCTGCTGCGGCGGGGCGTCACCTGATAGACCGGAGGACGGTTCCGGGGTCCGACTCTTCCCTCCTCCAGGCGTGGTCTATGCCCGGGTCTCCCTTATTCATGGTGACCCCGGCGAAGTTCCCTCTGCGGCGGCCTTGATGCAGCGTGGTACGGACGGCTGGAGCGACGCTATGACGCGCTTCCCTCCAGTAGCCGGGTGATGAGGTCGGGACATCAAAAGGACGCTGATTCTGACCGCTCTGAGGCCTGCATCATCAGATGTGGAAACTACTGCTAGATCTCTGGAATCAGAGGAAAGTAGTGGGTACAGGAGATTCCTCTTTAAGGTCTCATGCACACGACCGTGCCGTTTTTTGCGGTCTGCAAACCGCGGATCCGCAAAAAACGGAAGGCGCCTGTGTTGTCTTCTGCAATTTGTGGAACGGGCGCCGGCAATATAAATGCCTGTATTTTTTTTTTGCGGGCCCGCGGAACAGAGCCACGGATGCGGACAGCACACGGAGTGCTGTCCGCATCTTTTGCGGCTCCATTGAAATGAATGGGTCCGCATCCGAGCCGCCAAAACGGTGGCTCGGATGCGGACCCAAACAACGGCCATGTGCATGAGGCCTAACCTAGAAGATATTGACGAATTGATCCGAACCAACAGGGCCACTATTAGGATGGAGATCCCTAAGGCCCCTTTCACACGGGCAAGTATTCCGCTCGGTTGCGATGCGTGAGTTGAACGCATTGCACCCGCACTGAATCCGGACCCATTCATTTCTATGGGGCTGTTCACATGAGCGGTGATTTTCACGCATCACTTATGTGTTGCGTGAAAATCGCAGCATGTTCTATATTCTGCGTTTATCACGCAACGCAGGCCCCATAAAAGTAAATAGGGCTGAGTGAAAATTGCAAGCAACCGCAAGCAAGTGCGGATGTGGTGCGATTTTCACACATGGTTGCTAGGTGACAGTCTAGTCACTGTATTATTTTCCCTTATAACATGGTTATAAGGGAAAATAATGGCATTCTGAATACAGAATGCATAGTATAATAGTGCTGGAGGGGTTAAAAAATAAATACAAAATTAACTCACCTTCTTCTCTTGATAGCGTAGTTCCCGGTCTCTTCTTTACTTCTTTAATGATGAGCTGTGGGCTAAAGGACCACGGTGATGGACCATGTGATTGGTGCATGTGATCTGACGGCACCACAGGTTATCATTAAGTAAAGAAGAGACCAGGAACTACGCGATCAAGAGAAGAAGGTGAGTTAATTTTGTATTTATTTTTTAACCCCTCCAGCACTATTATACTATGCATTATGTATTCAGAATGCTATCATTTTCCCTTATAACCATGTTATAAGGGAAAATAATATAATCTTCAGAACATCAATCCCAAGCCCGAACTTCTGTGAAGAAGTTCGCGCATGTTTGGGACCCAAACCCGATTTTTCTCACGCGAGTGCAAAACGCATTACTATGTTTTGCACTCGCTCAGAAAAATCGCGCGTGTTCCCGCAACGCACCCGCCTCTTATCTGGGCCAAAAATATGACGCCCGTGTGAAAGAGGCCTAAGAGGTCCAAGTCAGTCCAGGAAGAGATTTTCGGGGGTTTAGGGGAGAGGCACAAGTCGGTGTTCCCGGTCCCGGACAATGTCCAGAAGATGATACGGGCAGAATGGGAGAAGCCAGAGAAGGGTTCCTTTATCCCACGGGGTCTTAAGAGGCGATACCCCTTCGACGAAGCAGACTGTGCCGATTGGGAAGCCATTCCCAGGGTTGATGCTCCCGTTGTCAAGGTAGCAAAACGGATGGTCCTACCTTTTGAGGACGCGGCGCAGCTCAAGGACCCTCTAGATAGGAAAGCCGAGAGCCTGCTCAAGAAGACATGGGAGGCTACAGCAGCTCTCCTAAAACCGGGGGTAGCAGCAACGTGCGTGGCTCGTACACTTGCTGTGTGGCTTGAACAACTAGAGCACCATATAGAGAATAAGGCCCCTTGGGAGGAGATCCTGGACAGTTTTCCTCTTTTAAAGAAGGCCACCTTCTTCCTTGCCGATGCCGCCGCAGAATCAGTTGGACCAGTGGTGCCCAACCATTTTTCGTCTGAGGGCCGCACTAGACTTGGTATAAATTTCGCGGGCCGGAACCAGGTAGCTTTGCCAGAAAGAAATGCAAACGCTGTGAGGGGGCACATGTGAGCATTACTACTGTGAAGAGGGCACATATCTGGGCATAACTACTGTGAGGAGGGCACATATCTGGCATAACTACTGTGAGGGGGCACCTATCACGGTATAACTACTGTGAGGAGGGCACCTATCAGGGTATAACTACTGTGAGGAGGGCACCTATCAGGGTATAACTACTGTGAGGAGGGCACATATCTGGGCATAACTACTGTGAGGAGGGCACATATCTGGGCATAACTACTGTGAGGAGGGCACATATCTGGGCATAACTACTGTGAGAAGGGCACATATCTGGGCATAACTACTGTGAGGAGGGCACATATCTGGGCATAACTACTGTGAGGGGCATGTGTGAGAATTTCATCTGTGAAGAGGGCATATATCGTGGCATTATTACTGTGAGGTAGCATGTGATGTATACATGTGTGTAATGTATGTAGTGCAGTATGTGATGATCACACACTGCAGTACATACATTACACACATGTATACATCACATGCTGCGCTATCACCTTCTGCAGGTCTACCTTGATGTCTGGTCTTTAGGCTTCAGTCAGATCCTCCACCGCCATGCTTGCGCCGTGTGCCCAACACCACCAGGAGCTGGCCCCTCCTCCTTTCATCTCCCGCCGGCTTCTCCTACAGCAGGGCGCTATATCGCTCCAGTGCCCGCCCAATCTTAACAATCAGGGGCGTAGCTAGAAATGACTGGGCCCCATAGCAAAAAAATGTATGGGGCCCCCCCTCCCGGATCTCCCACCCCCACATAACTATCGGACCTCCCACCCCTTCCAGAGCTCCCACCCAAACACCCCTTCAGGACCTCCCATCCTAACATCCCCACACCCCTCCCTAGATCCCCCTCAGTGTCGTCCACAGACAGTTCTGAGAAAGACCCCTGGTGGCTGTTCTCGGAACTGCCTGCTCCCGGTGACTGCATTTGATTTCAGACCGACTCCCGTCACATGCATAGGTAAGGGCACCTGTGCATCGCCGGACGGGTGAGTCTACCTTACTAAAGATGGCAGCCCGCATGTGTTCACTGGCGAACGCTGCGAACTAACCATCACTGGTAATAACTTTAAAACGCCTTTTACTTATCCAGGTCCTTCTGAGATTTTTTTCTCGTCACATATTGTACTTCGTGACTGGTAAATTTGAGTCAAAATATTTCATTTTTATTTATAAAAAAAAATACCAAATTTAACAAAGATCGTGTGGTATTTTTATAGAGCAGGTTGTTATGGACGCGACAATGACCAAAAATGTTTTGGTTGGTTGTTTGAGTTTTACATAATAAAGCATTTTTGAAAAAAAAAAAATTTTTTTGTGTCTCCATATTCTGAAAGCCATTTTTTTTTTTGTTTTTTTTTTGTTTTTTGGGGTGACTGTCTTATGTAGGGGCTCATTTTTTTCGGTATGAGATGACGGTTTGATTGGTAGGATTTTGGGATGCGTATGACTTTTTGATCGCTTGCTATTACACTTTTTGTGATGTAAGGTGACAAAAAAATTGCTTTTTTTACACTGTTTATTTTTCAGTGCGTTTTTCACTGATGTTGCTTAGAGATGTCGTTTGTAAACTTTCAATATTTTATCATGTGCGTGAAAAATGCATCAAAACGCATTGCACCTGCGTGGAAAAAACTGAACGCAATCGCAGGCAAAACTGACTGAACTTGCTTGCAAAATGGTGCGAGTTTCACTGAACGCATCCGGATCTAATCCATCACTCTTGTGTCAAAGAGGCCTTAGAGACCTTTCACACAGGCACCCCGGATTTGCTCCGGATGCGTTGCGTGTGCTTTATGGGAAAGCCGCGTGAGTGCGCACGCAATTTCAGGCAATTTTTATTGCGCGGGTGCAATGCACGTGCGTGATAAAAAACTGAATGTGGTACCCAGACCCGAACCCGGACTTATTCACTGAAGTTCGGGTTTGGGTTTGGTGTTCTGTAGATTTTATTATTTTCCCTTATAGCATGGTTAATAATAGGGAAAATAATAGCATTCTTAATACAGAATGCTTACTAAAATGCGTGAATAGTGATGCGTGAAAATTACCACTCATCTGCACCATTGAAGTGAATGGTTCCAGATTCAGTGCGGGTTCAATGCGTTCAACTCACGCATTGTACCCGCGCGGAAAACTCGCCCGTGTGAAAGGGGCCTTAGTGTCTCCATAGTCTGAGAGCCATAGTTTTATTTATTTATTTTTGGGGCGATTTGTCTTAGGTAGGGTATCATTTTTGCGGGATGAGATGACTGTTTGGCACTATTTTGGGGTGCATATGACTTTTTGATCGCTTGCTATTACACTTTTTGTGATGTAAGTTGACGTTGTACACTTGAGGGGTTAGGTCATGTGGTATTTTTTTATAGAGCAGGTTGTTACGGACACAGCGATACCTAATATGTCTACTTTTTTATTTTTACATTTAACACCATAAAAGTGTTTTTAAAACAAAAAAAAAATCATGTTTTAGTGTCTCCATAGTCTGAGAACCATAGTTTTATTTTTATTTTTTTGGGGCGATTGTCTTATGTAGGGGCTCATTTATTGGGGGGCATACGCCTTTTTTATTGCTTGGTTGCACCCTTTAGTGATGTAAGGTGGCAAAAAAAAAAATTTGTAGCACAGTTTTTATAAACATTTTTTTACTGTGTTCACCTGAGTGGTTGTGTGATATTTTTAGAGAATCGGTCGATACGGACGCGGTGATACCTAACATGTCTACTTTTTTTTATCCCTATTTTAAAAAATAAATAAAAAATGTTTACTTTATTTTGGGAAAAGGACTCTTTACATCTTACATCTTCCTGCCTGTGAGATCCAGGGGGCTGGCGCTCACAGGCTGTCATGGAAGGCAGCCGCGATGCCGTCACAGCAGCGATAATAAACATTGACTCCTCACATAGATACTAAATATAAAGAAGGATATCTGCCTACTAACTACTGAGATTTTTAAATAGTCTCACAGTGTATTTGTATATGTAGATGATTAAATGAGAATTAAAATAAAAGTTAAGTTTTAAACTAACAGCACGTGTAAAGAGACGCCTTATGGTCAAATGACCAAATAATATGAATTACTAATAATGTAAACGCCATACACAAGCTGAGAGGTCTTTTTTGTAATTAGAATGGGTTCAGAAGGCAACTCAAAGTATGGCCTCATGCACATGACCATATTTTGCATCCATGTCCAATGCGCGTTTTTTGTGGACCCATTCATTCAGATGTCATCCGTGTGCTATCCGCACCTTTGTTCCGCAAATTTTAGAACATGTCCTCTTTTTGTCTGTATTGCAGATGCAAATAGTCATTTCTAATGATAGGAGTAAAAAAAATGCAGATTGCACATGGAAAGTGTCCATATTTTGTGGACCCATAGCAGAATGCAATACGGACGCGGTTGTGTGTATGAGGAGCATATTAGTGCTGATCTTTTGTGACAACCTGAATTGCATAGGGGAAAGAGTAGAGTTCACAGCAACACAGAGGGGATCATTTATGAATAGATATTTGCCAATTTATGGCGTATAGGTGTCTCCGAATCGGTCGCAAAGTGGATTTGCAGCTAAATCTGCAACTTTGTCCCCATCCACGCCATGTACACCAGTTTTAAAAATTGGGGTGAGTCGGCCGGCCAGTCTCGTTTATCATTTTCTATGCCTGTTCTAGACGTAGAAAATGATGTAAATCTACGCCAGCAAGGGAGCTGAAGTAGATTTAGGCCAGCAGTGGATGCGCCTAAGGCTACTTTCACAATAGCAAAAACGCTTCCGTTACTGATAATACATCCATCTGCATCCGTTATGAACAGATCTGGTTGTATTATCTTTAACATTGGCAAGACGGATCCGTCATGAACTCCATTGAAAGTCAATGGGGGACGGATCAGTTTTCTATTGTGTCAGAGATGCTCCGCATCCCAGGACGGAGAGCAAACCGCAGTATGAGAATGAAACGGAATGCATTTTGGAGCACTCCGTTCTGTTCAGTTACGTTTGGTCCCCATTGACAATGAATGGGGACAAAACTGAAGCGTTTTTTCCGGTATTGAGACCCTATAATGGATCTCAATACTGGAAAATATTAACACTAGTGTGAAAGTACTCGGCACCTCTACATAACTTAGGCTACTTTCACACTCGCGTTTGGTGCGGATCCGTCATGGATCTGTACAAACGCATCCGTTCAGATAATACAACCGCATGCATCCGTTCAGAACGGATCTGTTTGTATTATCTTCAACATAGCCAAGACTTTCAATAGTGTTCAAGACGGATCCGTTTTCTATTGTGCCTTATTGTGTCAGTGAAAATGGATGTGTCCTCATTGACTTACATTGTGTGTCAGGATGGATCCGTTTGGCAGGCAGCGTTTTGGTGACGGAACGGAGGCAAACTGATGCATTCTGAGCGGACCCTTTTCCATTCAAAATGCATTAAGGGCAAAACTGATCCGTTTTGGACCACTTGTGAGAGCCCTGAACTGATCTCACAAACGGAAAGCCAAATCGCTTGTGTGAAAGTAGCCTTAGGCACAGGGTTATTAAGAACGGCATCCAAAATGACTGTCCTAGTAAATGACACCAAGAGTATTTAAAGTGAGCCTGTAAGCAGTTTTGAATCTGAAAAAGTGCTGTCAGTGCAAGGCAGAGGCTGTAGTTGTCCGCGCTTTTATTAGCGGCATCACTGATAAAAATATCTTTTAATCTGGCATGTGTGCCGCTCCCACACAGAGGCTGGCTAAGGCTACATGGGCCCTGGGCTGTATGAAGAATGTGGGCCCCCACCAGTCTTGCACTTCTTAGATATGTTACAAGAACCAAACTTAGGCCTCCTGCACATGACTGTTTTTTATTTTTCCGTTTACGGGCTGTTTTTTTTCATTCCGTATACGGTCCGTATATGGAACCATTCATTTCAATGGTTCAGCAAAAAAAACAGAATGTACTCCGTATGCATTCAGTTTCCGTTTTTGAGTTGAAAGATAGAACATGTCCTATTATTGCCCGCAAATCACGTTCCGTGGCTCCATTAAAGTCAATGGGTCCGCAAAAAAACGGAACACATACGGAAATGCATCCGTATGTCTTCCATATCCGTTCCATTTTTTGCAGAACCATCTATTGAAAATGTTATGCCCAGCCCAATTTTTTTAATGTAATTACACATTGCAGATACATGCAAGTGTTGGAATAATTGTACCTTTAGAAATTGTATCACCTCTTAGTTGTGCCGTATTCAGGCTGAGTTCGCATCACCATTTAACTTTTCGGTCTTCTGATCCGTTGAGAGAAGAAAAAAAGGATCCTGTAAAAAAAAAAAAAAAAAAAAAAAAGGATTCTGTTCCATCAGTTGTCATCCGTTTGAGCCATTTGCTTCTTTTTAGACGGGTATGGCCTGTTGCACGTTGCCATATTTGCCGTGCTGCGGTTGTATCCACGCTGCTCCCTATTGTAGTGAATGGGGCCGGGCAGATTTCCGACAGTACACTGTAGTTACGGATCAGGCAGGCTGTTCCCCCCCAAAAAAGTCCTGCATGCCGTACTTTTCTTTCCGTCCTAAAAACTGATCTCAGGTGGAAATGGCTCAAACGGATGACAACTGATGCAACAGGATCATTCTTTTTTCTTCCAGGATCCTATAAAAAAAAGGATCCCATGCAATCCTATGCATAATTGATGCAACAGGATCCTTTTTTTTTTTTTTTTTTTTTTTTTTTTTTTTTTCAGGATCCTTTTTTTTTTTTGTCTTCTGACGGATCAGAACAACGGAAAGCTAAATGGTTATATGAACTCTGCCTAACCAGCATGACAAAAACGGGAGTTACATAGTAAAGGCCCCTTGCACACCACACTTTTTTATTTTTATTTTTGTATTACAAACATTTTTATTAAAGTAGTTTTTTTTTTACATTTTTAACACTCTTATCATAAATCAACGTAGCATTGTGTAAAAAGAATTAATGCAGAAAACATGAAAAAGCCTGACACACTGGGCATGTTTAGGAAAAGTCTATGCATGTAGGCATCAACGATATGCACACCACACTTTTTAAAAACACTTTAATGTTTTTTTTTTACCTTAAAATCTGATTCAAAGGTGTACATAAAGTAAACATTGTAATAACAATACCATCAGAATATATAAACATTGGACCCTATATTGCTAAAATATTACCATAGTCACACTAAATAGCCAATTATTTCTTGTTTGTTTTATTTCAGGAGACAGTTCTTCAGTGAAGTTTATCTGGTGACAAATGCAGACAAGTATGTTTCCTAACTGCAAATTTTTTTTTTCTCAACATTTTTCATCCCCTACGCTACTAAATGTATAGTGTAGCTTCAGCTCTGATCCTCATATTACAGGTCACACACAGAATTATTCTACACAAACAATGGAATCACTGTGTTCTAATGTACATTTCCTTTACTCAACCTGAGTTACATCCTGTATTTTACTCCAGAGCTGCACTCACTATTCTGCTGGTGCAGTCACTGTGTATGTACATTACTTATCCTGTACTGATCCTGAGTTACATCCTATATTTTACTCCAGAGCTGCACTCACTATTCTGCTGGTGGAGTCACTGTGTAGATACATTACTTATCCTGTACTGATCCTGAGTTACATCCTGTATTATACTCCAGAGCTGCAATCACTATTCTGCTGGTGGAGTCACTGTATATATACATTACTTATCCTGTATTGATCCTGAGTAGGGATGAGCAAACTTCAAGTTTTGAAGTTCTGTTTTGGTTATATATGCTGAATTCCATTTTGGATTCCGTTACCACTGACCATAACGCCTTTAGAGGCATTCCGTTGTAATAGAAGTCTATGGCCAGCATAACAGATCCGTCCGGTTTCTGTTTTGCAGGAGTCCTCTCATGGAATTGTGTTATGGTCCATGGTAACGGAATCCATAACGCAATTCAGCACATACTCGAACTGAAGTTCGCTCATCCCTAATCCTGAGTTACATCCAGTATTATGCTGCAGTAGTAGGGTCCATTCAGACGTTTGCATGAATGGTCCGCAAATTGCCGAACGGTGCGGACCCATTCATTTTCAATGGGGCCGCGGACCCGAAGTGCGGATGCGGACAGCACACAGTGTGCTGTCCGTATCCGCACTTCTGGTCCGTGGCCCCGCAAAAAAAAATTGGAACATGTCCTATTCTTGTCCGCAGCCACAGACAAGAATGGGCATTTCTATATAAGTGCCGGCGATGTGCGATATCCATGTTTTGCGGTCTGAAATACACTACGGACGTCTGATTGGACCCTAAAGCTGTACTTACTGTTCTGCTGGCAGTCGCTGTATACATGAATTACTTATCCTGTAGTTATCCTGAGTTACAACCTGTATTATACTCTAGCTAGAACCAATATCTGTGGTGATAGTTCCGTGCCCTGAAATTAGGGACGCAGGTGCTATATATGGTTGCTGTGGGTGTTCTGCTACCTATTACCCACAGTTTTCACCATCACCACTGATTTAAGGTTCATCTTTTCCCTTTTTGTGTGTGTTGTCTAGCTCCTCCTAACCTATAACTAATGATTTGAATAAAGATTTTTTGTTTTTAATTTTAGCGTCCCGTAAACCTGAATATATAGTTTAAAATAAGGTGATGCAAACCTGATTTGGCTATAACAGCCTACATCCTGTATTATATTCCAGAGCTGCACTCACTATTCTGCTTGTGGAGTACATTTTTTATCCTGTACAGTCTGTATGAATCCTGAATTACAGCCTTATGGAACTCCAGAGCTGTCACACAGTGACTATGCTGTTTACAGTGTTGTCTGGAGATAATTTTCTGTGTGTCACGCTGCCTCTCATTATCCAACAGATATAAACACTATGAGCGATGGGCAACGGCCAATGAATTCCCCGTGGACAATATCATTAATGATGGGACGACCACCTATGACACCAGACTTGGAGCAGTTGCTGACTTGGAGCTTGCAATGTCCAGCAAGAAGCTGAATGATGATATCATGGTGGTGAGTATCATCCTCTTAGAAGGAGGCTTCTATGGAGTTGGGTTTCTGGGGTTAGATCTATTTGTTACATAGATGGTACAGATGAAAAAATACACTTGTCCATCATGGGATGGGACAGGACATGGATAAAGGGAAGGAGTGTGGGTGACATGACTTCTACAGAGTTACTGTTCCTCAAAGAAGACAAGAATTACATAACATTCTGTCCAAATGGAGCCACGTCTAGAAAGAGCTGATGGGATAACTGAACACAGATTTATTACTGATTTCAATGGGCGCTGGTTAAATTCATATGCCATAAACTCTCCTGAATAGTGCCTGAAGCATTGTATCATTTAACTATGTCTATACAGGGAATTTGGCGCTATGTATCAGAAAGTCTAAGCTCTGACTCCTATAAAGATATTTAATTAAATGAATCGGTACAGAAACTTGGACCTATTTAGGTTTTAAAAAATGTGTAGAATTTAAGTTTTAAAAATCCTGGCCTAGAATAACCCATAAAGGACATTGTAAAATATATACTGTGCGTACTTAAAAGGGCTCCACGCTGACATCTAGTGCCCAGAAGTTTTTTCTGCACTTTGCTTTGAATTCATTTTACATAGTTTAATGGAGCAAACATGGGGAGAACATACTAACTCTATGCAGATGGATCAGATTTAAACCTAGAACCCCAGGGCTGCAGGGTAACAGTGCTAACCACGAAGCCACCATACTGCCCAACTACAATGACCTGTTAGCAGCCATGTTATATGTCCATATTCCTACTAAGTGATCCTTTACTTTACACCGAGTTAGCGGATGTGCCGCCATTCATCTTTGCATATTTGTGCCTCATTGTAGATGTTGTCTGTAGTACTTGGCAATGCATGCATAATGACCCTTGAAGTGGAGGCAACATCTCCCTGATCAGGATTCCTGCGTCGTCCTTAGTGAGGATTGTCTTCTCCTGATCTTACAGCTGAGCCTTGTAAATGGATTTATTTGGCTGCCGTCTCTTTAATATTTGTAGTGCGTGTTCTTTTTTGGAGAGATGGTGGGGCTGAGGGGATATCATGGCTGAACATGTGATTGTCCAATCAAAGGCAGTTTAAATATTAGCCACAATGTTAGCCACGGCGTTACGCCATCTCCTGGCTTCTCCTCCACTCTAATCATCCTCTTTGGCTTCCTGTCCTGTCTATTTTATGAGGATAACGCTCGGCAGCGAATACACACGCCAACCGCTGCTGCAGAATCCAAATTCATTATTTAAAATTCACGCACCTTTTGCTGGTGACCCCTGAGGGAACCGGTTAATTTATTATTCTCAGATGTAATTTAGCAATATAGGGGGCGGAGAGGCTATGTCCAACCAACATTTGTTTTAATGCATTCCATGTTTATTGGATGTTTATTTTATAACTTCCTCCCTGCACAGATTGCTGCTGACATGTTATGTGCTGACCAGAACTTTGACATGGCCCAAGTGCTTAAATTTTTCAGGCTGAAGGTAAAGTTCATGTTGGTTGTGCCCTTTTGCTTCTTCTTGTTTGTTTTTTGTTTGTTTGTTTTCTTAGTCATTGCTATGTTGTCACAAATGATTCTACTGTCATGATGGTGCCACACGTGGCTGTATGATTGTAAGATTATGATGATACTAGGGTTGACTGCTGAGTTTATGATGGTAACAAGTCACTGAGCAAAATGCATTGGGACCCTATAGGGATTTTATGACTGTAGTAGGTCTTACCTTAGTCCTGAGCTCCCCAGTAGGGACTCTATCATCAGTGGTTTGACATATTGGGGGAGATTTATCCAACTGGTGTAAAGTAGAACTGGCTTAGTTGCCCATAGCAACCGATCAGATTCCACCTCTTATTTTCCAAAAGAGCTGGGAAAAATTAAAGGTGGAATCTGATTGGTTGCTATAGACAACTAAACCAGTTCTGCTTTACACCAGTTTGATAAATCTCCCCCATTGTCTGTGTGTATATGTTTGATATTTTTGATATCACAATTTAATAACATTTTGCAAATTTTTTTAAGATTCTATTTTACTCACTTTTGGTTATAAAGGGCTAAGTTTTAACCTAGCTGTGAGCACCTTACTTTTACTTTGAGCTGTCATCTGGCCA
The DNA here is from genome assembly GCF_014858855.1 of Bufo gargarizans. NCBI lineage: Eukaryota > Metazoa > Chordata > Amphibia > Anura > Bufonidae > Bufo > Bufo gargarizans. Next base: position 603,346,906 of record NC_058081.1, read on the forward strand.
ATATGTGTAGTCCTTTATCTCTGAACTCCTGACAGCACATAAACACTTATTCAAGCCATATTGTTTTTAGTTTGATAAGAATTGGGCTACAATGAGTGTTTATGAGCTATGAGGAATCGGAGATAAGTTGCTTGGTGACATTGCTGCTATTCTGCAGATGCCAGGTGTATCTGAGCTTGTGGTGGGGGGGGGGGGGGGGGGGCAGCAGTAGCAATTATTAAGGAAGTGAAGAATCGTGTATTATCGAGTAGGTGACTTTGATTACAGAGCTCACGATGGATGACTTTACTTTCAGTGGCATTATACAGAGTTTCACTTTATAGGCTCCAAAAGTTTCCTCCCATTGTTTTAGGGTGGTGAACTGGCAATTTATTATGAGATGGAAGAAGGTGAAAGTCCATCTTCACGTGGAATAGTGGAAGTGTGTCCAGACAGCCACCGGTAAGATCCAGCAATATCTAGTCTGATATACAGATTTGTAACAGAGCTGAGAAGCCATCATGTATGACACTTACAAGACTGACACTGGAAACTATATATATATAAATATATATATATATATATATATATATATATGTATATATGTCTCTAGTGTTTAGCAAATCATAGTATCCGAAGTCCATATTTCAGGAAAAATTTGATTCGCTACAAAGCTGAATTTCCTCATGCTTCATGGTAACGAATAGGGTTGAGCGCGTACCAAAGTGCTCGGGTGCTCTGGCGAACACATCAGTATGCTCGTGTGTTCTACCGAGAACAATGGAAGTCAATGGGAGAACCCCAGGCACCCCTTGCTCAGAAGAGAAGAGGGTGTCTGGGTCATAAAAAAAGATTAGAAATTGATGAAAACCCCATCAAAATGGTTTGGAAATAACATTACGAGGATAGCTGGATGCGTCTTAGACTCCTGTTATGTACAACATACAATAAGACAACCACACAAAGCCAGGTATGTGCAAGCTATCTACCCATGAAACAGATAACAGCCAGCATATCTTACAATGGCAGCCTTGTGCACTATGAGATATTCCAAACCAGCTCTCATCTGACTGAGAACCAGTAAACCTAGGAGTTGTCTAGGAGTCTAAGATGCATCCAGCTATCCTCTTAATGCTGTTTCCAAACCATTTTGATGGAGTTTCCATCAATTTCTAACCTTTTTTTGTGAATCAGACACCCTCTTTTCTTTAGAGCAGGGGGTGCCTGGTTTGATGCTCAGGTCTCCCATTGACTTTCAGTGTATTAAATTGCACTCAAGCACCTGAAGTATTTGGCGGAGCATAGCGATGCTTGAGCCGAACAGCAGTTTGGCCGAGCATGCTCGCTCAACCCTAGTAACTAATCAATTTTTCCTAAAATGATGGCTGAAAGTAAAAAAAAAAATGATACTCGCCTCATACACTTGATCGCAGTGAGGCTGACCACTACTGTCTTGATTAAAGAAAACCTGCCAAAGGACTTGCGGCAAGCATGATCTCCTCACCACATGATCACGTTGGGCTCACCTACCCTACCTGGGTCAGTGATGCCCTTGATCTACACCACTTCAATGTCTGTGTGCACAGGATACCTGCAGACTTCCTTCTTCCACCTTTAGCCTTCCATAACTCAGTCTGATGACCGGTTGCTGAGTTAGCTTACTATCGGCTTCTGTGATGACTCTCGCTCATCGAACAATTTTATTGGCTCCCTTATGAGGTCCCGCTTAGTAAATCAAGTAACACTCTGAGCAACTTTCCACAGACCACACTGACAACCATCTCCCCCACCTCTGCAGAAATGTAAGCCTGTCTAGGCTCTAAGTTCATTATATGCCAATAGAATAGACCCCAGGTGTAATTAACACAGAGGCCAGTAATGGCTCCAGTAGGCACCACTTACAGCCCATTCGCACTCCCACCTATTGGTGTCGAAACCAATTATTTTTGCTCCAACCACTTAAACTATGGCATAACATATAATGGTGCCAATACCTTCACTAGCATAGTACTGCGACAGAGCCAGTGCTGCTGTAGATAATTTTTCCCAAAGGGAAGGCACTTTAGCTCTGCCAAGCACCATGGCCTGCCCTCCAACCACCTATTCAGCCCACAAGGTGCCCAAATGTAGCAAAGCATCACACACGACAACACAATTTGTCTACTACCCACTCAGCACAGCATTCATACCGCATACACAGAACATACCTATTAGACAATGACGGTATGGCACAAGTACATTCTAACCTGTCACTCAAACATCAGATGATCTTTCTGTGCTTTCACCTTTCGTCAGATGCGTCTCACAGCAGCTGAGAGATCCTGCAACTGATCACTTCAAGTCCTTATGCCGCTACAGCATCCTTGGCAGGCAGATTTTCTTGGCAACTCCATGCCTCAAGCATATTTCTTGCCCTTACCAAAGTAGAGGTAGCCATTACATACCCCGTGGTATAAACTACAACCCGCTGTACTTCCAAGAAAACATCCCTATCTACAGTATATGTCCTCTGATCTATGGAGGCTTCTAGTGGTGACTGCTTAATACTACAAAACAACATAAGGTCCCATGCAGTCCGTGGGCTGTCTAATTCTTTTTTATTTTTTATTTTTTTTGTGTTGATCTATGGTCGTCACTTTGCAAAGATATATTATAATTTTACAAACGGATGCAGAAAGCACACAGTTGAATATGTCCTATACTTGTCCACAAAATGCAGACCACAGACCCACTGAAGTCAGTAGCTCCGCAAAAAATGCGGATGCAACTCTAACGGTATCTGTATATTACAGATCCACAATTTGCAAATCCAAATAGCAATAATGGGCACTAGTGTTTGTCTCCCATAAAGTACTTTGTACTCATTTTTTCATTGGTTACTATTTATTTACTCTGTTACTAATACATTTCTTCTGTTCCTTCAAAGAATTAAACGTTTTTTTGAGAAGCCTCAAAAAGGAGAAACCAGCTCGAGAATGGCCAGTGTGGTCTTCTACTGCTTTCAGAAAAAGACACTGCCTACCCTCCAGGATTTTCTTAACAGCTTCCCCAAGACAGAAGACAGAGTCCTGGGCAGATATATGGTAACAATGTGTCAATATTACATCTATCTGCATTCTATGAATTTCTACTTAATGACTTCACTTTTCTGATCCTGTTGAAGGAATGGCTGATAAACTGTGCAGAAGTCCCTGTGTACGGGATGAAACTGCCCACCGGCTTTCAACTTATTGGACAGGTGGTGAGTCTGCAGTATAGCTACATGTGTTTGCACTGGGCCCTGATGTGGATCATGCTGGAAAAACTTGAGTATTTTCTGGAATAGAATTATATATGTCCAGCTGGTTATAAATCTTGTATGCTGTAGTATGGACCATGCTGGTATAACTTGGGTATCTTCTGACATACATTATTTGTACAGCAGGTAAAAATTAAACACTGGTTATCATGTTGATGTTGTAATATATTTAATAGGGATTGCCAGATTACACAAAATGGCTGGCTCACTACTCTGCAGTAAAAAGTCAGCCACGGGTCAAGGCGATCACTTGCAGAGCATATGCCAGGTAAGGAAACATTAGTGAATCTTTCCTAGATACAGTTATGAATTAAGTTCACTGTAAGCTGTTCCCAAAGCTCTCCCCTCACTTCCAACATTGCCCCGTCAAACAACTTCTATAGGCAACACCACCTTTGTATGCTAGCATTGACAATAGGGTGGTACTATTCCATGTCAAAGGGCTGTGTAACTATGTACTGAGTGTCCAATCATCACAGACAATATCAGACTACCTAGGGACACATTCCATTGACAAGGGGAATGGCCACTCGCAGGTGTCAATTAGGCCTGGGCTTCCTGGAAATATCTGGAGAGTTGACCTTATCTTTGTAAATCCAGTGACTCACAGGTAACATCCCTGATTGTGGACATTTTCTGTTCTTTTCTTCTCTTTCCGGCCCAAACCGCTATGATGACTACTCCTGACAGGATTTGCTGTCAAGGCAGTTTTGACCCCTCACTTCTGCAGCCATCCCCAGCCTTTCTAGCAAAACAAATACATTCAGACCACAGACCAAAATCCAGGATAAAAACAGAGACATGAATAAATACAACCCCCCAAACAAATGCAGACCCAAGGACAGACCACCCAAAAAAAGACCTTATAAGTACAGATCTAGAGCCCCAAAATATATTCAGACCCCTAAATACAGATCAGGGCAGACACTAAATTCACACAAAAAAGTTGGAAACTATTACAATCCCCAAACCAGACTCCTATAAACAAAAACAGACTCCTGAGCAGACCTTCAACCAGACCCCCCTAATATTCAGATCTCCAAAATCAGGTTCCTTAAATACAGAACTAGGGCAGACCCTCTAAATAAATTCAGATCTTAGACCCCTACAGGCTGAGGGCAGACATCCTAATCTAATACACGCCGCATACCTCCTAACTGTAGATCCTAGACAGACTAGACTCCCAAAACTAATGCAGACTCCAGAACCAATACATTTCTTATGTGCATCTCACATTCAACTTCTCTGCTTTCTTGTGGCTTCAGGGCCTGCAATGATTATGTGACCATGGGTAGGGCTTTCTGCAGGTTATGCTGATAACGGCACAAACTCGCTATGTGCATCAAGTCATGCGGCCAGAGATCATTGAACTGGTTTTGTTTTTGCTACACTTTGAAATGTGCATCATGTACTTGGGCACCCATGTTATTATCCACCATTGCCTAGGAGTAACTACATTTTCTGAGATCGGTGGCAGTTCATTTGCAGAGACTCGGCAAACCCTCTGTTAATGGTCCTTTAGTTCATTGTCAACTGTTAACTTTTTACTTTTCCCCCCCTCTCCAGAATTGGGATTATTGGAAACCCTTCAGATGGATATTATGGGAAGACCATTTCTATGACCATCTCCAACTTTTGGGCTGAGGTCACGATCTCCGAAAGCAAGAAGCTGGTAAAAGGCATTGGGGGCATTCATCATCCCTGGTAATAATAGATTTTTCAATGGGAATAACTTTAGCTTTAATCACTTTTCCCATGAGATAAAAGTCTGTGGTCAGAATCTGAGCGGTCATCCTCTTATCCTCATCATAAGGAGGTTTTTAGACTAATAAGTGTTGGCTAAGTGCAAAATATGCAAATCTGCCCTTTTATCAAAGCCCAATGAATCAGCACCATTATAAACCCCTGAGAACAGCAGCTACCTCCTGGGGGAGGGGGATGAGGAGTTGACATTGTTGCATTGTCTCAGGGTTGAAGATTTGGGGCTTGCGGTAGTGAAGTCCTCATTTACCAATTGCTTTCAGCCTGGTTCAAAGCTTATGGCTTAAACCGGCCTCAAAGTGTAATGAGCGCAAATGGCTTTTTACATGATGAAAGAATTGTAATTAGCTTTAATGGGCTCTTCTCCTGCTCCACACACAGCACATTACTCTTTTCAGACCCGCATCGATCACATGATTGTCTTTTGAAATTTGCTAAATTCTGCTTTTCCCTTCATCTGAGAGATGCAGTATTTATCTATTTCTTATGCTTCCAACCCTGAAGTTGCAACTTTGTTTTACAATGTGGGTCTTCGTGTGGCGTCTATAATACAGGAGCTTCTGATTCTTCCATTCCGAGAGGTCTCCAATCTGTGGCTCTCCAGCTGTCACACGTAGCCCTGTTCTCCATGTCATCATCACCTTAGTGGAGAGATCACTGCTAGGCATGAGCGAATCGACTTCTGATGAAAGATCCGAAGTCGATTTGCATAATACTTCGCTTGAATACTGTACGGAACAAACGCTCTGTACAGTATTAGAATGTATTGGCTCCTATGAGCCGAAGTTATTACTTTGCGAAATCTCACAAGACTTTGCATAATAATGTCATAAATCAATTTCTACTGTAACAAACCATTTCCTGAACTCTGGTTCGGTTCCAAGTAGTTCTTGAATAGCCATCTGCCAACCTGCATCAACTCGGCCTCCGGAAGGCCGGCCCTAGCGGGCTCTGTGGCAGCGCCGATTCAAAAGGGATGCGTACCAAACAAACAGGGTCGTAGCCCGCCAGGTGCAACCATCTTTTAAAGAGGGGATTAAATTGGAACTTGGTAAGGGGGGAGAAATCCTGGTGGACCAAGAAATTATAACTGCCTGGGCGCGCATCTTTGTATTCGGTGACCAAGCGAACCGGGCACTCTGAGCCCGGTACCTGGTGCAGGGGGATCCATGCACCTCTGCTAAAAATGTCTGTTTTAGAGCGACTGATTCGGAGCCGTACCGACATATTGTCCAGAGCTATATCATTGGGGAGGAGGCCACTTGGCTTGTTGCGGGAAGGGGGCAATAGGTCGCCAACCCGGAGGGTGCAAAAAAAGGAAAGGCTAAAGCAGGTTGATAACAGGGCCACCTCGAAAGGGGAACTGCAAACCGCAGAGCAGGCAGCAATTAAACAACAAAGCAGCTGGTAAGAGACTGGCCACCGGCATTCCATGCAGACATACTCCTTGCGCCAACCTCAGAAGGCCTGGGTAATCACAAAAGCTTTCGTAACATCAGGCCAGCCAAGAATACGTGAGTGGAAGGCAACCCCTGATAACCTGCGCTGAGCTACCGAAGCGGAAAAATGCAAGTGCAATAAAAATTTGATGGTAACCTGCAATCAAACCTCATGACATCAGCTGTTCTCCACCAACTGCCAGAGGTGTTGCGGACACAGCATGCCATCCGGATACACTCCTGGGAGGAGGGCTCTGAATTCCTGCCAATAAAACAGAGAGACGGCATCAGCCGTAAGGTTAGAGGTGCCTGGGACATGACGGTAAATAAGTAAATGTTCTGCTCCAAACATATCACTAAATGGTGCAAGAGGCTAAGAACAGGCAAGGTAGAGGATGACAAACCATTAATACAATGAACAACGCTCAAGTTATCTGTCCAAAAGCAAACATGATGGTTAGCCAACCTGGGGTCCCAAAGCTCCACAGCTACGATAATTGGAAAGAGTTCTAATAACGTCAGTTTTTTGCAAAACCCCAAAGAGGGCCAAGGAGAAGTGCACCAGTCGTTGACGAAAATGGCTCCAAAACTATAGGAGCCCGAGGAATCTGTAAACAAGGAAAGTTCCGGATTGGTGTGTTCGCCCGCCATGAAGCAAGTATGGCCATTGTAGGAGGAAAGGAAAACCTTCCCATACCCGTAAATCTGCTTTTAAGGAGCTAGTAATGCAAATATGGTGATGGGAAGAAGTGGCCCCGCGGGTGGGAAGGGAAAAACGACGGGAAAAGACTCTGCCCATGGGCATGACCCTGCAAGCAAAAACCAACAAACCAAGGAGGGATTGAACCTGTAGGAGTGTGGCTTTCCAAATTAATAAAAAAACCTTGGATTAGTTGTAGCAATTTCTCAAGTTTGTCAGCGGGCAGGCAGAAAACCATTTCACCGGAATCTATCTTGATGCCTAGTAGTAACGATAGTCATGTGAACAGGCCTTCAGTTTTGTCGGGTGCTATTGGGATCCCGCACAGTTTCATAAAATATAGGAAGGTGTTTAACAAGAACTGGCAACCTTCCGCCTCCCCTGGGGCAATGAACAAAAAAAAAATCGTCTAAATAATGGATAATGGAACGGGAACCAGTTTCGTATCTAACAACCCACTCAAGAAAGGAGCTGAACATTTCGAAGTAATGGCAAGATATAGAGCAGCCTATGGGAAGGCAAGTATCGTAGTAATACAGACCGTCCACACAACAGCCCAACAGATGGTAGCAATCCCGGTGAATCGGGAGAAGGTGGAAAGCTGATTCAATATCTGATTTCGCCAGAAGGGCACTGCGGCCCCTTCTCTGACCAGGACAACAGCTCTGTCAAAAGACACATATGAGACCAAGGCGTATTCCGGTGGGATAGCATCATTAACCGAAGTGCCCTTCGGGTGGGAAAGGTGATGTATAAGTCGGAACTTGCCCAGTTCCTTCTCGGGGACTACACCCAGGGGAGAAATCCGTAGGTTGTGGAATGGCAGGGAAACAAAGGGGCCCACCATCCTACCCATAGCAACTTCTTTAAACACTTTATCCTGGACCAGCTTGGGGTGATCCTTGGCCGGCTTGAGGTTGTCCGAAAAAACAGGATCTCTGGTAAGGAGAAAAGGAATGAAAAACCTGAACGTAAAACTATAAAACGCAGCTGAGCGGAAGCCTGTTTATTGGGGTACAGATCGAACTAAGGCGCCATCCCGGCTATAGTCAACGGTGTCTTTGGGGTCACCATGGGAGTTTTGCCTTGGGAACGAGGACACTGAGCGGCAGCGTGTGGGCCTCCACAAGTAAAACACTTGTGTTCATACTTGCAAAGTCCAGAGAATCTGCGATAACCTTCGTTAAATAACCAACATGCCCCCGGGCGTCGCATGGCCACTGGCCCCTGGGAGGACAGGACACTGGAACCGGTGGCCGCGCTGGGAAAGGGAGTTCTTTGTGACATGATCAGCCACAAGAACACATCGGTCGCCTTAACCCCCATCCAATATCAGGTTGGAGGGCCAAGCAGCAACGTAATTCCTAGTCATATCTCCACCAAGCGGGTCCGCCGTCTTGGTATACAAAGAGCTCAGATAAAAGAGCTTCAGGATGCCGCTGACCCATAATGCATCCCAAGACATAAAAAGCTTGGAGCTAGTTATTCATAGTTTTAGCGACTCGAAGGCGTCGCTCTTATGGCTTCTTTATCAACCGTTTGCTGGTCAACAGTTACTAAAGACCAAATGTCCACATATTTGTTAGTCCATATCTTTTCCTTAACCTCCTCGACCAAATGAGCCCGCAGCGGGTTGACACTACAAAAATAGAATCCCTGTTAATGCTCTCCTGGACTGGGGGTGGTTTTTTAGAAGGCGGAGGAAGGGGAGGCTGTGGAGAAGCAGGGTGCAATTTTTCAAGGCGACCTCTGAACCCCCGGTACCCGCCCCCCAAGCACCCGTGTATGAAAACTCACCGGTAGATTAAGTCAGTGGAGGTATCGAGTCGCTGGAGCCGGGTCTTGCCGTGTCGGTTGAGAAGCCAGACTGGAGGCCCTGGAGGGTTGATTAGGCTCCTGGCTCTTACGTTTTGGATGTGACCAGCCTCCACGGATGCGCCCGACAAAACATCTGAGGACGACGGTGAGCGCCATCTCGAGGATCTGGAGAGCCGACTTCTCCCAGAATCCCTAGAACGGTGACGTGCCTGGCGAACAGTGATGACTCCTCCTTCTGGCTCCCCCGGACGAGGAGGAAGGAGAGGGACTACGTCGCCTATGTGACCTGGCGGGAGGGGGCTGGGAAGGGGCTGGCAGTGCAGACTGCGTGGGGACACTGGGCACTGGTTGAGGGGGATGAGAGGCCGCTCAGAGGCTGAAGAGGAGCTGGCCTGTGCACACATTATTGTATTTACTGTGCTCTCTGTGGCGCAAGAGGACAGATGCGCTGGAAGACAGAGAGCAGAAGGAAGGGGTGAGGCCTGTGCGCAGCGCTGCGATGGCCATTCCTCCGTTGATGGGGAGGCCACAGTAGCAGCGCGGGCTGCATGCAAGGAGCCGACCAGGCACGGAGGACTGTGGTCCTGACGGGTGGAGGGGCGGGTGAGCCGAGATCGCCGGCCCCCCACTGCAGGAATCGGGACCAAAAGGCCCTGCGGTGCGGGAGGTGGGAGTTCGGATACAGCAGCTTGAGGAGGAGGAGGGATGGCGTCACGCTCAGAAGCAAACGCAGCCAGCCACCCCCCTCCAACTGAATTTTCACCAGGAGTGCCGACATCAAAGGGTCACCTGCGGACATCTTGACACCAGGTATGTGTCAGGAACAACCGCTGGCTGGCCAAGGGAGGGATACAGGAAGGAGGAGGTTATATAAACTGTGGGGGCAGGCTCTCCTGAGCACATGAAGGGGAGGGGCAGCACATAGCCCTGTGGAGCTTTAACCCCTGCGCTGCTGAAAACCCAGTCTAGTGCTGGCCCAGGCCACCCACAGGCTCCAATCTCCCCAGGAGGGACAAAGAGGGGGGGGCACAACCAAGACAGATGAGGAGGAGTGGGGGATCCCAGCAGTCCTCGACCCCCCTCAATATCCAGTCAGGGGCTCATCAAAAAGTCACGGTGCTCTTACCTGGATACGCTTGACCCCAGGCATTGTCTTCCGAAGCAGTAAAAGGGGAAAAGTTAACTTGGGAATGAAGAATAAATTGAGTCTAGACCTTGTGATTAAGTTGAAAAGCAGCTTTACTTTGCATAAACATTTCTCCAAACGATTTACAGACTTTATCTTGGTTCCAGCAGGCTTTAGCATTAAAACTGTGGCAGGCAAACTCCTCTCTGCTACATCTGTTGCTCTCTGGCTCTGCTGTACTGACAGGCTGGCTATAGAACTCAGCTTCTTCTTTATGCTGTACTTCACTTTGTAGTTTGTCTGTCTCTAGATTTGTCCAGGGAAAACTCCTCCTGGCTTCTGAGGATTTAAGCTGTGGCCTCCATATCCAGCAGAGTTAAAGGTGCTCTAGCTAACTTGATTTGCTTAGCTGGATCACGTCCAACGGCGACGTGCCTAGCCCATGCTTCCTTCCCCTAGCAGGGGGTAAGCTAGACTACTCTAGAAACTGGTCCCACCCTTTCTGCAGGAAGTGGTACTCGCACACTCCTCCACAGAGGGGGGTTAGACTGGAATGAAAAGCTCCATTCTATGTACCTGTAGCTCTGCCATGTTTTCTGCCACCTGATGGTGAACCAGGCACATTACACATGAACATAAACAGTTACAAAATAGGAAATGCACAGTGTTTAGACCTGAAATAAATACACATAATAACATGAGGTTAACCAATAAAGACAGTAGCGGGGTGCAGAAGTGGTAACACCTCATTCACACGTCAGTGATTTCCATAAGTGATTGCGAGCCAAAACCAGGATTGGAGCCTCCACAGACATAAGGGATAAGGAAAAGCGCCTGTTCTGTGTTTAGAGCCGCACCTGCTTCTGGCTCAAAATCACTGATATAAATCACTGACCAAAACAATGATGTGTAAATAAGGCATTACTCTGGAGCGGGCTCCTGTCACATCCTTTCAGTTTCCTGGTGCTACAATGTCATTTTAGTCTTCTGTGCTTTATTAAATCAGGTTTTGGTCCCTCATCCTTTAAATGATCCAACAGAGTTTGGCAGTTTGCGGGATCTACATTACATCAGCAGGAAAGAGGGGTGAGTGTGATCATCACATAAATTATTCTTATTACAGACCAGTAGCACCAATCTAGTCTGATTCACTGCCGACGAGTAGGTGCGCAACACAAATATTGCTCTGTGAGCACCCAGAATAATGCATTGTCCACCCCCTACTGACAAAGCAGAACTCCTGACCTAATCCTGACTAGGATCAGTATAAGGCTAGGTTTACATCTATATTACGACATTCCGGTAGTCTGCCAGACACAGCGGGTCCTATTCACTACAATGGGATCCTTCAGGTTTCTAGCAGGAATACGGTCTATCTTATTGGAAAAAAAACTGTAGCGGCAGAAAGTCTGCATTCTTGACGGAAAACCAACGAATCCTAATATAGTGAATAGGGATCAGGCAGTGTCTGGCTATGCCAGATACGGCAATGTCATTACTCTGCTCCTCTGACGGACCAGACTGCTGGAATGATAAAACAAGGCAGATGTGAACGTAGCCTAACTAAGCCTTCCCAGTAGCAACACTAGCCCATCAGCAAACAGAGATTTTGGAAATGGTGAGGAATTATGTTTTTTTTTTGTTTGTTTTTTTCTGGTGACTTTTCAGAATAAACATGTGTACAGTAAATGAGGAATAAAACTATATCTGGCCATTTTATGACTTGTATTTTTCACCAGTTTCCCCTTCTGCAGATCCCTAATTGTCAGTTTCTGCTAATTGGTAGAGATTAGCTGTTATGATGTCTCCCATACACAGTGATGAGATCTGCTCTCTTATCACTCTGTAGTGGCTGCTTCAATGTAGACAGAAAACGCACTAGAGCCAGCACGATCTCAGTGTATCTCTGGCTCTGTCTTCCTGCATGAACAACTCCTTCTCTCCTCCTATGATGGACAGCATGGACCTGAAGCCCCAGTGACCTGGTGATCCCTCTCATCTCTAAACACAGATTTAGGCTTTGAATTGAGCCCAAATGACCACTGCAGAAGACTGTAGTAAAATTTATTTAAAATATGTTTGCTAGTACTATTAATTTATGTAGTGTTTGAAAATATAGTGTGCATTTGCGCTTTGGCTGCACAAAACTGAAAAATCCCATAAATATTTAATAACCTAACACTAAAACTTAAATGGGTGGTCCACTTTTTTAACAGGTTTTGGTAACCCAACCTTCTCCCACCCTGTAACCTACCTGTGGAGGAAAGAATACTTACCTACTCCCGACCGTTCCGTTTTGGCTCCTGTGGTCCACTGCTGTGTTCTTTGCACTGTAGTACTGCTTGTCATATTTGGGGATGGGCTGGGCTCACGTGCGCTGCTGCAGCCAATTACTAGCCGCAGGGGTGACATGTTCCCCAAGCAGCATGTTGCCCAGCAACGTGCGACTTGGGAGAACATCAATGCTGTGGCAGCTCATTGGCTGCAGTGGCACACATGACCCTTATCTGTTCTGGAAGTTAACAAGTCAGACTAAAGTGCAGTGGATTCAGAGGTGGACAGAGCAGTGGAGAATATGCTTCCCTCCACGGGTCAGATGGGGGGAAATGACCAAAAAACGGTTAAAAAGGTGGACAATCCATTTAAAGTGTTTTTTTAGCCTACAGATATTGATTATTTGTCCTCAGGATAGGTCATCAGTAGAAGATTGGTGGCGGTCCAAAACCCAATATTCCCACTGATCAGCTGTTTCTAGAGCTACGTTGCTGGAAACTATACAGGATATGGAGTGGAAGCAGAAAGCTCTGTACATTATGCAATTTACGGTGCTGACGTACTGAAGATCAGCTCCAATTCACCAATCTGAGCAGCAGTACCCGACACAGTCACTACGTGGTCAACACAACCTTTGGTTTCCAACTTTGTACACTGTACATAGTATAGTGGTAGCACAATACAGCTGATGGATGGGGGTGTCGGGTGTTGGACCTCCACCAATCTTATACTGATGACCTATCTGAGAATAAGGCATCAGTATCTCTAGCTAAGGCAATCCCTTTAAATATTTATTTGCATATTTATTTGTATTTGCTTTGACAATTTCCATTTTGTGTCCCTTCCTTCCTGACTGCCAGATACCTAGGAGGGCTGAGACTTCTACAAGCCACCTGCAAGAAGTTCTATCAGTTTTGCTCTGAGAAGGGGTAAGAATCCGAATAGCCAGAATCCTTAGCCTATAGAGTTGTGGACATGTGCTGCTAGATCGCCTCTAGCACGTCCACAATACAAATTTTCTATAGCTGTGAGTGCTTTTATTCAGTCAGAAAACCGATTTTATATATATGCAAATTAGGCTAGTAAGGAGCCTGGAGGCTATTACCAACATTTCAGGACCCCAGCCACGCCCACTGTGAAGGAGCCCAGCACCGTCCTGCATCCTCCAAATCTCCTCTTTTGCTCCCCCGATGGGGGAAGTGCCATAATCTCGCGCATGCCAGCTAGCGCATGCACAGTTCCTTCCCTGAGGCTGATGCCAACACAGGCGTGGTTTATTGGTTTGGGGGTGTGGTCGGTGAGGTCCGGCTTTCTGAGGTGAAGTCAGTGAAGCCACCCTACCCAGTACACTGCTTACAACTTGGTGTAGTCAGCAGAATACAGCGACCGTTATGGACGGGAACACGGCGGGAGACCTTCCCACGGCGCCAATGGCACCGGTCCAGGACCCAGCTCAGGGTGCGCCAGCGCAAGGCCAACTTTCCCCAGCACTGCTGATACAGCTTGCCCCCGCCATTGCTGCCCCAGTAGGGTACATCCCTGTGGGGCACTCTTGCGTCATCTGCCAAAATTTGATGGTAAAAACATGACGTTGCAGGACTGGACTGAAAGGGTGCGAAAAGGGGTTAGAATGTGTAACCTGACCCCCGAGCTGCTGGCAGAGTTTGCGTTGGGGTCTCAATAGGGTGACATCAGACAGACAGTGATGGTAAGGCCCGAATCTGAGAGAGACACCCTAGAGAAAATATTCTCCCTGCTGGAGAGAGCCCAGAGGGGGCTTGCTAAAGTAGTGCAGTTGATGAGCCACCTCTTCAACCGGCCACAGCAAGAGGACGAGACCCTGATTCAGTACTCCAACACCCTACAGGAGACGTTAAATTAAATACAGTAGCGAGACCCAGAGGCCATGGAAGCCTTCCGGGTGGTGGACCGGCTAGTACGAGACCAGTTCATAGTGGGGCTATCCAACGAGTTCTTATAGGACAAATTGCAAGAGATGACCTGGACAACGGCCGACATGATATTCTACAGCGTCTACCTAGCCGCCATGGAGAGAGAGGAAGAGCACGTTCCTGTAGCGGAGAGAGTAGTGAGTAGCACCCATGATACAGGAGGCCGGTCGGAGTCTGAAGACTCAGAGTCGTTAAAGGATGTGGTCCTGGCCCTGCGGACAGAATTGAGAGAACTTCAGCTGGAAGAGTCCCAGATGAAGGCAGGATCACCCCGGCCTCCAGAAATGACCCCTGCACCCCACGCCCCTCCACCCAGGATAACTCAGCTGGGGCTTGTCAAGAGAGGGCTTGTCGACAGTAGTGCTATATGGCCAGAGAGTGCCCAGAACAGATGAAGTCCTAGCCAACGTTAAACTTCCGACCAGAGGCTAAGCCCTATGCGTGAGGAACACGACCTGTATGCCAGCAACCCTGTTATGAAAGCTGAGTTGGAAGGCCAGAAGGTACGCTGTCTAGTTGATACAGGGTCAGAGTCACCCTTATACCTCTGGAGTTCTTTGAAAGAACTTTAGACATATGATGGGAACGTCATCAGGCTGATGACTGCCAATAACAGAGAGATGGAATTCTGAGGGATAGTCTGGATGCGGGTCCGACTGTTTGGGCAAGAAGGGGGTCGTGCTGGTGGACCATTCGTCCCAGAGAGGAATGGAAGTGGCGTTAGGTATGAATGTGCTGAGAGACCTAGACCATTAACTCTATGCCAAAGAAGGGCCGAAGTATTGGCAAAGGGCCACCACACACCGGCCGATCCAGAAGGTTCTACAGCAGATGGTGAGGAGCTGTAGTCTTCGAAAGAGCAACATGTCCGGTAAGCCCATTGGACACGTGAAGGTGCCGCGGAGGACACTGGTGAAGATCCCGCCTTGACAAGATCAAATATTGATGCTGCCGGTGGGGGCTGGACGACAATGAATGGACTGGATGTCCTGATTGAGCCTGATTACCAGGAGCAAGCGCAGACTCACCCACTGGTAGGCTGGGCCCTCACTATTGTGAAGGATGGATGTGTGCCTGTACGCTGCCTCAATGTTGAATACCTTGATAACAATGGGAATACCTTGCTGGCCAAAGTTTATATGTCTGAAGGGGACATCCCTCGACGTAGTGGCTTCACACTACAGCCAGATAGGAGATCAGCCTGGACCTATGCTGTAGAGGTCCATCAAAGGGAGACCCCAACAGTGGAGTGGAATGGTCGAGTGATCATGGCCTGGATGCTGCAAGACCCTGACTTTAGGACAACAGAAGTTGCTGGAAGACACCCTTTAGGAATTTCAGGAGGCGTTCTTGAGACATGATAAGGACTTTGGGTGTGCTTCAGCCATCCAGCACAAAATCTCCACCGCGATGCTGTGCCGATCGGGGAACGTTACTGGCAAATCCTGCCCAAAATGTTCCAGGAGGGGAAGGACATGGTGGCCAGCATGTTGGAAAACCAGGTGATCCAGGAGAGTCAAAGTCCTTGTGCTACTCCAGTAGTCTTGGTGCTGAGGAAAGATCGGAGTCTCTGGTTCTGCGTGGATTATCAGAAGTTGAATGACCAGACTATCCGGCTTGCCTACCCCCTTCCGCGGATTGTGGAGTCGTTATCCGCCCTGAGTTATGCAAAGTTCTTCTCGACTCTTGACCTGGCCAGTGGGTATTGGCAGGTACCGGTGGCCAAGAAGGACAAAGCGAAGACTGCATTCATCCTACCTATGGGACTCTAAGAGTTCAACTGGATGCCGTTCGGCCTGTCCAATGCCCCGGGAACATTCCAGCAGTTGATGGAGCACTGTTTAGGAGACCTCAACTTCGAGTCGGTATTGATATACCTGGACGACATAGTAGTGTTTGAGGCCTCCTTTGAGGATCACCTCCAGAAGCTGCGACAGGTCCTAGGGTGGCTGCGAGACCATGGGCTCAAGATCAAGCCCAAGAAGTGCCAACAGTTTCAACAGAAGATAGAATATTTGGGACATTTGGTCACCCAGTAGGGGGTAAAGCTGTCCCCCAGCAAGGTGGAGGCCATCCAGAAGTGGCCCGAGCCGCGTACACTACAAGATGTGCGTGCAGGCATTCGTGGGACCTCCCCGCTACTACAGGAGGT
Organism: Bufo gargarizans; assembly: GCF_014858855.1. Classification (NCBI taxonomy): domain Eukaryota; kingdom Metazoa; phylum Chordata; class Amphibia; order Anura; family Bufonidae; genus Bufo; species Bufo gargarizans. The sequence continues at coordinate 603,363,405 of NC_058081.1, forward strand.
TTATACACAAATTTGCTCATTTGGTAGGCCCGTTAAATGAGTTATCAAGGGGCACTGCGGGGTGCCCGAAGAAGCATCCCATCGAGTGGGGACCCTGGCAACAAGAGGCCTTTAAAGCAGTGAAGGAGGTGCCGACCAGTGCCCCGATTCTGGCTTATGCGCGGTTCGACACCTCATTCCTGCAGTACACTGACGGAAGTCTATATGGTCTGGGGTCCGTGTTATCCCAAGTCCAGGATGGACGTGCCAGTGTCATTGCCTATGGCAGCCAGTCTCTGAGGGAGTCGGAGTGCAACCCTGACAACTATAGCTCCTTTAAATTGAAACTACTGGCACTGGTGTGGGCCATGACCAAAAGGTTCGCAGAGTACCCGACAGGTGCAGAGGTGACCATGATGGACAACAACCCGTTAGCACATCTGGAGAATGTCAAGCTTGGTGCGCTTGAACAGAGATGGATGGCTTGCTTTTCTAAGTACCAATACCAGATCAAGTTCCGGTCAGGGAGGGAGAACGGCAACGCCGACACACTCTCCCAAGTCCCTGTAGGGTTGTCAACTCAAAGTGCCGATGAAGAGCTAGAGGACACTGAAACTTATGACCTTGGTCGATTGCCCATGTTCCAGGACATGGAAAATTCAAGTGGGCTGGCGTCCCGGATGCCAATGGTTCTGGGAAAGACGTTGGCTGATTGGGAGAGGGTCCAGAATGGCTGCCCAGACCTGTGGAAAGTGAAAGAATGGGTCCAGACTAAGATCTGGCCTTGGCCAGAAGAGCGGGCCCGACTGACTCCAGAGGGTCAGAAGTTGTTGAGGCAGTGGGATAATCTGACTGTTACCCAGGGCCTCCTGTGTTGGACCATATACTTGCAATCAGAGCTGCAGTACTGGCAACAGATTGAAATCCCCATGTCATTGGAACTAGAGGCTGCCCGGGAAGCCAATGAGAGGGGTACCAATTTCGGAAGCGACAAAAAATTCAAGTGCCTCCAACGGCTGGTATACTGTTCAGATTTGGCAGACATGGTGTTTGAGACATGTCTTAAGTGTCGGCCCTGTCGGCTGAGTAAGAGTACTGAACAGCGGACTCCTGTCCATGCCATCCGGACCTCCGTGCCCCTAGAGCTCCTTTTGATCGATTATGTACAGATTGGGTAATCTACCTTGGGACACTCGTACTGTCTAGTCATGACAGATCATTTCACAAAGTATAAGGTGGCTGTACCCACCAGAGACAAAACGGCAGAGTCAGCCACTGAAGTGGTCTGCAAACACTTTATACAGGTGTTCAGGTGCCCACAGAGGATACATTCGGACCAGGGGGCATGTTTTCAGGGTACTCTAATGAATGAGCTGTACCAACTTTACGGGATCGAACGTTCCCGCACCACCCCGTATCACCCCCAGGTTCAACCACACCTTGCTCCAGATGCTGCGGACTCTGGAGGACAGCCAAAAGTACCTACCTGAGCTGATGTGGGCCTATAACCGGGTACACAGTACCACCGGATACTCCCCACATATGCTCATGTTTGGGAGAGCCAGACGGGAGAGTGAAGATCTCTACATGCCCGATCTGATGAAGCCATGACAGAGAAATAACACTGCATTGGGTGCAAGAGCACCTCCACTGGCTGAGAGCGATCCACAAGGTTGTGGGAGAGTGCCTGAGACAAGTGGTACACCCTAACCCAAGACCAGTGCAGAGGGATGGGTATCCCCCGGGTGATCGAGTGATGGTCAGAGCCATTCGGCCATCTGGGTAGTTGGATGGGCTGTGGGAGGCGGTCCCATACACGGTGAAGAGGAGGGTAGACCATGCCATCCCGGTCTGAGGTAGAGCCAATAGGGATTGGTGGGCCCTCACAAAACTTGCACCATCACATGTTGAGGCATTGTAATTCTGATGAGCCCTTGTACGTGGAGGAGATGCCTCCTCCTGCTCAGAGTACAGAGGAAATCCCCTTAGGGGAGGAGGAATGGTGGGTTGTCCCTGCACCGGTACCCACAGAGGCTCTGGCCATGTCACGTTTGCAACCAGGGAAGGTGTTGAGCAGTCAGCAGCTCCTCCTCCCTTAGGCTCAGAAGCACTGGGGACGTCAGGCATATCACTCTGCGAAGGTCAACCAGGCCCAATGCTGGTGTGCCCCCAAAGCGCTATGCCCAGGATGAGTTTCTATGGGGAGGGTTGCCGAGGACAAGAACCTCTAGTGGGGTGGTATATGAGATGGGGAAATGTCTGAACACTGTTTGTGTAAATTAAGTAAAATGATCTGGACTGACATTCTGCTGTTTAGCCGCAAGATGCCGCTGTTTCCTAAACACAGATAACCGAGTGCATATTTTCCATATTCACGAGAGGTGGAGCTACAAAGTCTGAAGAAGAAAGGGAGCAGCCATCTTAGAGGAAGCTGAGACTGAGGAACTTTGTGAGGTGTGGGAGTATACTTCAGTGACCAGAGTTGCAGCTAAGTAAAGCTGATTGTGTTCAAGACCCTGATCCTGTCCAGAGATACGAGGATTGCTTCCAGGAATGCTGATGAGAGCTGAGGAGCAAAGCAACATACACTGCAGTACCACATGCTCGTTGGAGAGGGATTTGTTTGGTTCACAGTCGCCAGAGGATGCAGAGCAGACCCGGGTCGGTAAGATCGTGCACGCACCTCATTACAGTGTTGGCGCCTAGAATCCTAGAGACTGAGACCAGGCCTGTAGTTAGTTAGATAGGGTCTCTGTTTGTGTCAGGCCACAAGTGTTGCTACTGTTCATTGCAAGGACTCCACACTGAAGTGACATTTCACACTGGAGAGCTGATAGACCTTCCCACCAATTCAAGCCAGGCTGGCATTTTGCTCAGAAGGAATACTCAGGCACGTGCTACAAGACCAGTTATGTGAGGGGGCATACTGTAGAGCACTGTAAGATTGTAAGCTGTTGTGCTGCACCGCAGGCTAGCCCGTACTACACACCCAAACAATTGTTCTTGATTTTTAGGGTAATAACTAGTGTTGGACGAGCACCAAAGTGTTTGTGTGCTTTGGTGCTCGAGTAGAACACTTCCCGATGCTCAGGTGCTCTACAGAGCACCCAAGAACAATGAAAGTCAATGGGAGAACCCAAACATTAAACCAGGCACCCCCTGCTCTGAAGAGGGGAGGGTGTCGGGACTTTAGTTCAGCTTCGGAGTCCCTGCTCTGACTCTATATATAACTATGTCCATATATGGAGTCAGTGCTTGGGGACTCCCAGTGTATTTAAATCTAATTTAGCCTTTATTTCTGAAAAGTTTCTGGTGGGACTCGAACTCACAACCTTCTACATTACAGCCAAGAATCTTATCCACTACACTATAGAGCTGCATGGCCAGTTACTTAAAAAAACAAACAATTAATAAATAAAAATATGAGACTGGCCATGCAGCACTATAGTCTAGGGGTTAAGATTCTTGGCTGTAATGTAGAAGGTTGTGTGTTTAAATCCCGTCAGAAACTTTTCAGAAATAGAGGCTACATTTAATTTAAATATATATATATATATATATATATATATATATATATATATATATATATATATATAAAGTTTTATCCACATATATTTACATATATTATATATTTAGAATATACAATATATTATTATATATGTAAATATATTATGGCTAAAACATCAGTAGCAGTTTCCCACATATTATGCATTCATATACAGTACAGACCAAAAGTTTGGACACACCTTCTCATTCAAAGAGTTCTTTATTTTCATGAATTTGAAATCTTAGAGAGGGCTCACCCGCTGCTCCAGAATGGTATGGGTGCACCTGCAGGAGGATTCACCCAATCCTCTAAGTAATTAAAAAAAGCAGGTAACAAGTAGGGCACACCAGACACTTAATGCCACACAAAGAGTTAATTTGCACGTTATTTATTAGATGTAATACATATGATGAATTAATATTAATAATTAAAATGCATTAAAATACACAAAAATCTAAAAACTTGAAGATAATTTAAAAAATTAAAACAAATAAAGTCCTTAAATATATCCAGTGATGAATAAATGAAACGTTGTAAATATAGTAGTCTTTTTTGAGAGTTATTATAAACTCGCTATTTGTGACCGGAATCAGTCAGTACGAATCCCTAAGAGGATTAAATCCTTGGATAGTAGTAACGGTACCGCTAACTTTTTTTCACAAGTTTTTTACTGCCTATTTGCAAAATGGCCCGAATTGGTGTACTCACTATTTCAGTTGGTATCAGGCTTCTTAACCTCACTCGTGGCGTCCCACGTGCAGTGAGGATACTGTAGGCAGAAGTAAATGCGGTTTAACTTGTTGCGGTAAAATGTTAAAGTTGTTTCGGGATCCTCGGTGGTCAGATGTTAGCTGCGCTGTTTTCAAGGTGCGCTGTTTATGAGATGGTCTGGTCACTCTAATCTTCGGTGCAGTGACAGTCCAGATTTGCAGAGTTATACCAGATTACCAATCTCAACAGCAAGTATCCAGCTTTCCTGAGTGTCAGCATAAAAGAACACCGATCCCTTTCTTCAAGCGCTTTTTATCCTCGGGTGCCGTATTTGTTTCTCATGGGATTAGTTTACCAAATTGGTAAACTAATCCCATGAGAAACAAATACGGCACCCGAGGATAAAAAGCGCTTGAAGAAAGGGATCGGTGTTCTTTTATGCTGACACTCAGGAAAGCTGGATACTTGCTGTTGAGATTGGTAATCTGGTATAACTCTGCAAATCTGGACTGTCACTGCACCGAAGATTAGAGTGACCAGACCATCTCATAAACAGCGCACCTTGAAAACAGCGCAGCTAACATCTGACCACCGAGGATCCCGAAACAACTTTAACATTTTACCGCAACAAGTTAAACCGCATTTACTTCTGCCTACAGTATCCTCACTGCACGTGGGACGCCACGAGTGAGGTTAAGAAGCCTGATACCAACTGAAATAGTGAGTACACCAATTCGGGCCATTTTGCAAATAGGCAGTAAAAAACTTGTGAAAAAAAGTTAGCGGTACCGTTACTACTATCCAAGGATTTAATCCTCTTAGGGATTCGTACTGACTGATTCCGGTCACAAATAGCGAGTTTATAATAACTCTCAAAAAAGACTACTATATTTACAACGTTTCATTTATTCATCACTGGATATATTTAAGGACTTTATTTGTTTTAATTTTTTAAATTATCTTCAAGTTTTTAGATTTTTGTGTATTTTAATGCATTTTAATTATTAATATTAATTCATCATATGTATTACATCTAATAAATAACGTGCAAATTAACTCTTTGTGTGGCATTAAGTGTCTGGTGTGCCCTACTTGTTACCTGCTTCTTTATTTTCATGACTATGAAAATTGTAGATTCACACTGAAGGCATCAAAACTATGAATTAACACACGTGGAATTATATACATAACAAAAAAAGTGTGAAACAACTGAAAATATGTCATATTCTAGGTTCTTCAAAGTAGCCACCTTTTTGCTTTGATTACTGCTTTGCACACTCTTGGCATTCTCTTGGTGAGCTTCAAGAGGTAGTCACCTGAAATGGTTTTCACTTCACAGGTGTGCCCTGTCAGGTTTAATAAATGGGATTTCTAGCCTTATAAATGGGGTTGGGACCATCAGTTGCGTTGTGGAGAAGTCAGGTGGATACACAGCTAATAGTCCTAGTGAATAGACTGTTAGAATTTGTATTATGGCAAGAAAAAAGCAGCTAAGTAAAGAAAAACGAGTGGCCATCATTACTTTAAGAAATTAAGGTCAGTCAGTCCAAAAAATTGGGAAAACTTTGAAAGTGTCCCCAAGTGCAGTCACAAAAACCATCAAGCGCTACAAAGAAACTGGCTCACATGCGGACCGCCCCAGGAAAGGAAGACCAAGAGTCACCTCTGCTGCGGAGGATAAGTTCATCCGAGTCACCAGCCTCAGAAATCGCAGGTGAACAGCAGCTCAGATTAGAGACCAGGTCAATGCCACACAGAGTTCTAGCAGCAGACACATCCCTAGAACAACTGTTAAGAGGAGGCTGTGTGAATCAGGTCTTCATGGTAGAATATCTGCTAGGACACCACTGCTAAGGACAGGCAACAAGCAGAAGAGACTTGTTTGGGCTAAAGAACACAAGGAATGGACTTTAGACTAGTGGAAATCTGTGCTTTGGTCTGTTGAGTCCAAATTTGAGATCTTTGGTTCCAACCACCGTGTCTTTGTGCGACGCAGAAAATGTGAACGGATGGACTCTACATGCCTGGTTCCCACCGTGAAGCATGGAGGAGGAGGTGTGATGGTGTGGGGGTGCTTTGCTGGTGACACTTTTGGGGATTTATTCAAAATTGAAGGCATACTGAACCAGCATGGCTACCACAGCATCTTGCAGCGGCATGCTATTCCATCCGGTTTGCGTTTAGTTGGACCATCATTTATTTTTCAACATGACAATGACCCCAAACACACCTCCAGGCTGTCTAAGGGCTATTTGACCATGAAGGAGAGTGATGGGGTGCTGCGCCAGATGACCTGGCCTCCACAGTCATCGGACCTGAACCCAATCGAGATGGTTTGGGGTGAGCTGGACCGCAGAGTGAATGCAAAAGGGCCAACAAGTGCTAAGCATCTCTGGGAACTCCTTCAAGACTGTTGGAAGGTGACTACCTCTTGAAGCTCATCAAGAGAATGCCAAGAGTGTGCAAATCAGTAATCAAAGCAAAAGGTGGCTACTTTGAAGAACCTAGAATATGACATATTTTCAGTTGTTTCACTTTTTTTGTTATGTATATAATTCCACATGTGTTTATTCACAGTTTTGATGCCTTCAGTGGAAATCTACAATTTTCATAGTCATGAAAATAAAGAAAACTCTTTGAATGAGAAGGTGTGTCCAAACTTTTTTGGTCTGTACTGTATAATAGAGGCTAAATTATGTTTAAATACACTGACTCGAGCACACAGCGAACACTGCAATATGCCGAGCATGCTCATCCAACACTAGTAATAACAGGTAAGGCGTGGCTGTATAGTTGTGCCCGCCAGTAGGTAAATTACTGCACTTTCCTCCGGCTTCCATTAGAGGGCGCCACGCTGTGCAGCACAAGGGTCTCAGCCTTCGGGCTGGGTGTATGTAAATTTATTGTATGTTCCCAGCATTTGTGGTTGTGCTCATTGACACATTTAAGTAAAATACTGTTTTGACAAAAGCTGGTGTTGAGGTTGCTTTCCTCGTTCGTGACTTCGCTGTATCCTGGGGATCCCACCCCGGTACACGGCTTACAAAGGGAAGGAACACCATGCATGTTCGAGATTATGGCGCCTCAACTGTGTGACGTCAGGGGAGCAAGGAGGATGAGGGGTGGTGCTGGGCTCCTGAAATGTTGGTAACGGCCTCCAGGCTCCTTACTAGCCTAATTTGCATATATAAAATCAGTTTTCTGACTGAATAAAAGCGCTCACAGCTATGGAAAATGTTTATTGTCTACATGCTAGTGGCGATCTAGCAGCACATGTCCACAACTCTATAGGCTAAAACTAGCTTGACAGAATCCCTTTAAAATCAGAGAATTGAAGAATTTCATAAAACAGCAAGAGATGCATAGTAATAAGAGATAACTCACTGATACCCCACTGCTTCTGTCCTGACGCTTATTGATGCTTCCCGTTGCCACATGCAGGAAATGCCAGCCCAGCCAATCTCTGGTTGAGGTTAGTCCCCACCACTATATAAACATTTCCTGCAGCAGTGATGTGCCACACATACATGTGACTGCTGCAGCCAATGATTGTCCTAAGACTACAGAGATCATTGATGGCTGTGGAGACCACAGGAGAATTTGTGCTGAAGCACTGGGAAATTTAATAAGCGAGTATTAGTTGTTGTTTTTTTTTTCTTTTTTTCTTTTTTTTTTAGAACATTTCCTGCTCTTGGCTTAATGGGGTTGTCTCATTTCAGCAAATGTCATTTATCATTTATAGTAAGTTAATACAAGGCACTTACTAATGTGATTGTCCATATTTTCTCCTTTGCTGGCTGGATTAATTTTTACATCTCATTATACACTACTTGTTTCCATGGTTACGACCACCTTGCTTGCACACTATTGTAAATAGGGGTTGCCCATGCACACTCCCACCATCCTGGCCACTGAAGAGCTGGCTCCTTTTCCTATAGTGTGCAAGCATGACCATTGCTGCTGGACTGCAAGGTGGTCATAAACCCTCGATACCAGCAGTGTATAATCTGATGAAGCAAGCCAGCAAAGGAGCCAATATGGACAATCACAATACATTAGTAAATGCCTGCTATTAACTTTCTCTACATGATAAATGCCATTTGCTGAAGTAATTGTAAGGGAACATAATGTCAGCCATATTATTCCCTATTTTAACTGCACAGCTAGATGCATTTCACTCAGAAGCAAGGGGCCTTTCCCTTACTTCCAACTAGCTTTGTTTTCAGCTCTGGAGCTCGCAGAACAGATAAGGAGCGGGAAAATCACACTTAGACACACGGGACACGCTTGCTATCTTCAGAAGCAGGGTAGAAGCAGTTCTTTTATCAGGCTCACGATCTTAGCTAGGTCTGACAGGTTCTCACTTCCTCTCAGACATCTTCTGTGTTGCTGTTAGCAGGGACAGATCTTGCCTGACAACAGACAGTGGATTGCAACTTAGGTGGAAGTGAGACCCCTAGTGGCCATGACTTTACAGCTTTATTTAGGTGGATGAAGGCATATGTTTTAAATGAAGTGATTTAGAAATTTTCTAGTTACACTATTATCTATTAAATGAGATAAAATAAAAGTACAGTGATTTTTTAAAAATCTTTTTAAAATTTCTTACAGCATTGCACTGTCAAAGCAGAACTTTACCTTGAAATATAATGTAAATATTCCGCGCCAAGTGGTGAGTGCACTTATTTGATGCTAATTATTTTTATATCCGTTATTTATTATTTCATGCAGCTGATCCCTCCTGGTCTCTTCAGACAGCACAGAAATCTCCATATGAAACTCTGGGTGATGTGGGGGACGCCGGGCAGTAATAACTTGCTACAAGACACTCACTGAGGGGGCAGGACTTTGACAACCTTTTTTCAACCATCGCTGCCCTCTCTGAACTGCAGCAGCTTTATAAAGAGGAACTGACACCTCTCCTGAAATGTCTGTTTTTAGAAACTACTTGCATTCCCCCATGTAATAACGTTCTAAAACATCTATTCTTATGACTTTGTTGGGAGGGGGGGTCGATGCCCTATCTGACACTGGCTGCTCTCATTGGATAGTATCAGACTGTGCAGGGACACGCCCCCAACACCCATCTGCACCTTCATGGGAAGCTGCTAGTAATTTTCCCAGGGCTTTTTTTTCTCAGAGAACAGGTGGTGGAACTCGCCCCCCTCCTCCCCTGGCCACGCCCCTACCCACCCCTAGGACCGCCCCCTAAAACCGCCCCTTTAGAGAACAGGGATGCAAGTAAAATTTGGTGGGGGGGCTATAAAAGTAAATGTATGCAATTAAATAAAAAGCAATGCAGTAAAATGTGCAAAAAAATTGGAATACTTACCAAAAGTAAGCTCAGAGACATTTCCTTTTTGCACATTTCCTAGTCCACACATGGCCGGCGCAGCCTGGCCTGGCCCCTTCCTTCCCGGTTCCTGTTCCCCTAATTGGCCAATTCAATATTTTTTAATTAAAAAATGAACTAAATGAAAAATTACCTTTTTTTCCTTTTGTTTTCTTTTCCTGCCTGGTGCGCTCTGCCTCCTGACTCCTGCTCGTGCTGATACCCACGACACTAAACTGCCGCCCGCGCCTCCAGCAGCCGCCCTGCCTGCTGGGCGGGCCTGTCAGTGGTGCCGGAGGTGCAGGGACTGAGCAATCATGTAAACTGTAAGTAAGCAGTGGGCCGGCTGGGCCCAGTAACTAAAGGGAAGGCTGGGCGAGTCGGCAGAAAATAGGTGGCGGAACGCCGTTTCGGGGGCGTTCCGCCAGAGAAAAAGGCCTGAATTTTACTCAGAACTTCTAGTAGAAAGAATATTAAACGAATTGTAAAACGCAGTCATAGGAATAGATGCTTCAGAGTTGTCATGCAATTAGTTGTCAGGAGAGGTTACAGCTGAGATCACCCTACAGTTGGGCATTGGGTTTTATTTTTAAGACTCATCAGGTAGGGGCTGTTTATGAAGATATTTCCCATAATTTAAATGTTTTTCCCATGACAAAAAATATGTAACTGCTTCATTGGGAAGTGATGTATTTGTAGAAAAATTAAGCCTGTGATCCCTCTTCTTTTTTTTTCTGCAGGGATTAGCAGGAAGCAGGTAACTTTTTTTTTTTTTTTTTTGCATTTATTTTTTCCTCAGTATGTGAGTATGTATAAGTAAACGCTTTATATTCTTTTACATAGGAGCAATATTATACTAGATATATACTTGGGCCTCTTTCACATGGGCGAGATTTCCGCACGGGTGCAATGCGTGAGGTGAACGCATTGCACCCGCGCTGAATCCGGACCCATTCATTTCTATGGGGCTGTGCAGATGAGCGGTGATTTTCACACATCACTTGTGCGTTGCGTGAAAATCGCAGCATGCTCTACTTTGTGCGTTTTTCACGCAACGGAGGCCCCATAGAAGTGAATGGGGCTGCATAAAAATCGCAAGCAAGTGCGGATGCGGTGCGATTTTCACTCACTGTTGCTAGGAGACTATCGGGATGGGGACCCGATCTTTATTATTTTATAACATGGTTATAAGGGAAAATAATAGCATTCTTAATACAGAATGCAGAGTAAAATAGGGCTGGAGTGGTTAAAAAATAAATAAATATGTAACTCCCCTTAATCTACTTGTTCGCGCAGCCCGGCTTCTCTTCTGTCTTCATCTTTCCTGTGCAATAGGAAAAGGACCTGTGGTGACGTCACTGCGCTCATCACATGGTCCATCACATGATCCATCACCATGGCGCAGTGATGTCATCAAAGGTCCTTTACCCAGGTCCTGAAGAAAGAAGAGAAGCCGGGCTGCGCAAACAAATGAATTAAGGTGAGTTAAATTATTTTATATTTTTTTTAACCCCTCCAGCCCTATTTTACTAAGCATTCGGTATTAAGAATGCTATTCTTTTCCCTTATAACCAATCTACACAACTCCTAACCCAAATCTGAACTTCTGTGAAGAAGTTCGGGTTTGGGTACCAAACATGCCAATTTTTCTCACGCGCGTGCAAAACGCATTAAAATGTTTAGCACTCGCGCGGAAAAATTGCAAATTTTTTCCCTCAACGCACACGCAACTTATCCGGCCCAAAACCATGACGCCAGTGTGAAAGAGGCTTTATACATACGGGCAGTATTATAGTAGTCATATTCTTGTACATGGGAGAAGTATTATAGTAGTTATATTTTTTGAGATGAGCAAATTATTCACAAATTCGATTCGCTGGTTCGACGAATATTTTTGAAGAAATTTGTTTCGATCCGAATATATACGTGGTGAATTGCGTAAAAAAACGTCTATTTCCTGGCTGCAGAGAGCCTGTATAGTGGTGTAGAACACTGTGCCTTGCAGTAACACGCATAGGGAGTCTGCTGTGCTAGTGAAACAATACTGTGAGTCAGTATGACATGCAGATGACAGGCCCCTTTCACACAAGCGAGTTTTCTGCGCGGGTGCAATGCATGACGTGAACGCATAGCACCTGCACTAAATCCGGGCCCATTCATTACAATGGGTCTGTGTACATGAGCGGTTGTCTACAGAAACTGTTCTATTAAACTCTTATACAAGTAGAGCCCCCCGACAGAGTGGAGAGGGTGTCAGCAGTAAGTTTGTGTTGACGTCACTGATTATTTTGCCCTTCCTCTGATCCATCAGAACAATAACCCACAATAAACAGATCCTGTCTGTTGAGCATCCGCCTTCACTCGGTCAGCATTTGGTCAGTAATCCATCAGTATTGCTAATGCCCAAAAAAACAGGAGTGGATCTAAAACAGAGATGACATGTGAATAGAATATTTGCATGTCTTCTGTGTTTTGTACCCACTCCTGCTTTTGGCTACCAAAACGCAAGCCAATTCTGATGGGACTATACAGGCCTTACAGCTGCTACGCAGACAGGATCCATTGTGCGTCTCATTTTTCCTTCCTTCTAACAGATCAGAAGAAGGGTCAAATAAATGATGATGTCAGCAAGGCCGAAAGGCAAAATAGTGGCCCAGTCATGAAGCGGGGAGGGTGGGAACAGCATGAGAAGTCCACAGAGTGGCCCTATGACATAGTGGTGAGATGAAAGCAGCATGAGGAGACCACAGATTGGCCCAATAACAGAGTCTGTAGGTGGCGGCAGCATCAGGAGGCCGTAGAGTGGTACAATGACAGTGTGGAGGTGGCAGCAGCATGAGCAGACCACAGAGTGGCAAGGTGACATAGTGTGGAGGTGGGTGGCAATACCAGTACCCTCTGAAGATGGTGACTGAAAAAAAGAGCCCTTGGCATCAGATGTGTGGCATCAGGCGGGTGGCAGCATCAGAATAGTAGCTGAGTCATGTAGCCAGAAGAAACCGGTCTTTTGTCAAAGTGTTGGTGTGGCACCATGGATGATCTAGTCTGATGCATCAGGAAATGGTGGGTGGAAATCCTGGCTGATCCACGCCTGATTTATTTTGACAAAGGTCAGCCTCCACACATTTTAGGTGGATAGGCGAGTTCTTCTTGGGGTAACCATGGCCCGCGCCGCACTAAATACCCGCTCTGATGCCACACTACTGGCCGAGCAGGACAGCTTTTCCAGGGCAAACTCGTACAGTTATGGCCACAAATCTAGTCTGGCTGTCCAGTAGTCCAGCGGATCTTCAATGACGGCTGGCAGGGTGCACTCCAAGTATGCCACCACCTCCTGGTTCAGGTTCTGCTCCAGGTCTAGATGCTGCTGCTGGTGAGTAGTTTCTTCACTAGACGGTTGAAGAAAGCTGCTCATCAGCAACTCTAGACTTGGGCTGCTGCTGATGGACCTAGTACTGCTCCTGCCACCCTACCCCTCCCCAGCAGCCATGGCTGTGGAACGTGAGCGCAGAGGGCCCCCCCCCCCCCCGGTCTACCCTGGGAGAGGATGGACAATGGCGCAGATAGGCAGCCGCCAACTGACTACATAGGATGTCTCTATAGTAATTCAGTTTGTCCTCCCTCTCAGCGGGTTATAAAAAGGCACCCATTTTGGACCGGTAGCGAGGGTCCAACAAGGTGGAGAGCCAGAAGTTATCCCGCTGCCGAATGGTGACAATTCGGCTGTCACTACGCAAGCAAGTGAGCATGCAGTGGGCCATATGCGCAAGTGACTCGAAGGGACTCCCTGCTTCTATCTCCACTGCATACTGCCATGGTGTGTCTGGGTGCTCTGCCTCATCTTCCTCATCGCCCTGTAGCTCCTCTGGCTGCTTCTCCTGCTCCTTCTCTCCTGTCCCCTGTATAGAAGAAAGACCCATTTTGCTACACGTTGCTTGTGCTCCAATGTCCTCCTCCAGTTCACCCCCCACAAGGCTCATGTGGCCGTGAGATCTAGGCGCCACGTCTCCAGTCCCCTGACCAGCCAGATTTACCAGCATCTGTTCCACTGTTTCTGAAGCAGTGGAATGACATCGTTCATCCTGTAGTCCTGGCGACTGACCAATAATGTGGCCTCCTAAAAGGGCCTGAGCAAACTGCAGGTGTCATGCATGAGCTACCACTGGCTGACATCGAAGTTACTTAGGGGAGTACTCCTGTCCGCTTGGATCATCAGGATATCGTTTATGGCCCTTCTCTGGTCGTAGAGTCGGTCCAACATGTGGAATTCCAATGGGTGGAAACGTCGCATATCAGTCTATGTTGGGCAATGCTATTCTGCCGCTGCAGCTCGAGGAGGGTGTGCTTTGCGGTGTACGAGTGGCTGAAGTGCATGCAAAGTTTTTGGCCATTTTTAGGATGTCTTGCAGATGGGTGGAAGACTTCAGGGACTGCTTGACAACCAGATTGAACACGTGTGCCATGCAGGGTGAATGGCTCAGCCCTCCTTGACGCAGCGCCGACACTATGTTCTTCTCGTTGTCGGTCACTATGATTCCGATTTAGAGTTGTCGCAGAGAAGGGCGGGATTCGATTTCTTGCTGAAGGACACAGAGTAGTTCCTCCCCTGTGTGACTCCATTCGCCCAGACAAACGAGGTGCAGAACAGCGTGACACCACCGTGCCCTGTGCAGTGTCCCACCTATGTGTGTATAAGTGGTCCCCTTAAATTTCTGCATGTGTATTTGACATATTGTAATCCTAAATTAAGGCTGGCATTGTCATTACATCTATTTGCCCCTAGGTGGTGCTGGTGCCACATATTATATATAGCTTGGGGTTTGCTGATTTAGTGTGGAGGAAGTGTTGGAGCAGAAGTGAGTAATATAGGAAGCATAGAGGAGAAGGAAGTGTATGGAGGAGCAGAGCAGGCTCAGTCTAAGATGTAGCTGCCTTTCTTTCCTCTGGGCCCTGATCAAGCCTGGAGAGGAAAAACCAAGTAATTACAGCAGCCCAGCACAGACAAGTGAGTCTATGTACGAATATAAAGCAAGTCTAGTGAAGATTAGAGCTGAGTCTAGCCAAGGGACTTCACAAGCACGAGTGACTGGGAGGAACTTAAAGGTACCTGGACACAACTGGATGATTAGTGTGCAGAATTATCCTTTTTCACTAAATGCCTTCCGGGACATAGTGAACCTGAATACTTCAGGAGAGCATCCTGCATAAAATAATGTAGCAGAGAGTTTGCCTGCCACGAGGGAGAGCACCCTTATTGGATTGCTCAAGATAAAGTAAGGAAACCATTATAATTAGTACCTGAGTGCTAGAGATTGGAATTAAAGTAGAACTATATTCCTGCATATTGGAGAAAGTATTATAGTAGTTATATTCTTGTGCATAGGGGCAGTATTATAGTAGTTATATTCTTGTACATAGTGGACAGTATTATAGTAGCTGTATTCTTGTAGATACAGGGCAGTATTATAGTAGTTATATACTGGTACACAGAGGCAGTATTATAGTAGTTATATTCTTGTAGATACGGAGCAGTATTATAGTAGTTATATTTTATGCATAGGAGGCAGTATTATAGTAGTCATATTCTTGTACATAAAGGGCAGTATTATAGTCATTGCATTATTGTACATAGAGGACGGTATTATAGTAGTTATATTCTTGTACATAAAGGGCAGTATTATAGTCATTGCATTATTGTACATAGAGGATGGTATTATAGTAGTTATATTCTTGTACATAATGTAAATATTATAGTCGTTTTACTCTTGTAAATTGGGGGCAATATTACAGTTGTATGCCTGCTTCTGTATCTGCTGTCATAATACTTGAGATTTGTTGTGTTCCGCGATCTGATTGTGTATTAGTAATCATTATTTTTGTTTCCTTTCTGTAATGGAACATTTTCTGACTCTCGGATTGAGAAGTTTGCTGTTCTTTTTATCCCCCTTTTTCAGCTTCTCTGTTGCTCGTTGTAATTTCCTATTTTCATGTAAAATAATGCCATTCAATCTTTTCTTCATAATTTGAGAAACTTTTTTCCCATTTTCTGTGTAAATGAAGCAGTGGCCGCCTGTCTCTGCTCGTCTCCCCTGCACATTATGAGGTAGTATATGGCGGCTTCGGATGGAGGATTGTAAATTGGTGTTTATCATACAATGCGTCGTCCTCTTGCAGAAATGTGCCGTGCAGTCACCGCAGTTCTGCCTCTTCGGCCCCTTCACTGTGTGTTCATAGCCGCATGGAGTAATTTACTGACACTTCTCCAAATGGCAGCAACACATTCATGAGCGCTCTCACTGTCAAAGGGTATTTAATTTTAATAGTGCACAGATTGGATCATTTCCGGGGATGAATGGAAGCAGTTACTTAAAATGCGCTGCCTGCAACATCCTATCTCTAGCAAATGACACCTGTTACTTTTATTCACACATGAATTCTATTATCTGGTGGAATATTTTAACTTTTCTGTCTTTCAGCGCCATTGTATCAGCGACTCTGAAATGCCTCATGAAATTCTACAATCTAACAGACGACGTGAGTGACTCTCAGCAGGCAGTATCGCACAGTAGGATTAGATACCGGAGCTTTGGTGGCAGTATCACATGACAGGCTTAGGTACAGCAGCTTAGTAGACAATATCACACAAGACAGGACTAGACCATGACCCAGCAGGTAGTATCACACATGACAGACTTAGGCTACTTTCACACTAGCATTTTCAATTCCACTATTGAGATCAGTCATAGGATCTCAATAGCGGAAGAAAACGCTTCAGTTTTGTCCCCATTCATTGTCAATGGGGACAAAACTAAACTGAACGAAACAGAGTGCACCAGAATGCATTCCGTTTCGTTCCGCTTGGTTGCGTCCCCATCACGGACAGAATAACGCTGCAAGCAGCATTTTTCTGTCCGCAAAGATGTGATCCGTCCCCATTGACTTGCATTGTGGGTCAGGACGGATCCGTCAATGGGGACGAATCAGTTTTCTCTGACACAATCTGAGACAATAGAAAACTGATCCGTCCCCCATTGACTTTCAGTGGAATTTATGACTTATCCGTCATGGCTATAGAAGACATAATACAAACGAATCCGTTCATGACGGATGCATTCGGTTGTATTATTGTAACGGAAGCGTTTTTGCACATCAATAATGGATCCGCAAAAAACGCTAGTGTAAAAGTAGACTTAGACTCAATAACCTAATAGATATCACATACATCATGGGATTAGATACAGCAGCTCAGCAGACAGTATCACACATCATAGGATTAGATACAGCAGCTCAGCAGACGTATCACACATCATAGGATTAGATACAGCAGCACAGCAGACGTATCACACATCATAGGATTAGATGCAGCAGTTAGCATACAGTATCACACATCATAGGATTAGATACAGCAGCTCAGCAGACGTATCACACATCATAGGTTTAGATGCAGCAGCTCAGCAGACGTATCACACATCATAGGATTAGATGCAGCAGTTTAGCAGAGGTATCACACATCATAGGATTAGATACAGCAGGTCAGCAGACAGTATCACACATCATAGGATTAGATACAGCAGCTCAGCAGACGTATCACACATCATAGGATTAGATGCAGCAGTTTAGCAGAGGTATCACACATCATAGGATTAGATACAGCAGGTCAGCAGACAGTATCACTCATCATAGGATTAGATGCAGCAGCTCAGCAGACGTATCACACATCATAGGATTAGATACAGCAGCTCAGCAGACGTATCACACATCATAGGATTAGATGCAGCAGTTTAGCAGAGGTATCACACATCATAGGATTAGATACAGCAGGTCAGCAGACAGTATCACTCATCATAGGATTAGATGCAGCACTTTAGCAGAGGTATCACACATCATAGGATTAGATACAGCAGGTCAGCAGACAGTATCACACATCATAGGATTAGATACAGCAGCTCAGCAGACGTATCACACATCATAGGATTAGATGCAGCAGCTCAGCAGACGTATCACACATCATAGGATTAGATGCAGCAGTTTAGCATACAGTATCACACATCATAGGATTAGATACAGCAGCTCAGCAGACGTATCACACATCATAGGTTTAGATGCAGCAGCTCAGCAGACGTATCACACATCATAGGATTAGATGCAGCATCTCAGCAGACAGTATCACACATCATAGGATTAGATGCAGCAGTTTAGCAGAGGTATCACACATCATAGGATTAGATACAGCAGTTTAGCAGAGGTATCACACATCATAGGATTAGATACAGCAGTTTAGCAGAGGTATCACACATCATAGGATTAGATACAGCAGCTCAGCAGACGTATCACACATCATAGGATTAGATGCAGCAGCTCAGCAGACAGTATCACACATCATAGGATTAGATGCAGCAGCTCAGCAGACAGTATCACACATCATAGGATTAGATGCAGCAGTTTAGCAGAGGTATCACACATCATAGGATTAGATGCAGCAGCTCAGCAGACAGTATCACACATCATAGGATTAGATGCAGCAGCTCAGCAGACAGTATCACACATCATAGGATTAGATACAGCAGCTCAGCAGACGTATCACACATCATAGGATTAGATGCAGCAGCTCAGCAGACAGTATCACACATCATAGGATTAGATGCAGCAGCTCAGCAGACAGTATCACACATCATAGGATTAGATGCAGCAGCTCAGCAGACAGTATCACACATGATGGGTAAGTCAGCAGCAGAATCCCACCGTCAGAAGGTGTAGTGATGTGTAAGCATGGGTGTTGCCCAACTCTGGTGTGTGTTCTCAGGACTTGGCTCCAGTCATTTTTGGGGCAGTTTATATCTTGATCTTGTACATGTGCTATTTAGTCAGGACATGTTCTCTCTCTGTTTATAGGATCTCCCAAAGTCAATCCGACCAAATTTCATTCTTGACGTTGAGAAAGAAGAACTATTTATAACAGCCGGACTTCAGGATCGTGTAGTTCAGGTGAAGAACATGGAAAATATCTTCTTGTTTTGAAATGGTAGATCACATGCTGGTACTTATATAATGGTATTGCTTAGTTGCTGTGTGTAGTGTGTATCATAGGACAGTCGGTTTTATATACTGTATACAGTCGTTGCTGCTGGTCCTCCATTAGGTTATTAGTGACAGTGTTATTGTACAATGGAGGGAAGTAGGGTTTTATGTTTTAAATTTGTAAAAAAAAAATTCATTAAAGTAAATGTGTCACCTTATTTTGATAATGAGATTGCTGCTGATAAGTGAACTAAACAGACCAAGAAGTGGTTAGTGGTGCCTATTAGGCTTGGTGGCCGGTGCAAAACTTGCAGGATTTTTTAGTTATTTTTTTAAATATATAAATATATATTCACCAATTTAACATAAAAAATTGATTTACACAATAGGTCATATTCTGATGATACATTCCCTTTAAGGTCTATGAAGGTCTTATCTATATGGACTTCAGCAAATCCATCATGGAGGAGCAGGGTTATGGTGAGTGCCGTCTGTATATAAGCCGGGGTTATGTTGCAGCTCCAGTTCACAGCCCACCTTTCTTGGGTTTGCAAAGGGAACTGTAGAGTATTGCACCCGTTTACCTGGTACAATGCCATACTTAGCCTATTGGCTGTGATTGGTCAGTGCGTCCATCTTTGCCTCACATGTCTTGCTGACATAGTGGTTATATTGTTACATTATTGCCAGTCCTATGCCTCATTGTTGTAACAATTTCTGCAGTGAAAATCGAATGATCCTTCCTGGCTCTGCTACTTTTATAAGATGATGTATGGTCCAGTATGGTCTCATGAGGCTGGGTGCACATCTCTGTGTGCAAACAACAAAGAAAGATCTACAGGTGAAACTCGAAAAATTTGAATATCATGCAAAAGTCCATTTATTTCAGTAATGCAACTGAAAAGTTTCAATATTCTAGGCTCAAAGTGTCGCACTCTAGTCAGCTAATTAATCCATACCCCCTGAGCACAGGGTACCTCAAAATTGTGACTTTGGGGTTTCATAAGCTGTAAACCATAATCATCCAAATTATAACTAATAAAGGCTTGAAATATCTCGCTTTGCATGTAATGAGTCTCATGTGTTAGTTTCACCTTTTAATTTGCATTACTGAAATAAATTAACTTTGCACGATATTCTAATTTTTCGAGTTTCCCCTGTATTATATGACGGCCAACAACGGTGCCCAACGGACCCCATAGGATCTGCTGGGTTTCATCACGGTGTCTGTCATTTTACTGGAAAAAATACAGCTGTAAACTACGCTCCCCTTTTTTTTTTTTTTTTTGTCCTGGTAAATTTGATGGAATCTGCGACAGGGCCTCATATGCAGATATGAACCTGGCCTAACCCATATGTGTATTTACACCCAATAAAACATTTAAACAGAACTCTAGGTCACAAGAATTCTTCTGAAAGTGGCTCTGCTACGAAAGATCCTTCATTTTTTATTTTATTTTTCTAAAACTGCGTACCTACAGACCCGCTGCCAGCTAAAAAGGCAGCCGCAGCAGCTGGTTTTCTCTCAAAGTCTAAATCCTCTGAGCATAACCCTGCAAGGTGAGCAGCCCCATTAAGAGGGGCTATATCTCCAGGGGACACGCTCGGTCTTTGAGGGAGTTGCGCTATGAAACGCTGTTTCTTCTTTTTATTGTATTTCTGCAATAAAGTCTCTTTCCATAGATCAGTCCATAAGGCCTCCTGCACACAACCATTTTTGTTTCCATTTACTGGACTTTTTTGTGTTCTGTATACGGTCCGTATACGGAACCATTCATTTCAAAAATGAATGTACTCTGTATGCATTCAGTTTCCGTATTTCCGTTCCATTGAAGGATAGAACATGTCCTATTATTGCCCGCAAATCACGTTCCGTGGCTCCATTCAAGTCAATGGGTCCGCAAAAAAAGGAACACATACGGAAATGTATCCGTTCTGTTTTTGCGGAACCATCTATTGAAAATGTTATGCCCAGCCCAATTTTTTCTATGTAATTACTGTATACTGTATATGCTATACGGAAACAAAAAACGGAACAACGGATACATGAAAAACAGACCGCAAAGCACTAAAAAAGGCATACGGTCGTGTGCAGGAGGCCTAACTCTGTGTCTGGATTTACCCTTTTCTCACAGGAAATTATGTTCACATGGACATCAGCCGTGCACCACCCTTCTGGCTTGCATATCTGCGGGATCCAAGTGACTCTGGTGTAATACATAATAATGTTCGACAACGTTGGTTGAATGGTGAGAAAACAAATTGTACTGCACTTGGTGTATATAGGCCTATCTAAAGCTGGTCATGCCGGACCCACCAATTCCAGCTGGACCATCTAACTATTATGTGTGGGCCTCTGCCATGCATGTGTCTAAAGGTTGGGAGGAATAGGTATTGGCCAAACGAGAGTTTGGCCTTCACCTATCTACTGTGTATAGCCAGACTAAGCCTATTGTGTCATAATGTGTGCTCAGCCCCTGTATCTAATCCGTCGTCCATATTTCTCCTGCAGGTGACCCTGAGGTTATTGAGGCCATGACGATATTTGCTGAGCTGACAGATAAGGCAAAGTAAGATTTGGGGAGTTTTATCCCCAGTTGCCTCTGCGGCAGTTTAATTTGTTGAGGACTGATGTATAAAGATGAATGCCCCCATTTAGCTGCTTACATTAGAGATCTGCTTTATTGATGGAGGTGAAATGTCTGTTCTTTCAGGACGGCCATAGAGGAGAAGGACTGGGATGAGCTGGCAGAATTAATGAACAGGAATCTATTACTGAGGAGGTAACTAATGACATACCAGCAGTATAAGGGTACCTGCACCAAATATTGCAGATTTTGGCTGTCGATTTTGCCTTCTCGGAAAAAAAGTGAGCTGAGGATAAAATATATTTTGAAAAAAGCTAATTTTCCGTGGTGTTGCCCTGGCTCTCTTTCTTTCTTCTATGCCAGTCTCTGTACCACCTGTCATGTAATTCACGTTCAATACGCAATATTTGAAGGAGGCTTTATCCAGCACGTCAAATACATGTTGGACTGGGGGGCGTGGCCAGCAGCCCGTATGTAAGCACGCGTTTGAGCACAGCTCCGCTATCCCTCACCGATCCTGCTCCATCCTGACAAACTGCCGACTCCTGGAACAGAGTGGACGGTGTGCAGGCGCAGGAGAAGACCCCGCACGTCGACCATGGGTCCCAACAAGGCACAAGCGGCTGCTGAGCGGCTTAAAGAATTCGCCCGGTCAGAGGCCCAAAATGGCGCCACGGCCGCCACTCCAACACGGGCGGCTATCACCCGCGGTCAAGCCGCTCAGCAGGTGGAAGCAGGAGACAGCGCTGAGCGTGAATTCACCTTAAAGGCTGCATATGAACAGCTGCTGGTAGCGATCTCCTCGTGCGAGTCCTCACTCACAGGGAATCTAGAGGAGGTGAGAGTGGATGTGAGCCTGCTCCGTCATGATGTGCAGCAGCTGAGAGACCGGGTCAAGAATACAGAGGACCGCGTGTCTGCTCTGGAAGATTTGACCAGACCTATGGCGGGGAAAGTGCAGGAGCTGGAGCGCTCTATGGGTCAGTGGCAGCAAAAATGTGATGACCTGGAAAACAGGTCCCGCCGCAACAATGTCAGGATCCTGGGGCTTCCGGAAAAAGCTGAGGGCCGTGATCCCGCCGCCTTCTTAGAATCCTGGTTCAAGGAACAGGTTCCAGGAGCACCTTTTTCTCCTGCATATGCTATGGAGAGAGCACACCGCGTCCCAGCCAGGTTTCCTCCACCTGGGGCTCCTCCTAGACCCCTGCTGGCATGACTGCTAAACTGGAGAGACAGAGATCTCATCTTCAGCCAGGCCAGGAGCAAGCAAGATATCAGACATGACAATGCACGTGTCTCCCTGTTCCCGGACTTCTCCGCTGACCTCCAGAAGAGAAGAGCCACTTTCGTCGCGGTCAAACGCCGCTTTCGTGACTCAAACCTCCAGTATTTCATGGCGTACCTGGCGCGGCTCAGGGTGGTGGACGGCGACAAAACTGTCTTCTTCAGTGATCCTAGCGAAGACTGGGTCTCGAGGAAATCGGGACGCCCTGGTCCATGCTGACGCGTCAATTGAACACCATCAGCATGTATTATTTTCTCATCTTTCCTGTTTTCAATGGGCCAAGGCTGATGACTCCTTGAGCCAGATGTTTCTTTTTATCAGTTACTGATTTTTCAAGTCTCAATATGCTACCTGCTTACTTATTGTCCCACCTACTTAGTGACAATCAGCCTTGCTGGACTCACAAGAGAGGCCCATTAAGTGTGTGGGGGCTATCTTCTCTTACAATGCTGGACGCTTTGCCTATGTGACATGTTATTTATCAGTGTTAGCAGCTTAACACACCTTTGCTGAAGAGGGATGGAGCAACACCTGCATAGTTATTACATCTACCTACGCTATGCAGGTCCCCGAGTTATTGGCCATTATGTTAGTCGGTTGTGGTTCCGACATTTCCATGTTGTCACTGTTAATGTTTTGTAACATGTTCATAATTGCTCAAGTATACCCACCTCAAGTATGGTTACTCCACTTCACAACAGTTGCAAGGGAGGCATTGTTGTATGGAGATCAGGTCCCTGGATGCTCAGGAAGTGCAACCTGGGCGAGTGCATATGTCTCTGATGTACTGCTAGCGCACCCATGGCCTCCATGAGGGTATTTTCATGGAATGTGAGGGGCCTGGGAGATCCTAAAAAGAGGATTGCAGTTTTCTCCCACATTCGCTCCTTTAACCCACATATCATAGGCCTTCAGGAAATCCACCTGACCCCGAAAACGGGCAATAGACTGAGGAAGCCCTGGGCCCAACACTTATTCAATGCATACGGCAGTTCCCACTCCAGGGGGGTCACCCTGTTGGTCCATAAAAGCCTTAGGTGTGAGCTTCACAACTCGGTTGTGGACCCAGGGGGACAGTATATTTTTCTGCATGTGCAATGAGCAGGACACTGGTACAGTGGCCAAATATGCAGTGAGTCAGGATAGATGTACAGTACAGACCAAAAGTTTGGACACACCTTCTCATTCAAAGATTTTTCTTTATTTTCATGACTATGAAAATTGTAGATTCACACTAAAGGCATCAAAACTATGAATTAACACATGTGGAATTATATACATAACAAAAAAGTGTGAAACAACTGAAAATATGTCATATTCTAGGTTCTTCAAAGTAGCCACCTTTTGCTTTGATTACTGCTTTGCACACTCTTGGCATTCTCTTGATGAGCTTCAAGAGGTAGTCACCTGAAATGGTTTTCACTTCACAGGTGTGCCCTGTCAGGTTTAATAAGTGGGATTTCTTGCCTTATAAATGGGATTGGGACCATCAGTTGCCTTGTGGAGAAGTCAGGTGGATACACAGCTGATAGTCCTACTGAATAGACTGTTAGAATTTGTATTATGGCACGGTGGCGGAGGTGGGCCTGGCAGGGATAGCACGATTCTAGCTAGAATTTCTCAGGAGATGGGCTGGATAGACATGTGGAGAGCCAGGAACCCGTACACAAGGGAATATTCCTGCTTTACCCCAGCCAGAGGTGCCTCGTCTAGAATAGATTACGTATTCGGTAACGCCACGGTATATACTGATCTGGTTGAGATACGTTATGGACCTCAGGGACCCTCTGATCATGCACCGGTTTTGGCGGTGCTAGCCATGACTGACTCCACCGGAAGGGGCTGCAAAATGCGTGTGCATCCTTTCTGGCTGTCTCTGTTCGGCTTGAACGATAGAATCCCAGATCAGCTAAGGATGTTTCTGGAGGTTCAGGGTGACTCAACAGACGCCTTGTTGCTCTGGGAAACCATGAAGGAATATCTCAGGGGGTGCCTTGAAGTCGTCCATTTCCTATGTCAAGAGGGACTCGCAGCGTAAAGAGAGTGATTTGCATGCCAGCTGTAGGGAGGCCGAAAAGGCATTCACGGAGTCCCCCACCCCCCGAGGAACGTAGAATTGACTGGCTCTCCAGAGGGAGAATGTACATGTTCCATTTGGAGGAAAGGAGCAAACGGAAGCTTTTCTTCCTTAAGCAACAATCGTTTGAATCGGGAAACCAGACTGGCAAGCTGCTTGCGCACATTGCAGCAACACTATGGCTCCCCCAGTACTCAGCATAAAGGATGCTGATGGGCACGTGGCAGAGTCGGTGGAAGACATACTGAAGAGCTTCTGCAACTTCTACGGGGACTTATATGACTCTGCTGTGGCATACCTCCGTGAGGTGTCTCATCCTCGGCTAGGCGACCTGGATAGAGGTCTTATGGAGGAGGATGTTACACTGGAGGAGATAACGCGCGCTATCACGGATCTCCCGTCAAGGAAAGCGCCTGGCCCCGATGGCATCCCAGTTGAGGTTTACTCTAGATATATAGATAACCTGGATCCACAGCTTTTGAACATGTACAGAGCCGTGCACTCCCGCGGGTCCTTGTCGGACTCTATGTACGACGCTACGATAGTGGTGATTCTGAAACCCGACAAGGATCCGCTAGACTGTGGATCTTATCGCCCAATTTCCCTTTTGAACTTGGACTATAAAATTGTGGGATTTTACTAGTCTATGAAGTAAAGTCATGATTTTATTTCAAGACACGGAGGCTTCCTATTGCTATAACTTCCTTTACTGACAACCACAGCAGCAAAGAAAAAATGAAGATATTAGCATATTGCCATGGTAACTGTCCCTCCCCACACAGTAGACCCTATATAATGTCCAACAGTCTTCACAACTTCCTCTTTCTTGGCGAATGCCACCTCCATCAGCAACGACTCCTGGAATCCTCACACGGAGACCTCAGGAAAAAACTGGAAAATCCTCAAAACGGAACACCGGAGAGACCACGACCGGAACCATCCTTGGAACCGAAGGTCAACAAAACGAGTCCTCCTGCAAACGGAACAGCCGAACTGGAAAGGTAAACAGACCACACAGGATCACCTGGAAGCACCTGCACCAGACAAGTCAACCTGCAAGAAAACAAAAGTGCATGAAAGGAAAACGCTCCATCCAAATGACAACCGCCACCTGTAACTCAATCAAAGTCATTAACATGAATCAGTCAAACTGACACAGTATCAATTAAACAAGCAATGAGCAATAATCCAAGGGAGGGAAAACACAAAGGGAGGGCAATACTCGCCTCCGTGTCTTTCATAAAATCATGACTTTACGTCATAGACTAGTAAAATCCCACAATTTTATTTCAAGACACGGAGGCTTCCTATTGCAAGTTCAAAGCTGCACAACCATTGAAGAAAAAACATGAGGAGTAGGTCGAAAGTAAAACTCTTTAAAGGTCGAAACTCGAGACCAGTCAGCGATCCTCATAATGTCCTCCAAACGAGCCCCCGACACTAACATAGAAGTAGAAGCCGCGCTTCTAGTGGAATGAGCGGTGAAAACGGAGGTATCAACCCCTGCCAAAGACATACACCACTTGACCCAACGAGCCAAAGTGGGAGTAGCGACCGGAGCAAAAGGACGCCGATAAGAGAGAAACAACTGATAACTCCCAGACGACCTATGGCCAGAGGTACGAGTCCTCATACTCTAGGAGGACAAGCAACCGGACAAAGGTTAGGAACGGACGGGAAACTGGGATAAGACACAGAGCGAATGTGGGTCTTGGTACGGCGGGAAATATTGAAAGTAACCCCCTCCAGGGGAAAAAGACCTGGCATCGACATCCAATGCCCTGACATCAGAGACCCTCTTGCAAGAAACAAGGCAAAGGAGGGTAACCAACTTGGCAGATAGTTGGCGAAGAGAAAGCAGAGAGTTAGATGGCCAAGCCGCGAAAAGATCCAACACCAAGGAGACATCCCAGGTGGAAGAAAAACGCGGCCGAGGAGGGACGCGACAGACGGGAACCCTTGAGAAGGCGACAAACCAGAGGATGTTGCCCGGCAGGCCGACCCTCGAAGCCCAGATGGAAGGAAGAAATCGCAGGACCGATAAAGGTTGATGGTTCGGTACGCCTTACCTTCCTCGAACAAAGAATTCAAAAACTCTATAACGTCAGAGACAGGGGCTGAGCGAGGATCCACACACCGTGTGACGCACCAACCAGTCCATGCTCGCCAGGCCGCTCTATAGGCCCTTCTGGTGCCAGGAGCCCACGACTGCTCCAAGAGTCTTCTAGCAGCGTCCGAAAGCTCCTCGCCCTGTCTGAAATGCCTGATATCCTGCAAGCCAGCAGACGGAGGGAGCCCTCCAGTAACAGTGGATGTTGTGCGCCTCCGGAGTCCAAAAGAAGTTCCGGAAAATCCGGCAGAAACAACGGCGGCAGGATGAGAAGGTCCATCAGGTGAGGGAACCATGACTGGGAGGTCCAGAACGGCACAATCAACACCAACTCCGCCTGTTGCCAGCGCACCTGGGTCAGGACCCGAGGAATAATCGCAAATGGCGGGAATGCGTAGAGTAGAGGTCCGTGCCAATACTGCAGGAACGCGTCCACAGCCTCTGCGTTTGGATCCGGACGCCAACTGAAGAAACGCGGCAACTGGGTGTTCAGCCGGGACGCAAACAGGTCTATACAGAACGGACCCCAGAGGGATGAGATATGAGAGAACACCCGACCATCTAACCTCCAATCGCTGCCATCTCTGAGATACCGAGAGCTCCAGTCCGCTTGGACGTTCTGAAGACCGGGGAGATACTCCGCTACCACCGTCACCTGTTGATTGAGACAAAAGGACCAGAACTCCTTGGCCAAATGCGATAACATGCTCGAATGCGTACCTCCCATGGAGTTGACATATTGGACCGCCGACACGTTGTCCATGCGAAGGCGAATGCAGGCGCTGGCACTGTGCTTGGCAAAACTGCGGACAGCAAAAGAGCCGGCCAGGAGCTCCAGGGCGTTGATATGGAGTGAGGCCTCCTCCTGGGACCAAGGACCTCCAGTGGAAATGCAGTCGCAGTGGGCCCCCCACCCGAGAAGGCTGGCGTCGGAGTCGATAGTGAAATCCGGACGAGGACCGCAGATCGCTTTCCCATTCCATGCCTGAAGGTTCGAAATCCACCAGCGCAGCTCGTCCCGCGTCTCGGGATCCAGCGAGATCGAATCTGCGTACGAAGCCCCGGTCTGTAGGTGTGCATGCTTCAAATGCTGAAGGGCCCTGTAATGGAGAGGAGCCGGGAACACCGCCTGGATGGACGAGGAGAGGAGTCCTATGATCCGCGCCAGGTGGCGAAGAGTAATCTGTTGGGCGGCCAGCGTCTTGCGTAGCTCCTTGCGTATGTCTCGGATCTTCGCCAGAGGCAGGCTGAGGGTTTCCATGACGGAGTCCACCGAAAAACCGAGGAACTCCATAACTCTGGACGGTTCCAGGGACGACTTCTCGTGGTTGATGAGGAAACCTAGACGGGATAGAAGATTCATAGTCACCTGCAACTGCGAGCGGAGGACAGCGGGGTCCTGGGCCATAAGAAGGAGGTCGTCCAGGTAGATGATTAACCGGATGCCGCGACTGCGGAGCCAAGCTACCACGGGGCGCATGACCTTGGTGAAACACCAGGGGGCCGAAGACAAACCGAAGGGAAGGCAAGTGAAACGCCAAACCTGATCTTTCCATAAGAAACGGAGGAGATCCCTGGATGTCCTCTCGACCGGGACCGTGAGGTAGGCATCCTTCAAGTCTAACTTCACCATCCAATCCCCCTGAAGGAGGAGGTCCCTGAGTAGGTGAATCCCCTCCATCTTGAAGTGCCTGTAACGTACAAACCTGTTTAGCGGTTTGAGGTTTATGACGGGGCGCATCTGCCCCCCTTTCTTTCGCACCAAGAAAATACTGCTGAGCAGACCTACCGAAGGGTAAGGTACCAACTCGATTGCGTCCTTGAGATAAAGGTCTGAGAGCTCCTTGTCTATGGCTAGCGAGGCCGGTCCTGACGTGGGAACAGGAGGGGGAGCAGGGAGATAAGGGGACTGAACCAGTTCTATCTGGAAACCCCGGATAGTTGTTAACACCCAGCTGTCCGACGTGATTGATTCCCAGGCACGAGAAAAAAGTCGGAGTCTGCCCCCTACACGAACTGGAGAAGAAAACAGACGAGGAACACTTACCAAGGGGACGACGGAAACCGGAACTTCCTCTGAACGGTCTTCGGGTAGGAGCACCTCGGTACGGGAAGAAATTCTGCGAAGGCCTTGTGTCCTGGAAGGAGGACCGTTGAGCAAAAGGTCTCTGACCATAGGAGCCTCTGCCCGAGCCTCGGGCATGGAAGGAGGAGCGGCCGGCAGAGCGGCCCCTGAAATTGCCGGCCCTTGAGGAAAAACGGCCCTGGAATACCTTCCTCATGGAAGACTGAGCCTTGTCAAGGGCTGTAAAGGCTCCAACAAATTTCCCCATGTCCTTAATAAAAGAGTCCCCAAACAGGAGACCCTGAGCCCCGCTACCAGCTTCAGTGAGGGACAAATTCACCAACTTGGGCTCAATTTTGAACAAAATAGCCTTACGGCGTTCAATAGACAGGGAACTGTTGACGTTGCCCGCTATACAGATGGCCCTCTGGATCCACCCACGGAGATCCTCCGGATCCACAGAGGTGTTAGACTCTCTGGCTATCTCTGCCATGTCAAAAATCTTGGCCAATGGGCCGAAAATGTCCAGGAGTTTGTCCTGGCATGCTTTCAAGGCCTACTCAAGGCCCTTCCTGGGGTTCCACCCCGACTTGGATAAAAATTGGACCATTTTTGGGTCCACTGACGGGGTCTCACACACCTTATTTGCCACGATGGGCCTGGGGCACTCTGCCTTCATCTTATTGCGTGCCTCTTTTGATAGAGGGCAACGCACCCGAGCCTCCAGGTATTGTGCCACATGGTCCAGGGGGAACCATTCTGAAGACCTAGGGTGGTGGAGATGGTCAGGGTCAAAAAGGGGGTCCCCAAGGGGGTCGGTCAGGCCGCCCAAAGGACCCTGTATAGCGTCCGAAGACGACGCGCCCAGAGGCGTAGAGTTAGGAGCCGAAACCAAGTCGGCGGGGCCAGAATCGGACGGCTCGTCCTCAGGGAAATCCATGTCCTCAAATCTCACCTCCTCATCAGAGCCGACATCAGAGTCGATCTCATTTTCAGGGTGCGTTCTCGCACACTTCCAACTCCGCGCCCGTTCTGCCCGGCGGGATGAGGCTCTTTTGCGCGATAACGCGCTCTCTTGGGTGGCATTGGTCTCACCAGTCAAAATGGTTCTGGAGGTATGAGGTACAGGTAAGTCAGCCTGTAATGTGTCACTAGAGACACCAGGACGTGCTGAGAGGGCATCGGATATGGACCTGGTCAGGGTACTGGTAACGGTCCCCATAGCAGCCATAATGGCCTCAGACACTGA
Organism: Bufo gargarizans; assembly: GCF_014858855.1. Taxonomy (NCBI): domain Eukaryota; kingdom Metazoa; phylum Chordata; class Amphibia; order Anura; family Bufonidae; genus Bufo; species Bufo gargarizans. The sequence continues at coordinate 603,393,366 of NC_058081.1, forward strand.
CCGCTGAAAGGCCTCTGCGGAGAATGCGGACTCAGCGGATGTAGGAGCAGGAGAAGAGACCTGCGCGTCTCTCTCTGACTCCAGGGGATGCTCAGTATGTGACATGATCACAGCAGTAAAATCGCCACACTCCCAGGGAAGAACGACCAGTGGGCTAATAGATGGGTCACTCAAAGAGGGGTGCAACAACCACAGCTACCTAAACGATAATGGCACACAGAGGGTAGTCACCCAGACAGTGTGCAAAGGAGCGGCGCGAAATCGGAGCAAGCCGAGGGCGGAAGTGGGCGTGGCTAGCAACGAGGGGAAGGAATCAGCACTAGGGGAATGGAAGGGAAAGACCACAAGAAAATGGCCGCCGCGAGATCCCAGGATGCCGAAATCTCGCGGGAATACGGCTCCAGCACCAGACACCGGCTGGAAGCAGAGAGAAGAGGGCGGTAAGCGGTAAAACGACCCGGTCCCCACCAGAGCAAGAGAGGGGAACGGGGGGGAAAGGGAGATCACGCAGGGGATAAGGCGATAAGAGGGTAAGCCAAACGGCCCCTGATCCCGCCCCCAGAAGGGAGACAGGAGCGGGAGGCACAGGGGGAGACCAGGGACGACCGCAGGAAAATCTGTGGAAGTAAAAACCTAAAGGGAGAAATCGAAATAGAAACGAAATAGAAACGAAATACCCCTGCGACAAAATGAATATTAACCCAAGCAGAAATACAAAACGCAACTACAACACCTATAGTAAATGCTGCAAGATCAGTTAGAGTACTTAGCTTGTGGCAGCAGCAAAGAAAGAGGAAGTTGTGAAGACTGTTGGACATTATATAGGGTCTACTGTGTGGGGAGGGACAGTTACCATGGCAATATGCTAATATCTTCATTTTTTCTTTGCTGCTGTGGTTGTCAGTAAAGGAAGTTATAGCAATAGGAAGCCTCCGTGTCTTGAAATAAAATCCTGACCAGGATTCTGGCTAATAGATTGAACAAGGTGATCACGTCAGTGATTCACACTGATCGGTCTGGCTTTATGCCTGGCAGATCCACTTCCGACAACATTAGGAGAGCCCAGGTTGTTGCGCAGATAGGCGCATCCGAGAAGGCAAGATGGGCCCTGGCCTCTTTAGACACTGAGAAGGCCTTCGACTCACTAGAATGGTCCTTCCTGATGGCCGCACTTAGGAGCTTTGGCCCCAAATTTATCAAATGGATTGCAACATTGTACAAGAGCCCCACTGCTAATATCCAACCTAACGGTAGTCACTCTCTGACAAGTTCCCCCTACACAGAGGCACGAGACAGGGATGCCCACTGTCGCCTTTATTATTCGCGATAGCAATAGAACATCTGGCCATCAGATTTAGACAGGATCAGGTATATGTAGGAGTAATTGCGGGTGGTAGGGAGGACAGAATAGGATTGTACGCGGATGATCTGATCTTGTTTACGTCGGATCCGGAGGTGACTCTTCCTAGAGCAATCGAGATCATAGAGCGTTTCGGGCGGTACTCTGGTCTGTACATAAACTGGGCCAAGTCTGCCATCATGCCCCTTTGGTCACACGACTGGCCTTCGCATCGCCACAATCTGCCTGTAGTTGATCGATTCAAGTACTTAGGGGTAATAATTACAAATGAGCTGCATCTTTCTTACACCCTGAACATTGAACCCCTAGAATCAGTATTCCAAGAAAAGATGAGGACTTGGGGTGCCCTTCCATTGTCCACTATGGGGAGATTGAAAAATGGTGCTATTACCTAAGGGCCTATACCTGCTGTCCCACGCTTGCACACCGGTACCCCGGGGATTCTTTAAACGTATTAACGCTCTAATCTCCTCATTTGTTTGGGGCAAGGCCAGAAGGAAGCTCTCATTATTGGTCCTACAAAGATCGAAGCTGCAGGGAGGTGCATCTCTCCCAGACTTCTTTCTCTACTTTATAGCGAGTCAACTAAGGTTCCTGAGGTATTGGATCACGGATGCCTCAATGCCCAATGCTGAGTTTTACCTACATGATCATTTGCGTGTATCCACGCTGTGGCCTGTCCTGGAGGGCTCCGGCCCTCTGCGCAGAGGCCTCCTCCCACTCCACAAATTAGCACACCAGGTCTGGCAGGCTTCTAAGTTAAATGTATACAAAGACTTGCCTGATGCAGTCCCCATATGGGACAATTTCATGTTCCCTCACCTGGCACAGTTGGAGGGGGTATCTGAGTGGAGACGCCATGGTGTCCTGACACTGGGGGGCGTATATGAGAGTGATCAGTTGTGCTCCTTCTCACAGATTCAGGAAAAATTTCAGGTACCTCGCACTCAGTGCTGTACACGCACTTGCTTAATTGTCGCATGGCAGCGATCCCGCTGACGGTTGAGGATAAGTGGAGGCTGTCAATACCCTCTTTGTCTCCTGAAGATTAGGAGGAGGCTTTGATAGTCCTGACTAAAGTGTCACCCTCTATAAATAATAAAATGGTGCAGTTGTTCATCCTCACCCCCACTAGGCTACACAGGATGGGAAGACTTGCTCACACTAGGTGTCACAGGCGCGATGCAGATGGCGCTAACTTCTGGCACATGATGTGGGACTGCTAGCTCATTCGTCAGTTCTGGACCTCAGTGTTAGAGGTCCTCTCCACCATGGTCCCTGTGACTTTACCTTTATGTCCCAAGCTGTGTATACTGGGGGTTCTGGACGAGGAGTCCTGGTCGCATTATCACAGGGTCTTCCTTGGGGGAGACGCTGTTCCTTGCCAGGAAGGCCATAGCCATGTGCTGGATGGGGGATAGACACCCCACAAGAGGGCAGTGGATCTCCCTAGTAAACCATGCAGTCTCTATGGAGAATATTGCCTACAAGCACAGAGTTTGTCCACAAAAGTTCCATAAAGTCTGGGGGGATTGATGTTCATCACCGCTGACCCTGCACACAACACATATGTACTCGGCAACTGATGACCCTCCTTGATTTCCCATCTTGCCAACGACGGGATCGCCTCGCTTACAGTGCTCTAACGGACACGGTGTCCCTTACATACTTGCAAGCTATTTACAACCCCAGCTATTATTATGTGACCTTCTATCTCAGATTTCCAGTATGCATTTGTTTCCTGTAACTATGCTAACCTTGCTTTTCACCATTGACCCCTGCGTGGGTAATCACAATGTCTTGTATGTACCATACTTGTGCTGTTTTCCTTTAATAAGAGTAAAAAAAAAAAAAATACATGTTGGACATTATCTCCTGCATGTGAGGGTTGTGAATGTGTGTGCATTTCTCTTAGCTATGCAGACTATGTAACATCCAGTTGTTACCGGAACAAGTGTTGTAACAGATCAGCCTGATGTTTGCAGGAGAGGAAATTTGTGCCATCATCAAAACATTCTTATTCATTTTTCGATGATTCAACCATTTTCATGTTTTGTAGATCAATCTTCACTGATGCATGCCTGGGTCCAGGAAACCTAAAGATGATAGAAATCGCTCAACAGGTAAAATCGTACAGTATAAAAACTGCTGCAATTGGGATTTACGCTGGATTATATCATATGAATTCGATGCCACCTTGTGGCCAATAGTAATCATCTCAAGTTACAACCACTAATTCTATATTGCATTTTTCACAGCACGGGTGCACCGTGAAGTTACCAGGGAGCGGAGGCGCAGTGATCGGTTTGTGCAGTGACCCTAAAAAACTGGTATGTCTAATTTATATGTCATAATTGCACTCAATTATAGAAAAGCTCTGCTGACCTAAACTAAACCTTTTTCTCTACCTCAAGGTTGAACTAAAGAAATCCTATCAGGAGGCTGGATTTGTGTTTTGCCCAATAGTCCCTCATTGTCCAGAAAATGCTGGTACAAGCAGTCAATAAAGGTTAGCTCATGGTACACAAGCTTCTACAGTATGAGAATACAACATGATCCGATTGTTCAGGAAAAGTTGGATTATGTTATACCATACATTGTAAGGTACTTTTATAAAATAAAGACTATTATCAAGGATGATCATTAAGACTGCGTGCAGCCGTTAAAATCTTGAGTTGTCTTGGATGACCCGCTATATGCTTTTACAGCTCCCACAGAACTTGTCGCCCAACTTTCCTAAAGTCTTGAAAAAACTCGGGAAACCTGGGTGACAGCCCTGGGAAAGCTTATGGAGCCATATTGTTACCCAGTTGTTGTTTTATTTTATAAGCCCTTCCCTACACAAAGCTATTATAGATCATGTAATCACCAACATCCCCTCTGGGTCCTTTCTCCAGTGACAAATCCCATGTCACTAAGGGGCTTTCTCAAAAACTCCCCATCGTAATTCACAACATTAAATATGTGTTCGCCGATTTTGTACATTTATGGCACTGAACACAACCGTATGCCCCCCCCGACTTCACCAGAGCTGCCATACTCTGCAGGTTCTTCCGGAAGTCATCCTGGTCTTAGCTGATCACGTCAGGGCCCCAGACGGACAGTCCACGGGAGGTACAGTGCCAGGTGTCCCAAAGGTCTGTGTTTTTGGGTCACAATCTATTACTTCACTTTTTCATCCTTCTCTCTCCACCCATTGCTGAAAATCAAAAAGAAAACAGAAATGAATGAACTTTTTAACTACTGGACATTCAATTTTAAGAAAAGTATACCAATGACAAAGCTTAATTTAGCTCTCTACACGTCCATGAACGCCCAGGCTAATACTGTATTGAGCATGTACTGTATTCAGTGTAAACTTTAATGGAGAGGAAATTGAAGGGAAGAGCAGGGGCTCTGCATCTGTACAAAGTCTCGGTGACTATGTGACTACATGATAGTAACACAGCTGAAACAGGAAGAAAACTGCACACCATGATAGAACTAGAATAGCTCTGTCATATATGTGATGGGCACTAAAACTGCTTTCCCCGCGTAGAAACTAAAATCCTCATATCTACATCACTTTACCTTTTACCTTCCAGTGAACAAGCCAATTGTGAGGCTTGAGTCCCATCCAGAAACATCGTCCCCTTCTTTAGCCATTTCTTCAGCTCCGAGGAACATTCATTAATGAATTCCAGAATGGTGATCTCCTCAAAAAACAGTACACAAACAGCTTTAGTAAGGCAGGGCCAGGGGCAAATTCAATCAAAGTATTTCCTTTAATGTGACCTGTAAAGGTGAACGAGGATATAACTGATGTACGGACAGTGTGATATTTCTGCTGTGGGGGCCTTAATAGCACTATAATATAGTGGTTATCTGAACGGACCCTTACCTAAAGGGATATTTCACTTGCAGCAAATGAATGGGATACTTTGTGTAATGAGAAGTTATCCAGTTTCTATATGGATTCTAAGATCTCTGCTTCCTGTCATGTAGCTGTGTCTCTGTGTGTCCATCATATGCCCAGGACAGATTTGCATTCAGCCTCAACTAAACAGTGATTTTACCCATACTATTACAGTTGCTTAGTAATTAGGGGGCGCAGTTCACTTATTTTGTCCTCCTGATTGGCATCTCAAAGGGTTAGCAACTGGTGGTCATCCAGTTAGAATCTATTCTCCTGCCAGTCGCAGCTCAACATTAAAGAGCAAGGCTGGCCTTATCATCGGGCAACCTAGGGCAGATGCTTTGGGTTGTTTTGAACTGGTTACCCACTGGACTTTGAAGAATCCATGACAATCTCTCTACTGAAGGTTCAGACTTCGGGATCCTTGTTCTTTACTTCAGCTAATACACTCAATGACCCATGAGACATAACATTGTAACAGTGTGCAGACAGCAACTTAAAGGGTTGTCCCATCTGGGGCATTTTTGTCATATCAATAGGATATTTCATGTCGAGTAGGTGCTACCCGCTCAGGGCCCTGCAATCAATGGAGAGCATCTTTAAATTATGGCAAATAGTTCTGATTGACGGGAATATACGACCAATGACTGATGATCTGTTATAGTTGTAACAATGGATTACAATTGATGCACATTCAATGCAGAGGCGGATTTACACGTGCAGATGAGCAGCAGATTGTTAGGAATCATTCCTTACCGACAGACGGCTGCTCGCTCAGTGGAGGTGAAGAGCTGTATTTACATGCAGCGATCACCTCCACAGTATGAGGATGAGGGATCGCTCCTCCTCATACAGCTGCACTGTTTCTGGGCAGCAGATCTCTGTTTAGACAGCATGATCTGCTGCCCAGAAATGATCATTTTCATGCATGCACAAACGACAGGATTACCCAATGAACGAGCGGGTGCACCTTAGAACGTTCATTCCCGATAATCTGTCCATATAAATCCACCTTAAGGAATGTGCTGTGTATAAATGTGCGTTGCCTCAATGTGGATAGTTCTGATGCCAATTATGCGTTGGAACATGGTGAATGTTTCTTCCATTATGTGTCGTCCTCTGAGGATGAGTTGGCAGGGAAAGTCTGGTTTCCAGTGGAGGAAAGCAGTCAGGTCCATAGTGCAATGGGAACTTGTAAAAGAACAGAGAATAACTGCTAATCAGATGTTTGAGGGCTCTGGACCCAGACATAGAGTTTTCTCTGTCTACAAAAATATGGATGCTTTAATTAGAAAAGGCTAGAGCAGGCATCCCCAAACTGCGGCCCTTCAGCTGTTGCAAAACTACAACTCCCAGCATGCCCTAACGGCCTACAGGTATCAGCCTACAGCAGGGCATTGTGGGAGTTTTACAACAACTGGAGGGCCGCAGTTTGAGGATGCCTGGGCTAGAGCATCCCTGACTGGAAGTTTTTTTGTTCCCCCTTTATCATGAGGAAGGGAGAGGTATTTCATCAATGAAGAGGATTCTGGTACTTGAGTTAAAGCCTCTAATGTGTTACATCACGTGTGAAGCAAGGGGAGAAGGTCACCGCTGCCGCTCCCCCCACCGGCTCCCTCCACCCCAGCAATGGATATTGTTATCTGCACGCAGGAGAGATCCGGAGAGATCAGGAAGGAAACTGGTGGCGGAGCCCAGGTATGGTTAGGTCCGGGCTTTAGGGGGGTGGGTGTTAAGTCTTTGATAACCCCTTTAAAGTCTTGGAATAGCCAAGTCAAAGTCCTTCCCTTAATCCAATAGAAATGTCGTGGTGGGACCTGAAGCTAATAGTTCATGGGAAGAAACCCACCAACCTAAGAGTTGAAGCTGTTTTTTTATGGAGAAATGGGCTACAAATCCCTCCTAATCAATGTACAGGACTAATCAACTATTACTGGAAACATTTAGGCCCCATACTCGCCACCATATATGTTTTGTGGTCCACAAAACACGGATTCCATCCGACTGCCATTTGTAATTTTTATTTTTATTTTCAAAATCCTGTAGAAATTTCCTAATTTTTGTCCACAAAACAGACAAAAATAGGACATGTTGTTTGCAAGGCCATGGAACAAGTGCTGTCCGCATCTTTTGCAGTCCCATTGAAATGAGTGGGTCCGCATCACATCCGCACCGAATATATGGTTGCAGACACATGATATTGAATCATTTTCAGCATTAAAAAAATGACTGGATTTGGTTTTCATTATCTACTTTTTCAGCTTGTGTGAAAATCTGACGTGTAGTTTTAGGTCAAATTTACATGGAAATTTTTTGAAGGGTTTACTCAGTATTTGGATCCCCATCTGGCTTGGAGTTTTTATCCATTGGTTTTCACTCCTCAAGGTTTTTTTTTTTTTTCTGTAGCTTCAATATTGAAGTGACCTTTTTTTCCACTGGTCCAATCACCAAAGAGGCAGTGTACGCATGCCTTCCAACCATTCCGGAGCCAGCAGGACAGTCTGGAGTTTCGGCCTCTGTCCCTCAGTCCCAAGGCGGCTCCTGCATGTCCTGATTTTGAATGTACCTGCGCCCTTATGATGTAGATAGTTGTTGTACATATGTACATGCATCCGTTGCTGGTGTTTTTTCACAGGTAGGTGTGATACAGCGACATCATTGTGTGTGCTGCGCCGAACCACACATGGCACAGACCAGAGCAGATGTGATCTTCACTTCGTCATGGGAACCATGGGATAGGGGAGTATTCAATTTGGAGTTAAAGGGGCGTCACTGTGTATGGGGGCACTTAAGGGAACCTCTTACAGTATGGGTCCATTGTACGGTGTAGGGTAGTATGTAAGGGGGCCTCAGAGAGGGCATTACTACTCTGAAGGGGGCACAGAGGGTATAACTACTGTGAGAGGAAATAATGTGGGCATAACTACCATGAGGAGCACAATGTGAGCATAACTACCAGGGCCGCCATCAGGGGGGTAAAGCCGATACCCCAGTAAGGGGCCCGGACCCCGAGCCATGTTGTTTTTTTTTGTCAGTGTGTTAACTTTAAAATCAGCGCTCATCTCTTTACTATCTTAAACTGACTCGGCTCCGGTAACAGCAGGCAGTGCGGGCGGCGCTCACTCACTGACGTCACGCGCCTGCTCCTCCCACTAGGTGGCGCAAGCGCATGACGTCAGTGAGTGAGTGCTGCCGCCCGCACTGCCTGTTACTGGAGGGAGCTGAATGTAAGGTAGTAAAGAGATGAGCGCTGATTTAAAGTTAAAGTTACTGTCTGCAGCCTGCAGGATACTGATTACAGTTTATAAATGTATACTACTGTGAGCGTCAGGAAGGGGTATCTATGGATGACGGCACTGTTATGGGGGGGGGGGGTCTGTGGATGACACTTATGGGGGGGATCTGTGCACTGTTATGGGGAGGGGGATCTGTGGATGACACTTATGGTGGGATCTATGGATGACACTGTTATGGAGGGGATCTGTGAATGACACATAGCATAAGATGCTATATACGGTATGCGTCATTCACAGATCCCCCTCTATAACAGTGTAATCCACAGATCCCCCTCCATAACAGTGTAATCCACAGATCCCCCTCCATAACAGTGCCATTCACAGATCCCCTCCATAACAGTGCCATCCACAGATCCCCCCCATAACAGTGCCATCCACAGATCCCCCCATAACAGTGCCATCCACAGATCCCCCCATAACAGTGCCATCCACAGATCCCCCCCATAACAGTGCCATCCACAGATCCCCCCATAACAGTGCCATCCACAGATCCCCCCATAACAGTGCCATCCACAGATCCCCCCATAACAGTGCCATCCACAGATCCCCCCATAACAGTGCCATCCACAGATCCCCCCATAATAGTGTCATCCACAGATCCCCCCATAATAGTGTCATCCACAGATCCTCCATAATAGTGTCATCCACAGATCCCCCCCCCCCAATAGTGTCATCCACAGATCCCCCCCCCCAATAGTGTCATCCACAGATCCCCCCCCCCCAATAGTGTCATCCACAGATCCCCCCCCCCATAATAGTGTCATCCACAGATCCCCCCCATAATAGTGTCATCCACAGATCCCCCCCCATAATAGTGTCATCCACAGAACACTGGAGGGGGATCTGTGGATGACACATATAGCATAAGATGCTACATACGGTATGTATCATCCACAGATCCCCCATAGCAGTGCCATCCACAGATCCCCCTCTCCATAGCAGTGCCATCCACAGATCCCCCTCTCCATAGCAGTGCCATCCACAGATCCCCCTCTCCATAGCAGTGCCATCCACAGATCCCCCTCTTCATAGCAGTGCCATCCACAGATCCCCCTCTCCATAGCAGTGCCATCCACAGATCCCCCTCTCCATAACAGTAATCTTCTTTATTTAGAAAGACACCTCACAGCAAGGCATAAAAAATTGCAGCAACGTTTCGGCTAAGGGTAGCCTTTGTCAAGCATATTGAACAAGTAAAATCACGGTCTATAAATCACATATAATGGGACCACCCACACCGCTGAACAACCAATAGAAAATAATGTATACAGGTCACACCTACATAATTAACATGGGATCACCAACATATTAAGGCCCCATGCACACGGCCGTTGTTCACGGCCGTGTGCGGGCCGTGGAACCGCGGCCTGGATCCCTCCTGAGAGCAGGAGCGCACGGCGTCACTGGTTGCTATGACGCCGTGCGCTCCCTGCTGCCGGCACAGTACAGTAATACACTGGTATAGATCATACCAGTGTATTACTGTATTGCGGCGGCAGCAGGGAGCGCACAGCATCATAGCAACCAATGACGCCGTGCGCTCCTGCTCTCAGGAGGGATCCAGGCCGCGGTTCCACGGCCCGCACACGGCTGTGAAACACGGCCGTGTGCATGGGGCCTTAGGCATGTTAAACAGCTGATGCAGATTGTAACAGTCGTACCTGTGTGGGGCCACGTTGCACAGACACCCATGATAGATCCAGCGTCTCGCGCTCGGTGATGCGCATGTCCGCAGACGTCATCACAGAGCGACATGCGCAAGGAATCGCTGTGCGCATATGTCAAGCAGCATCCAGATACACAGTCAGCGCAAGTCCATGCGCGTCATCAAGGGGCGGCCGGCAAACGTCACAGGGCCACTCCCACATGACGCACCAGGCTGACGTATGCATGGGGAACCAACAGAGCTACCAATTAGAAGCGCTCGCACCACTGCCAAATAAGGACAGTGTGCAGAGCACTTTATGTGAATATATGGTGGAATCATATATTCACATAGTGCATAAGCAGATCGAATCTTTGAAACCCACTAGCTGTGGTAGGAGTAACCTCTCCAAGTCAGAGCGACAGGCTATCATAGCATTGGAACGTGACACCCGCATTGCCATTAAGCCTGCGGATAAGGGTGGGGCGGTGGTCGTTATGGACACTGCGATGTACATTGGCGAGATAGACAGACAATTGCGTGATTTTGAGGTATATAAGCAACTACCTGGGGATCCCAAATGGGATATCATGCGTGACATCGGGGTGATATTAGAGGAGGCACTGCAAAATTCAATCATCGATGATGGTTTGTATCAATACCTCATGGTGCCCCACCCTGTCACCCCGATGTTATACATACTCCCCAAGATCCATAAAAGATTGAATGATCCACCGGGCCGACTAATTGTTTCCGGTAGGGGCTCGGTCTTCAATCCATTGTCTGTCTTTCTGGACAAGTTATTGCAGGTCCGGGCGACCTCCGCCCCATCCTATATCAAGGATACTGGGCATTTTCTATCCAAATTACAGGGTTTACAACTGCCCGCCCATTTCTTGTTGGTCAGTTTTGACATAGTATCTTTGTACACATCAATTGACCATACATATGGGCTGGGTGTCGTCGATGTGGCCCTGGCCGACATGGGACTCTCCCCGGGGGTGTGCCGATTTGTCCTCCACCTCTTGGAGGTGGTCCTGAAGAGGAGTTACTTCCTCTTCGCTGACACTTTCTATCAGCAACAGCGGGGTGTGGCCATGGGGTCCAATATGGCCCCAACTTACGCTAACATATTTATGGCCGAGGTGGAGGACAGACTCGTGTATCATTCCCCTTTCTTTGGGAGAGTCCTATGTTGGTGGCGCTACATCGACGACATCTTTATGATCTGGACAGGCACAGTGGATGAACTAGCAGCATTCCACCTACATCTGAATGCGGGTGTCCCGGGACTGCAATTTACTGTCACTGTTTCACCTAGTGAACTCCAATTTCTTGACGTGCGGGTCTATGTGATGGAGGGTCTTTTGGCTACGGACCTCTATCGGAAGCCCACCGATAGAAATACACTTCTAATGCATGATAGCTATCACCCACATAAAATGCTTAACTCCATCCCATGGAGTCAACTCCTAAGGGTGAGGAGAATAGTCTCTGACGAAGAGGTGTGTACACAGAGGGTGGATACTATGTGCACACGGTTCTTAGAACGAGGTTACCCTAAACCCTTACTTGCTAGAACTAAACAGAAGGTGAAGTTGGTTGACAGATGCACTGCACTACAGAAATCGACAAAAGCTAGATCTGAGGCTAGGGTTCCGTTTGTGTCCATCTTCAGCCGGGACAGTGGCGATATTGCCCATGTCCTTAGAAAGGAGTGGCATATACTCCAAAGGGGTCTGCCAGAAATAGAAGAATTCAAGTCCCCACCGATGATGGCATACAGGCGGAACCCTAGCCTCCATGATAGACTAAGTTTTTAAGATTAAGTCCGATATAGGTGGCCAGTCATTGACACAAAAACTGCTTGCACCACGTAAAAACTGTACTTATCCTTGTTTAGCTTGTTGTAATTGTGGTAACGTCCTTAAGGGTGATAATTTCTCCCATCCGTATAGCGGTAAAAAATATAAAATCAACGGCTATTACACCTGCAGGTCACGGGATGTGATATATGCCATCCAGTGTCCTTGTAGCCTTATTTATGTGGGAGAGACCACCATGGAAGTTAGGGAACGTATTAACAAGCACAAAAGTACCATACGCAAGATGAATATGGATAAACCCGTTGCAAAACATTTTGTCGAAGCAGGGCACTCAGTGAACCAACTTCGCTTTAGGGTTATAGACAGCGTGGGTTCTTTACGGAGAGGGGGAGACAAGGACGCAATACTAAGAAAGAAGGAGCTCAAATGGATCTACACATTGAAATCTTTACAGCCATTTGGATTAAATCTAGAATTTAATGTGGCTGGCATCAGCTAAATTTGGATTGAATCTAGAATTTAATGTGGCTAGTATCAGTTAAATTTCATCTGTGACAATATTTTGTTTTGTTTTTATATTACATGTCTTTATTATACCACCGTGTAACACTGTACAACCAACAATAGAGATCAACCTGGTCACCACTTTTTTTGACAGGGTACTTTGACATGAAGAACCATGTGTGAATGAGACGCTATGTCAGACACATATGTTTCTCATTGCCAATAGTGGATGCTTTTACCACACTATATCTGTAGAACCTGTGAAGTGTGCACGTTTTTTCACAGATACTTTGATTTCCCCTTACGCTAATATCGTGCTAGATTGCGCAATATGTCCGCAGTGTTGAGTTGAGGCTTTAATCCATAAAGCGCTCTGCACACTGTCCTTATTTGGCAGTGGTGCGAGCGCTTCGAATTGGTAGCTCTGTTGGTTCCCCATGCATACGTCAGCCTGGTGCGTCATGTGGGAGTGGCCCTGTGACTAGGGATGAGCGAACTCGAACTGTATAGTTCGGGTTCGTACCGAATTTTGGGGTGTCCGTGACACGGACCCGAACCCGGACATTTTCGTAAAAGTCCGGGTTCGGGTTCGGTGTTCGTCGCTTTCTTCGCGCTTTTGTGACGCTTTCTTGGCGCTTTTTGAAAGGCTGCAAAGCAGCCAATCAACAAGCGTCATACTACTTGCCCCAAGAGGCCATCACAGCCATGCCTACTATTGGCATGGCTGTGATTGGCCAGAGCACCATGTGACCCAGCCTCTATTTAAGCTGGAGTCACATAGCGCCGCCCGTCACTCTGCTCTGATTAGCGTAGGGAGAGGTTGCGGCTGCGACAGTAGGGCGAGATTAGGCAGATTAACTCCTCCAAAGGACTTGATTAACTGATCGATCTGCAGCTGTGGATCATTGAGCTGCTGATCCTCAATTGCTCACTGTTTTTAGGCTGCACAGACCGTTTGTCAGTCTCATTTTTCTGGGGTGATCGGCGGCCATTTTGTGTCTTGTGGTGCGCCAGCACAAGCTGCGACCAAGTGCATTTAACCCTCAATGGTGTGGTTGTTTTTTGGCTAAAGCCTACATCAGGGTGAAGCTGTCACACCAAGTGCATTTAACCAGCAATAGTCTGTTCATTTTTTGGCCATATACAAAATCAGGGGCAAGCTGCGCCTGTCACCAAGTGCATTTAACCCTCAATGGTGTGGTTGTTTTTTGGCTAAAGCCTACATCAGGGTGAAGCTGTCACACCAAGTGCATTTAACCAGCAATAGTCTGTTCATTTTTTGGCCATATACAAAATCAGGGGCAAGCTGCGCCTGTCACCAAGTGCATTTAACCCTCATTGGTGTGGTTGTTTTTTGGCTAAAGCCTACATCAGGGTGAAGCTGTCACACCAAGTGCATTTAACCAGCAATAGTCTGTTCATTTTTTGGCCATATACAAAATCAGGGGCAAGCTGCGCCTGTCACCAAGTGCATTTAACCCTCAATGGTGTGGTTGTTTTTTGGCTAAAGCCTACATCAGGGTGAAGCTGTCACACCAAGTGCATTTAACCAGCAATAGTCTGTTCATTTTTTGGCCATATCCCAGTCTAATTCTGTCACTAAATCCATACCGGTCACCCAGCGCCTAAATACTAGGCCTCAAATTTATATCCAGCTAAATCTGTCCCTAGTGCTGTAGCTGGGCGAGTTATTTAGTGTCCGTTCAAGCACATTTCTTGTTCTGGGTTGAAATACAATTCCCAATTTAGCAATTTCATAATTTAGTGGTTCCTGCTATATCAGAGCTATTTGAAATCTATCCCAAAAAGGGTATATAATATTGAAGGTGCACATTGGGTCATTCAGAATAACTTCACACACACCCGCTACTGTGTATTTCCAAGTCTAATTCTGTCACTAAACCCATACCTGTCACCCAGCGCCTAAATACTAGGCCTCAAATTTAAATCCCTCTAAATCTCTCGTTACCCACCGCTGTACTGTTGTTGCTGGGCAAGATATTTAGTGTCCGTCAAAGCACATTTTTTGTTCTGGGTTGAAGTACAATTCCCAATTTAGCAATTTCATAATTTAGTGGTTTCTGCTATATCAGAGCTATTTGAAATCTATCCCTAAAAGGGTATATAATATTGAAGGTGCACATAGGGTCATTCAGAATAACTTCACACACACGCTTCTGTGCATTTCCAAGTCTAATTCTGTCACTAAATCCATACCGGTGACCCAGCGCCTAAATACTAGGCCTCAAATTTAAATCCCTCTAAATCTCTCGTTACCCACCACTGTACTGTTGTTGCTGGGCAAGATATTTAGTGTCCGTCAAAGCACATTTTTTGTTCTGGGTTGAAGTACAATTCCCAATTTAGCAATTTCATAATTTAGTGGTTTCTGCTATATCAGAGCTATTTGAAATCTATCCCTAAAAGGGTATATAATATTGAAGGTGCACATAGGGTCATTCAGAATAACTTCACACACACGCTTCTGTGCATTTCCAAGTCTAATTCTGTCACTAAATCCATACCGGTGACCCAGCGCCTAAATACTAGGCCTCAAATTTAAATCCCTCTAAATCTCTCGTTACCCACCGCTGTACTGTTGTTGCTGGGCAAGATATTTAGTGTCCGTCAAAGCACATTTTTTGTTCTGGGTTGAAGTACAATTCCCAATTTAGCAATTTCATAATTTAGTGGTTCCTGCTATATCAGAGCTATTTGAAATCTATCCCAAAAAGGGTATATAATATTGAAGGTGCACATTGGGTCATTCAGAATAACTTCACACACACCCGCTACTGTGTATTTCCAAGTCTAATTCTGTCACTAAACCCATACCTGTCACCCAGCGCCTAAATACTAGGCCTCAAATTTAAATCCCTCTAAATCTCTCGTTACCCACCGCTGTACTGTTGTTGCTGGGCAAGATATTTAGTGTCCGTCAAAGCACATTTTTTGTTCTGGGTTGAAGTACAATTCCCAATTTAGCAATTTCATAATTTAGTGGTTTCTGCTATATCAGAGCTATTTGAAATCTATCCCTAAAAGGGTATATAATATTGAAGGTGCACATAGGGTCATTCAGAATAACTTCACACACACGCTTCTGTGCATTTCCAAGTCTAATTCTGTCACTAAATCCATACCGGTGACCCAGCGCCTAAATACTAG
This sequence comes from Bufo gargarizans, assembly GCF_014858855.1. Taxonomy (NCBI): domain Eukaryota; kingdom Metazoa; phylum Chordata; class Amphibia; order Anura; family Bufonidae; genus Bufo; species Bufo gargarizans. The sequence continues at coordinate 603,409,060 of NC_058081.1, forward strand.
GCCTCAAATTTAAATCCCTCTAAATCTCTCGTTACCCACCGCTGTACTGTTGTTGCTGGGCAAGATATTTAGTGTCCGTCAAAGCACATTTTTTGTTCTGGGTTGAAGTACAATTCCCAATTTAGCAATTTCATAATTTAGTGGTTTCTGCTATATCAGAGCTATTTGAAATCTATCCCTAAAAGGGTATATAATATTGAAGGTGCACATAGGGTCATTCAGAATAACTTCACACACACGCTTCTGTGCATTTCCAAGTCTAATTCTGTCACTAAATCCATACCGGTGACCCAGCGCCTAAATACTAGGCCTCAAATTTAAATCCCTCTAAATCTCTCGTTACCCACCACTGTACTGTTGTTGCTGGGCAAGATATTTAGTGTCCGTCAAAGCACATTTTTTGTTCTGGGTTGAAGTACAATTCCCAATTTAGCAATTTCATAATTTAGTGGTTCCTGCTATATCAGAGCTATTTGAAATCTATCCCAAAAAGGGTATATAATATTGAAGGTGCACATTGGGTCATTCAGAATAACTTCACACACACCCGCTACTGTGTATTTCCAAGTCTAATTCTGTCACTAAACCCATACCTGTCACCCAGCGCCTAAATACTAGGCCTCAAATTTAAATCCCTCTAAATCTCTCGTTACCCACCGCTGTACTGTTGTTGCTGGGCAAGATATTTAGTGTCCGTCAAAGCACATTTTTTGTTCTGGGTTGAAGTACAATTCCCAATTTAGCAATTTCATAATTTAGTGGTTTCTGCTATATCAGAGCTATTTGAAATCTATCCCTAAAAGGGTATATAATATTGAAGGTGCACATAGGGTCATTCAGAATAACTTCACACACACGCTTCTGTGCATTTCCAAGTCTAATTCTGTCACTAAATCCATACCGGTGACCCAGCGCCTAAATACTAGGCCTCAAATTTAAATCCCTCTAAATCTCTCGTTACCCACCGCTGTACTGTTGTTGCTGGGCAAGATATTTAGTGTCCGTCAAAGCACATTTTTTGTTCTGGGTTGAAGTACAATTCCCAATTTAGCAATTTCATAATTTAGTGGTTCCTGCTATATCAGAGCTATTTGAAATCTATCCCAAAAAGGGTATATAATATTCAAGGTGCACATTGGGTCATTCAGAATAACTTCACACACACGCTTCTGTGCATTTCCAAGTCTAATTCTGTCACTAAATCCATACCGGTGACCCAGCGCCTAAATACTAGGCCTCAAATTTATATCCCGCTGAATTTGAATACAATACATTGGGCCAAATAATATATTTGTTGTTGTGGTGAACCATAACAATGAGAAAAACATCTAGTAAGGGACGCGGACGTGGACATGGTCGTGGTGGTGTTAGTGGACCCTCTGGTGCTGGGAGAGGACGTGGCCGTTCTGCCACATCCACACGTCCTAGTGTACCAACTACCTCAGGTCCCAGTAGCCGCCAGAATTTACAGCGATATATGGTGGGGCCCAATGCCGTTCTAAGGATGGTAAGGCCTGAGCAGGTACAGGCATTAGTCAATTGGGTGGCCGACAGTGGATCCAGCACGTTCACATTATCTCCCACCCAGTCTTCTGCAGAAAGCGCACAGATGGCGCCTGAAAACCAACCCCATCAGTCTGTCACATCACCCCCATGCATACCAGGGAAACTGTCTCAGCCTCAAGTTATGCAGCAGTCTCTTATGCTGTTTGAAGACTCCGCTGGCAGGGTTTCCCAAGGGCATCCACCTAGCCCTTCCCCAGCGGTGAAAGACATAGAATGCACTGACGCACAACCACTTATGTTTCCTGATGATGAGGACATGGGAATACCACCTCAGCATGTCTCTGATGATGACGAAACACAGGTGCCAACTGCTGCGTCTTTCTGCAGTGTGCAGACTGAACAGGAGGTCAGGGATCAAGACTGGGTGGAAGACGATGCAGGGGACGATGAGGTCCTAGACCCCACATGGAATGAAGGTCGTGCCACTGACTTTCACAGTTCGGAGGAAGAGGCAGTGGTGAGACCGAGCCAACAGCGTAGCAAAAGAGGGAGCAGTGGGCAAAAGCAGAACACCCGCCGCCAAGAGACTCCGCCTGCTACTGACCGCCGCCATCTGGGACCGAGCACCCCAAAGGCAGCTTCAAGGAGTTCCCTGGCATGGCACTTCTTCAAACAATGTGCTGACGACAAGACCCGAGTGGTTTGCACGCTGTGCCATCAGAGCCTGAAGCGAGGCATTAACGTTCTGAACCTGAGCACAACCTGCATGACCAGGCACCTGCATGCAAAGCATGAACTGCAGTGGAGTAAACACCTTAAAACCAAGGAAGTCACTCAGGCTCCCCCTGCTACCTCTTCTGCTGCTGCCGCCTCGGCCTATTCTGCTGCTGCCGCCTCGGCCTCTTCCTCCGCCTCTGGAGGAACGTTGGCACCTGCCGCCCAGCAAACAGGGGATGTACCACCAACACCACCACCACCACCTCCGTCACCAAGCGTCTCAACCATGTCACACGCCAGCGTTCAGCTCTCCATCTCACAAACATTTGATAGAAAGCGTAAATTCCCACCTAGCCACCCTCGATCCCTGGCCCTGAATGCCAGCATTTCTAAACTACTGGCCTATGAAATGCTGTCATTTAGGCTGGTGGACACAGACAGCTTCAAACAGCTCATGTCGCTTGCTGTCCCACAGTATGTTGTTCCCAGCCGGCACTACTTCTCCAAGAGAGCCGTGCCTTCCCTGCACAACCAAGTATCCGATAAAATCAAGTGTGCACTGCGCAACGCCATCTGTAGCAAGGTCCACCTAACCACAGATACGTGGACCAGTAAGCACGGCCAGGGACGCTATATCTCCCTAACTGCACACTGGGTAAATGTAGTGGCAGCTGGGCCCCAGGCGGAGAGCTGTTTGGCGCACGTCCTGCCGCCGCCAAGGATCGCAGGGCAACATTCTTTGCCTCCTGTTGCCACCTCCTCCTTCTCGGCTTCCTCCTCCTCTTCTTCCACCTGCTCATCCAGTCAGCCACACACCTTCACCACCAACTTCAGCACAGCCCGGGGTAAACGTCAGCAGGCCATTCTGAAACTCATATGTTTGGGGGACAGGCCCCACACCGCACAGGAGTTGTGGCGGGGTATTGAACAACAGACCGACGAGTGGTTGCTGCCGGTGAGCCTCAAGCCCGGCCTGGTGGTGTGTGATAATGGGCGAAATCTCGTTGCAGCTCTGGGACTAGCCAATTTGACGCACATCCCTTGCTTGGCGCATGTGCTGAATTTGGTGGTGCAGAAGTTCATTCACAACTACCCCGACATGTCAGAGCTGCTGCATAAAGTGCGGGCCGTCTGTTCGCGCTTCCGGCGTTCACATCCTGCCGCTGCTCGCCTGTCTGCGCTACAGCGTAACTTCGGCCTTCCCGCTCACCGCCTCATATGCGACGTGCCCACCAGGTGGAACTCCACCTTGCACATGCTGGACAGACTGTGCGAGCAGCAGCAGGCCATAGTGGAGTTTCAGCTGCAGCACGCACGGGTCAGTCGCACTACAGAACAGCACCACTTCACCACCAATGACTGGGCCTCCATGCGAGACCTGTGTGCCCTGTTGCGCTGTTTCGAGTACTCCACCAACATGGCCAGTGGCGATGACACCGTTATCAGCGTTACAATACCACTTCTATGTCTCCTTGAGAAAACACTTAGGGCGATGATGGAACAGGAGGTGGCCCAGGAGGAGGAGGAGGAGGATGAGGAAGAGGGGTCATTTTTAGCACTTTCAGGCCAGTCTCTTCGAAGTGACTCAGAGGGAGGTTTTTTGCAACAGCAGAGGCCAGGTACAAATGTGGCCAGCCAGGGCCCACTACTGGAGGACGAGGAGGACGAGGATGAGGAGGAGGTGGAGGAGGATGAGGATGAAGCATGGTCACAGCGGGGTGGCACCCAACGCAGCTCGGGTCCATCACTGGTGCGTGGCTGGGGGGAAAGGCAGGACGATGACGATACGCCTCCCACAGAGGACAGCTTGTCCTTACCCCTGGGCAGCCTGGCACACATGAGCGACTACATGCTGCAGTGCCTGCGCAACGACAGCAGAGTTGCCCACATTTTAACCTGTGCGGACTACTGGGTTGCCACCCTGCTGGATCCACGCTACAAAGACAATGTGCCCACCTTACTTCCTGCACTGGAGCGTGATAGGAAGATGCGCGAGTACAAGCGCACGTTGGTAGACGCGCTACTGAGAGCATTCCCAAATGTCACAGGGGAACAAGTGGAAGCCCAAGGCCAAGGCAGAGGAGGAGCAAGAGGTCGCCAAGGCAGCTGTGTCACGGCCAGCTCCTCTGAGGGCAGGGTTAGCATGGCAGAGATGTGGAAAACTTTTGTCAACACGCCACAGCTAACTGCACCACCACCTGATACGCAACGTGTTAGCAGGAGGCAACATTTCACTAACATGGTGGAACAGTACGTGTGCACACCCCTCCACGTACTGACTGATGGTTCGGCCCCATTCAACTTCTGGGTCTCTAAATTGTCCACGTGGCCAGAGCTAGCCTTTTATGCCTTGGAGGTGCTGGCCTGCCCGGCAGCCAGCGTTTTGTCTGAACGTGTATTCAGCACGGCAGGGGGCGTCATTACAGACAAACGCAGCCGCCTGTCTACAGCCAATGTGGACAAGCTGACGTTCATAAAAATGAACCAGGCATGGATCCCACAGGACCTGTCCGTCCCTTGTCCAGATTAGACATTAACTACCTCCCCATAACCATATATTATTGGACTCCAGGGCACTTCCTCATTCAATCCTATTTTTATTTTCATTTTACCATTATATTGCGATGCTACCCAAAGTTGAATGAACCTCTCCTCTGCCTGTGTGCTAGGCCTAAATATATGCCAATGGACTGTTGCAGTGGTGGCTGACATGAAGCCTGATTCTCTGCTATGACATGCAGACTAATTCTCTGCTGACATGAAGCCAGATTGTCTGTTACGGGACCTCTCTCCTCTGCCTGGGTGCTGGGCCTAAATTTATGACAATGGACTGTTGCAGTGGTGGCTGACGTGAAGCCTGATTCTCTGCTATGACATGCAGACTGATTCTCTGCTGACATGAAGCCAGATCGTCTGTTACGGGACCTCTCTGCTCTGCCTGTGTGCTAGGCCTAAATATATGCCAATGGACTGTTGCAGTGGTGGGTGACGTGAAGCCTCATTCTCTGCTATGACATGCAGACTGATTCTCTGCTGACATGAAGCCAGATTGTCTGTTACGGGACCTCTCTGCTCTGCCTGTGTGCTAGGCCTAAATATATGCCAATGGACTGTTGCAGTGGTGGGTGACGTGAAGCCTCATTCTCTGCTATGACATGCAGACTGATTCTCTGCTGTCATGAAGCCAGATTGTCTGTTACGGGACCTCTCTGCTCTGCCTGTGTGCTAGGCCTAAATATATGCCAATGGACTGTTGCAGTGGTGGGTGACGTGAAGCCTCATTCTCTGCTATGACATGCAGACTGATTCTCTGCTGACATGAAGCCAGATTGTCTGTTACGGGACCTCTCTGCTCTGCCTGTGTGCTAGGCCTAAATATATGCCAATGGACTGTTGCAGTGGTGGGTGACGTGAAGCCTCATTCTCTGCTATGACATGCAGACTGATTCTCTGCTGTCATGAAGCCAGATTGTCTGTTACGGGACCTCTCTGCTCTGCCTGTGTGCTAGGCCTAAATATATGCCAATGGACTGTTGCAGTGGTGGGTGACGTGAAGCCTCATTCTCTGCTATGACATGCAGACTAATTCTCTGCTGACATGAAGACAGATTCTCTGTTACGGGACCTCTCTCCTCTGCCTGTGTGTGTGCTGGGCCTAAATATATGCCAATGGACTGTTGCAGTGGTGGCTGACGTGAAGCCTCATTCTCTGCTATGACATGCAGACTGATTCTCTGCTGACATGAAGCCAGATTCTCTGTTACGGGACCTCTCTCCTCTGCCTGTGTGTGTGCTGGGCCTAAATATATGCCAATGGACTGTTGCAGTGGTGGCTGACGTGAAGCCTCATTCTCTGCTATGACATGCAGACTGATTCTCTGCTGACATGAAGCCAGATTCTCTGTTACGGGACCTCTCTCCTCTGCCTGTGTGTGTGCTGGGCCTAAATATATGCCAATGGACTGTTGCAGTGGTGGCTGACGTGAAGCCTCATTCTCTGCTATGACATGCAGACTGATTCTCTGCTGACATGAAGCCAGATTCTCTGTTACGGGACCTCTCTCCTCTGCCTGTGTGTGTGCTGGGCCTAAATATATGCCAATGGACTGTTGCAGTGGTGGCTGACGTGAAGCCTCATTCTCTGCTATGACATGCAGACTAATTCTCTGCTGACATGAAGACAGATTCTCTGTTACGGGACCTCCCTCCTCTGCCTGGGTGCTGGGCCTAAATATATGCCAATGGACTGTTGCAGTGGTGGCTGACGTGAAGCCTCATTCTCTGCTATGACATGCAGACTGATTCTCTGCTGACATGAAGCCAGATTCTCTGTTACGGGACCTCTCTCCTCTGCCTGTGTGTGTGCTGGGCCTAAATATATGCCAATGGACTGTTGCAGTGGTGGCTGACGTGAAGCCTCATTCTCTGCTATGACATGCAGACTGATTCTCTGCTGACATGAAGCCAGATTCTCTGTTACGGGACCTCTCTCCTCTGCCTGTGTGTGTGCTGGGCCTAAATATATGCCAATGGACTGTTGCAGTGGTGGCTGACGTGAAGCCTCATTCTCTGCTATGACATGCAGACTAATTCTCTGCTGACATGAAGACAGATTCTCTGTTACGGGACCTCCCTCCTCTGCCTGGGTGCTGGGCCTAAATATATGCCAATGGACTGTTGCAGTGGTGGCTGACGTGAAGCCTCATTCTCTGCTATGACATGCAGACTGATTCTCTGCTGACATGAAGACAGATTCTCTGTTACGGGACCTCTCTCCTCTGCCTGTGTGCTAGGCCTAAATATATGCCAATGGACTGTTGCAGTGGTGGGTGACGTGAAGCCTCATTCTCTGCTATGACATGCAGACTGATTCTCTGCTGTCATGAAGCCAGATTGTCTGTTACGGGACCTCTCTGCTCTGCCTGTGTGCTAGGCCTAAATATATGCCAATGGACTGTTGCAGTGGTGGGTGACGTGAAGCCTCATTCTCTGCTATGACATGCAGACTAATTCTCTGCTGACATGAAGACAGATTCTCTGTTACGGGACCTCTCTCCTCTGCCTGTGTGTGTGCTGGGCCTAAATATATGCCAATGGACTGTTGCAGTGGTGGCTGACGTGAAGCCTCATTCTCTGCTATGACATGCAGACTGATTCTCTGCTGACATGAAGCCAGATTCTCTGTTACGGGACCTCTCTCCTCTGCCTGTGTGCTAGGCCTAAATATATGCCAATGGACTGTTGCAGTGGTGGCTGACGTGAAGCCTCATTCTCTGCTATGACATGCAGACTAATTCTCTGCTGACATGAAGACAGATTCTCTGTTACGGGACCTCTCTCCTCTGCCTGGGTGCCGGGGCCTAAATATCTGAGAATGGACTGTTCCAGTGGTGGGTGACGGGAAGCCAGATTCTCTGCTATGGAACCTCTCTCCAATTGATTTTGGTTAATTTTTATTTATTTAATTTTTATTTTAATTAATTTCCCTATCCACATTTGTTTGCAGGGGATTTACCTACATGTTGCTGCCTTTTGCAGCCCTCTAGTCCTGGGCTGTTTTACAGCCGTTTTAGTGCCGAAAAGTTCGGGTCCCCATTGACTTCAATGGGGTTCGGGTTCGGGACGAAGTTCGGATCGGGTTCGGATCCCGAACCCGAACATTTCCGGGATGTTCGGCCGAACTTCTCGAACCCGAACATCCAGGTGTTCGCTCAACTCTACCTGTGACGTTTGCCGGCCGCCCCTTGATGACGCGCATGGACTTGCGCTGACTGTGTATCTGGATGCTGCTTGACATATGCGCACAGCGATTCCTTGCGCATGTCGCTCTGTGATGACGTCTGCGGACATGCGCATCACCGAGCGAGAGACGCTGGATCTATCATGGGTGTCTGTGCAACGTGGCCCCACACAGGTACGACTGTTACAATCTGCATCAGCTGTTTAACATGCCTTAATATGTTGGTGATCCCATGTTAATTATGTAGGTGTGACCTGTATACATAATTTTCTATTGGTTGTTCAGCGGTGTGGGTGGTCCCATTATATGTGATTTATAGACCGTGATTTTACTTGTTCAATATGCTTGACAAAGGCTACCCTTAGCCGAAACGTTGCTGCAATTTTTTATGCCTTGCTGTGAGGTGTCTTTCTAAATAAAGAAGATTTTTGGTGATATGCTGCTGTGGCCCTCCATCTTTCTACATATGCCTTTGGATCGCGTTGGATCTGTGATCCCCTGCCCAGCTGCTGCGTGACCACCATCCTCGCTCTCTACAAGCCGCTTATGTTGCTGCTCCTGAACAAATCTACCTCCCTCTCCATAACAGTGTCATCCACAGATCCCCCCCCATAACAGTGTCATCCACTGATCCCCCATAACAGTGTCATCCACAGATCCCCCATAAGGCTGAGTTCACATTGGCGAGATTTCCTCGCGGGTGCAATGCGGGAGGTGAATGCATTGTGCCCGTGCTGAATCTGGACCCATTCATTTCTATGGGGCTGTGCACATGGGCGGTGATTTTCACGCATCACTTATGCGTTGCATGAAAATCGCAGCATGTTCTATATTGTGCATTTATCATGCAACGCAGGCCCTATAGAAATGAATGGGGCTGAGTGAAAATCGCAAGCATCCGCAAGCAAGTGCGGATGCGGTGCGATTTTCGCGCATGGTTGCTAGGTGACAGTCTATTCACTGTATTATTTTCCCTCATAACATGGTTATAAGGGAAAATAATAGCATTCTGAATACACAATACCGTGGTGATGGACCATGTGATCTGACGTCACCACAGGTCATTTAGCCGGTAGTTCATCATTAAAGAAGAGACCGGGAACTACGCGATAAAGAGGAGAAGGTGAGTTAATTATTTTATTTTTTTAACCCTCAATTGATCACCTACTAAGCATTCTGTATTCAGAAAATGCTATTATTTTCCCTTATAACCATGTTATTAGGGAAAATAATAACATCTTCACAACACCGAACCCAACCCTGAACTTCTGTGAAGAAGTTCGGGTCTGGGTACCACAGTCGTTTTTTTATCACGCGGGTGCAAAACACATTGCACCCGCGCGATAAAAACTGAACATCGGAACGCATTCGCAGTCAAAACTGACTGCAATTGCGTACCTAATCGCGCGGGTTTGCCGCAATACACCGGGACGCATCCGTACCTAATCCGGACACGCTCGTGTGAACCCAGTGTTTCATCCACAGATCCCCCATAACAGTGTGTCATCCACAGATCCCCCCATAACAGTGTGCCATCCACAGATCCCCCATAACAGTGTGCCATCCACAGATCCCCCCATAACAGTGTGCCATCCACAGATCCCCCCATAACAGTGTGTCATCCACAGATCCCCCCCATAAGTGTGTCATCGACAGATCCCCCCCATAACAGTGTGTCATTGACAGATCCCCCCCATAACAGTGTGTCATCCACAGATCCCCCCCCCATAACAGTGTGTCATCCACAGATCCCCCCCATAACAGTGTGCCATCCACAGATCCCCCCCATAACAGTGTGTCATCCACAAATCCCCCCATAACAGTGACTGGAGCAGACCTGCTGATAAACACACCTAGGCCACCACCAGTCAAGGTAAAAAAAAAGGTGGTCAATGGGCTGAGTCAAGGGGGGCGGAAAAATTAGCTTTCTCTGGGAGGGGGGGGGGCAGGCCTTAAACTGCATAAGGGGCCCCTAAATTTCTGATGGCAGCCCTGATAACTACTGTGAAGGGGGCACAATGAAGGGATATTTACTGTGAGGCAGCACAATGTGGGCATAACTACTGTGAAGGGAGCCATCTTCTCCTCGCTTCACCATTCAGCTCAGCTGCCGGCACTCCGCAGCAGGAGCGTGATATCTGTCGCACATCATGTTGCTGGTCTGTGTAGCAGCCTGTGCTCCTCCTACACAGCACAGCAGGGCAATGTGTAACAGTATCCTGCCTTCTGATGCTGGGGAGGGCAAGGTGAGCTGTGATGATCATCGGAAAAATTAGGTGAGTATTTACTTTTTTTGTTTTTGTTTTACTTATTGTGAAGGGGGCACATATCTGGGCATAACTACTGTGAAGGGGGCACATCTGGGCATTGCTACTGTGAGGGGCACAATGGGGGCATTACTACTGTGTGGAGGTATATAGTGTTGAGCGCGAATATTCGAATAGCGAATTTCAATCGCAAATATCGGCACTTCGAGCATTCACAAATATTTAGAATATAATTCTATATATTCGGAAAATCGAATATTCTGTTTTTTTATTCACAGTACACATGATCCCTTCCTGCTTCTAGCTCGTGGGCCAATGAGAAGGCTGCAAGAGGTTAGCAACTTCCCTAGCAACTGATAGGAAAGTTGCCTACCCCTTACTATATAAGAGAACCTACCCACAGCCATTTTGTGCTGTTTCATGCAGTTGTGAGAGAGAGAGGAGCGTGATCTTTGTACTGTGCTGAACTCCTGTGACTTCTGATACCTTATATATATATATATATATATATTCCAGATAGTAACATAGTATATAAGGCCGAAAAAAGACAATTGTCCATCCAGTTCGGCCTGTCATCCTGCAAGTTGATCCAGAGGAAGGCAAAAAAAACCTGTAAGGTAGAAGCCAATTTTACCAACTTAAGGGGGAAAAATTTCCTTCCAGATTTCAATCAGGCAATCATGCTGTTATAAAAGCATGTAACATAGTACATAAGGCCGAAAAAAGACATTAGTCCATCCAGTTCGGCCTGTCATCCTGCAAGTTGATCCAGAGGAAGGCAAAAAAAAAAAAAAACTGTGAGGTAGAAGCCAATTTTCCCCACTTTAGGGGAATAAAAAATTCCTTCCCGACTCCAATCAGGCAATCAGAATAACTCCCTGGATCAACGATATCTCTCTAGTAGCTATAGCCTGTAATATTATTACGCTCCAGAAATACATCCAGGCCCCTTATGAATTCCTTTATTGTACTCACCATCACCACCTCCTCAGGCAGAGAGTTCCATAGTCTCACTGCTCTTACCGTAAAGAATCCTCTTCTATGTTTGTACACAAACCTTCTCTCCTCCAGACGCAGAGGATGTCCCCTCGTCACAGTCACAGTCCTGGGGATAAATAGATGATGGGAGTGATCTCTGTACTGACCCCTGATATATTTATACATATTAATTAGATCTCCCCTCAGTCGTCTTTTTTCTAGAGTAAATAACCCTAATATTGATAATCTTTCAGGGTACTGTAGTTGCCCCATTCCAGTTATTACTTTAGTTGCCCTCCTCTGGACCCTCTCCAGTTCTGCTATATCTGCCCTGTTCACAGGAGCCCAGAACTGTACACAGTACTCCATGTGTGGTCTGACTAGTGATTTGTAAAGTGGTAGGACTATATTCTCATCACGGGCACTGTGATTTACTGCTTAGTTTGCTGTTTATTAAAATTCCTAGGTCATTTTCCATGTCAGTGTTACCGAGTGTTTTACCATTTAGTATGTACTGGTGATTTGCATTATTCCTTCCCATGTGCATAACTTTACATTACAGATAAGTGTTAGATAGTGTAGGTTAGTGAGTGAATAGTGTAGCCTATAGGTTCCAGTGTAGGGTGTTAGAAACATTATATAGTTAGCTAATATATATAATCCAGATAGTTAGTTAGTTTTTAGTTAGTCAGTGTAGGTTAGTGAGTGAATAGTGTAGCTGATAGGGTCCAGTGTAGGGTGTTAGGTAGCTCATATATATAATCCAGATTGTTAGTGTTAGATAGTCAGTGTAGGTTAGTAAGTGAATAGTGTAGCTGATAGGGTCCAGTGCAGGGTGTAGTGTAGGTTAGATAGAGATATAGTATAGTGTAGGCTTTTGCTGCCTGTTTCGTATGTGAAAAAAAAAAAGTTTGTTTCTGTGTTTTAGGGTTTCGTGTGGGTAGTGATTAGTGTCATCGTCTTTTGTCTATGAAAAAACAAACAAAACAAAGTATTTTTCTGTGTTTTCGTTTTTCGTGTATATTTCATTTTACCTTTTTTGCCCTATTGTCCCCAACCCAATAAAGTTTGCCTAAATTCCCTCATTATTTTCCATATAAAGAAAGATATATATATATATATATATATATATATATATATAAAAACACATCATGAGTGCACGTGGGTGTGTCGGCGGCCGTGGTCATGGTAGGGGAGTTGGTTCCAGTGCTGGGCCATTACCCACACAGGGGCGGGCGCAGGTGGCAGGGGTGTCCGCCTCATCAGTGATTATTATTATTATTTTTTGGGCGTGGCAGCCGCACCATTTCATCTCAAGACGCCGAGGCAGTGGTGTCATTCGTGATCCAAGCTAGTGGCACAGAGTCCTCTGCCCCAACTCTGAGCAGCAGCTTTCCGCCTCCTGCAGGACCAGCCCCCAAGAATCGACCCTGATGTTTGACAGCGACAGTGAGAGGGACATCTTGGCGGTGGTAATGCAAGAGAGTGAGCTAGAGCTTGGTCCGGATGCTCAGGACCTTTTGGAAGGGATGGAGTCAGTACCCCAGTGACATCCCTTCCAACTGGTGTGGGTGGTTTTGAGCCACAGAACCCCCGCAACTAGTCAGACCCAGGCGTCAGCAAGGGGACAGCGGAGCCCAGTCAGGGGCTCCACGTCTGCTGTTCCCCTCAGTTGACCACTGGTCGACCTTGGGTCTGACGTTACAGAGGATGAAGAGGAGAGTGACTTAGAATCAGTGCCACCTCCCTTGTCATGTGACAGCAGCACTGATGAGAAAGGTAGGCACCCAAGGCAAACGGTGCGCCAGGTCACCAGGGAGCCCAGTGGCAGGGGCTCCATTGGTAATGGCAGCAGGAGGAGGCGGCAGCAGCAGCAGGTGCCGCCTCCACCTGTGCGCACCGAGCCCAAACAGGAGCAAGCCCAGCACCACCCCATCTGACAGGAGGTCGGTGCGTAAGTTGCCTGTTTGGGCTTATTTCACCCTGGCAGCAGACGATGTGTAAATTGCCATCTGTCAGCTGGCCATGCCAGGATGAGGAGAGGGAGGTCTGTTGCTTGGCTGGGTACCACTGCCCTTACCCAGCACCTGAGAGTCAACCACTGGCGGGAGTGTGAACAGATGCAGGGTGGTCGCAGCAGCCATGCACAGGGGACAGCAGCTCCTGCCACTGTCCTGCAGCCACCCCACCCCCTTCCAACAATGCTTTCCCACTCCCTCTCCTAGAGGTACCGGTACCGGCAGCCAGACCTCTGCACCCTCCTCTATCGCCTCCACTGCCCTCCTGCGCCAGCCAACGGTTGCCAACGCATTTGAACGCACTGCACCCTTCGCCCCCGGGGATGGAAGCATGCATGCAACCACTCAATGGGCTCCTGGCAAGGGTTATCACCCAACATCTGCTGCTCTTCAATATTGTGGACTGCAATCCATTCCGGCAGATGTTGGAGCATGCCCAACCCAGATGGCGTGTCCCCAGCCACAATTTCTTTGCGAGGAACGACGTCCCTGCCCTACACCAGCACATTGGGCAGAATGTATCCCTGTGGCTGGATCACACTGTCAGCAACAGGGTGCATCTGACAATGGATGCCTGGACCAGCAGATATGGGCAGGGACGATACATCAGTTTTACAGCACATTGGGTGTCCCTCTGAGGCGCCGGAGAGGGATCATCAGATGTGGTGCTGCCTCCGGGGTGTCCGGGGGAGAACTGCTGCTCTCCCTCAAGCCACTGTCTCCACCGCTGCTGAGCCCCTCAGCACGTGTCCCCGTAGCTACGCAAGTGTGGGGCATGTCCGCTGCCAGGCCGTGCTCCAGATTGTGAGCTTAGGGGAACGTAGACACACTGGACCTGATGTTCTGGCCGCCCTACAGGCTCAGGTCCACAAGTGGCTGACACCCCGGACAGGTATGGTTGTTTGTGCCCTGCCACGTGTTGGCCCCATTCGAGCAGGTAAACAAGATGGTCAGCAGGGAGCATGTCGGCCTCAATGACGTGCTCCCCAGAGTGTTCCTGCTGGACAGGACACTAGATCGCGTGCTCAAAGCTGGGGAGAGTCCCTTGGTGGAGCAAGAAGAGGCAACAATGCTCTGCCAAGACTAGGCCCAGGAGGAGGAGGAGGAAGAATTTGTTGAGGAGTTTGCCGACGTCCAGGAATCTGGGCCTGGTCAGGAGGGAGAGCCGATGCTGGGGACACCGTTAGTCTGGGGGAGGGACGGCTTCCACAGGGAGCAGCAGGAGGACCAAGATGTCATGGTCCCGGGCAGCCAAGAGGAGTCACAGCGGGCTGTCTTCTTCCCCATGGCTGCCCACATGCTGCGATGCCTCAGGAGGGACCCCCAGATCAAGAAAATTAAGGAAAGGGATGATTTTTGGTTGGCCACCCTTTTAGACCCTCGCTGCAAGGGGAAACTGGAGCAGTTCATCCCAGCTAGCCGGAGGGATGCCCGTATGAATAACCTGCGGGCCTGTTTGATTCTCCGGCTAGAGCAGGCAAACCCTCAGCCTCACGCTCCAGTTCTCCCCGTCCATCTCACCCAGCAGGTGGCTGGCCCAAGCAGCGCCAGCCGAGTAGGTGATCTTATGGGTGAGATGAGGTTGTTCTACCAGTCTGCGCGATCCAGTAGCAGCAGTCACCACCAGCGGCTGGCCCGCATGGTGGCAGATTACATGGGGTCCGTCGGTGCTTCTGACAGCATGAGCACCGACGACCCCATGGAGTACTGGGTTGCGAGGCTGGACACCTACCGTGAGATTGCTTAGTATGCGCTAGAAGTACTGTCTTAAACGTTTGGTGAAATCAAATCGAAGATAAACAACAGTAGAACTCAGGGCTATGTTTAATAGTTAAAGTAAGAGCATTTCCACACGCACAATGCAAAGGGAACTCAAGGGATAGGGACTGAACCGCTGTGTAGCCGTAAGAAAACCACTAATCGGTGAGGCAAACCAGAAAAAAAAGCCTTACATTTGCTAGGGAGCATAAAGATTGCACTCTGGAGCAATGGAAGAAGGTTATGTGGTCTGATGAGTCCAGATTTACCCTGTTCCAGAGTGATAGGCGCATCAGGGTAAGAAGAGAGGCAGATGAAGTGATGCACCCATCATGCCTAGTGCCTACTGTACAAGTCTGTGGGGGCATTGCTATGATCTGGGGTTGCTGCAGTTGGTCGGGTCTAGGTTCAGCAACAGTATGTGCTCCAAGAATGAGGTCAGCTGATTACCTGAACATACTGAATGACCAGGGTATTCCATCAATGGATTTTTTCTTACCTGATGGCACGGGCATATTCTAAGATGACAACGCCAGGATTCATCGGGCTCAAATTGTGAAAGAGTGGTTCAGGGAGCGTGAGACATCATTTTCACACATGGATTGGCCACCACAGAGTCCAGACCTTAACCCCATTTAGAATCTTTGTGATTTGCTGGAGAAGGCTTTGTGCAGTAGTCAGACTCTACCATCATCAATGCAAGATCTTGGTGAAAAATTAATGCAACACTGGATAGAAATAAATCTTGTGACATTGCAGAAGCTTATCGAAACAATGCCACAGCGAATGCGTTGCGTAATCAAAGCTAAAGGCGTTTTTTGGTGGCAACTTTTTTTTTCGGACAGGCAGTGTATATACTACACATTAAGCCCGATAGAATAACGGGTGCTAGAACAGTAGTGCATAAACAGTAGGAACAATAGATCTTAACTGTCAAGGGAACTTGACCACATTGGCTTTTTGTGTCGAATAACTTGATTAAATTGATTAATCGTTTCAGCCCTAGTATAGTGTAACCCTTAGTCCTCTGTGTGATCTCTGGACAATGGCCTTCATACATAAACCATACTGTAAAATAGACCTCTCAGATACCAATTGGCACACAGCGCTCCACGCGCTGCCCACACCGGTCTGCTCTCAGTTTCCATATCTGGCACATTGAGTCTGGAGAAGAACACTGCGGCAACGCAGCCTGCTGCGCCGTGTGCTGATTCCTCCAAGCCAGAGGGCAGCAGGACTGGCGGGCTTTAGCGGCGGCTCTGTCATCCTCCTTTTGTCTGTGAAGAGTCATGGCTACCGACGCTCGCACGATCCATACATGATCAGCGCCACACACACGCCGTGCTCCAGTTATCAGCAGCACCCAGCCGTCCTCTGCCCGTCAGAGCACAGAAGCCAGTGAGGAATCGGCTTGCTTCGGCCCGGCTCTGCCTGCGGGATCAGTTCCTTTCCCCTCGGTGATGACTCAGTCATGGTTCCTAGCTGCTGGCGGGGTCCTTGGTGGCTGCCTCCAGTGCATAGCCCAGAATATCGATCACAAATCATGAGGCAGAATAAGCCTTTAGCTGCAAGGCTTGGCTACACACGGATATTGCAGCATGACCTGTGATCGATGATCCGGGCTGCACACTGGAGGCAGCTGCCGAGGACCCCGCCAGCAGTCGGGGACCGTGACTGAGTCATCACCGAGGGGAGAGTAACTGATCCCGCAGGCAGAGCCGGGGACACGTCCACACCAGGGCCGAGGCAAGCTGGTTCCTCACTGGCTTCTGTGCTCTGACGGGCAGAGGACAGCTGGGTGCTGCTGATGGCTGGAGCACGGCATGTGTGTGGCGCTGATCATATATGGGTCGTGTGATCCGTGGTAACCATGCCTCTTCACAGACAAAAGGAGGATGACCGAGCCGCTGCTAAACCAGTCCTGCTGCCCTCTGGCTTGGAGGAACCGGCACACGGGGCGGCAGGCTGCATTACCGCAGTGTTCTTCTCTAGACTCGATGTGCCCGATATGGAAACTGAGAGCAGGCCGGTGCAGGCAGCGTTTGGAGCTAATGTCGTACTAATTTATTGTGGGCTGTACAAACTTAAAATACAATTGATAAACAACTTTGTCAATATTGCTTTTTGTATGCATGGGAACACATTCCTGCTCTAGATGATGAACCTGCTGCTGTAAGAGGTGTCTAAGTTTATTTTTGTTGTTGCCCAGGTCTGGTGGGGGCCCATTCCTGGGAACACATTCCTGCTGCAAACAAAGAACCTGCTGCTGTCTGTTCCTACTGAGTTAGGTGGAGATATGTGTGGGCCTTTGACTCGACCATTAACATGTACAGCTACTGCTGCTGTCCTGATCATGTTAAGTTATGTGTAGGCCTTATACTCCACTGTTACCTTGATCTGCTGCTGCTGCTGTCTGTCCTGATCTAAATGAGTTATGTGTCGGCCTTGTCCTACAGCGTTACCATTTCCCTGCTGCTGTCTGTTCTGTTCCTGCTGAGTTAGGGCCAGCTATGTGAATGCCTTATACTACAGCATCACCCTTTCCCTGCTGCTGCCTGTTCTGTTCCTGCTGATTTACGCCCAAATATGTGTACGTCTGACACTACAGCGTTACCATTTTCAAGCTGCTGCTTGTCTGTCCTGATATTACTGAGTTGCGTTAGGCCCAGCTATGTGTATGCTGTATACTACAGCATTACCATTTCCCTGATGCTGTCCTGTTCCTGCTGAGTGAGGCCCAGCTATGTGTATGCTTTATACTACAGCGTTACCATTTACCTGCTGCAGTCTGTCCTGCTGAGTTTGGTCTAGCTAGGTGTAGGCCTTATACTATACCCTTAACAATTACCTGCTGCTGCTGTCTGTCCTGATCCTGCTGAGGACTACCACCATGGACCACTTATTTGCCCTTTGACTTTATCAACTATCGAGTATTAGAATCCCTTTCAACTGGTGTGCATGCTTCATTTTTTGCGCATGTGCTCTGTTCATCATATATTGTCAATATTTACATATATACAGAATATATATATAGTGGTGTTTCAAAAGTCAGCTATATGCAATCACACACCTGTGTAGAGCAACCTCTATGCGCACGGGAGTGACTTGTTGAATTTGACTTTCTCCACTTACAGCTTACGCATCAGACACCCAGGCGTTAATCAAGTAGCCTTTTAATCCGGAGATTGTATTACAAGATGTTGCAGGGTAATCCAGATGGTAAAATAATTATGCCAACAATAACTTCTAACTCAGAAAATGGATGCTGCTACTCAGAGAGCTGAGCACACTATGAGCAAGGCATCACTGGGAAAACAGGGAGTTGCTAGGCTAAACTAACTAGAAGCATGAAAACAGGGGGGGGGGAGCATACCAATACACAATGCAAGATACTGGAACAGAACATATATATTTTTTTTCTTAATAAAATACAATCATGCTGTGTTACGCTTCATTCATCAAAAATGTTTTTTTAGTTTTTTATTTTATCTGTTATAATTTTGCTTTTCTTGGGCTTTGGGCGGCCCTGGTGTGGTTCTTACTAAAACTAAGTGGGAACCGCATGTGGGCTTCCCTTTTCAAAAGTCTCTCCACATAGTTGGGTGTGACTGGTGTTATACTCATCCGTGTGGTAATCCTGTTTTGGGAATGGAGTATTATTGCCACATGTATAAATCTATATATACATTTTTATTTGATGTTACTTCTTGACAACTATGAAATGATACTGTGCACATGAGATTTTTATAGAATCAAAGCTTTTCATTTTTCAATATAAACTGTGTATATATGCACTGCAGGTCCTAAAAAAATGTCGCCACCAAAAATATTTTTTGGGACCGCCTTTAGCTTTGATTACGGCACACATTCGCTGCGTCATTGTTTCGATAAGCTTCTGCATTGTCACAAGATTTATTTCCATCCAGTGTTGCATTAATTTTTCACCAAGATCTTGCATTGATTATGCTACTGTCTGACTGCTGCGCAAAGCCTTTTCCAGCACATCCCAAAGATTCTCAATGGGGTTAAGATCTGGACTCTGTGGTGGCCAATCCATGTTTACAAATTATGTCTCATGCTCCCTGAACCACTCTTTCACAATTTGAGCCCATTGAATCCTGGCATTGTCATCTTGGAATATGCCCGTGCCATCAGGAAAGAAAAAATCCATTGATGGAATAACCTGGTCATTCAGTATGTTCAGGTAGTCAGCTGACCTTATTCCTGGAGCACATACTGTTGCTGAACCTAGACCTGACCAACTGCAGCAACCCCAGATCATAGCACTGCCCCCACAGGCTTGTACAGTAGGCACTAGGCATGATGGGTGCATCACTTCATCTGCCTCACTTCTTACCCTGATGCTCCAATCACTCTGGAACAGGGTAAATCTTGACTTATAAGACCACATGATCTTCTTCCATTGCTCCAGAGTCCAATCTTTATGCTCACTATCAAATTTAGGCCTTTTTTCTGATTTGTCTCGCTGATTAGTGGTTTTCTTACGGCTACACAGCTGTTCAGTCCCAATTCCTTGAGTTCCCTTTGCATTGTGCGTGTGGAAATGCTCTTACTTTCACTATTAAACATAGCCTTGAGTTCTACTGTTGTTTATCTTCGATAAGCTGAAAGATAATCGCGCATGCAGTAATGATCCAATAGGAGACTCATGACTATTTGCTTAGTTAAATCAAGGTGGTGACTTTTTTTTGGACAGGCAGTGTATAATATTCTTGAAGCCATGTCACCATTTTGGGAGTTATTCTTATCATTTCCAAGGTTTGCTATCATGTGACAGGATGCGATTGGCACCATTCACTTTTGTCACTGCTTGAGAAAAGGTCCGATTGTGTGGACTGAAACTTTGCTTTTGGTTGAATAAACGCACATTTTCTTGAGGCTGTGCCGTGTCGTGTGTGTGTGTGTGTGTATATATATATATATATATATATATATGTATATGTGTATATATATATATATATATAAAAATACGAAAAATGGCGGCACTGACTACAAACGGAGAAAATGGGTGCACGTTCCAGGGGAATCGACCTCTTACCCCAATTAATGGATCCAGAAAAAGGGACGGCACTCCGGTCTTGAAAAAAGTGAAATTATTCTTTAATCAACCTTGCGGTACCGCAAGGTTGATTAAAGAATAATTTCACTTTTTTCAAGACCGGAGTGCCGTCCCTTTTTCTGGATCTATATATATATATATATATATATATATATATGTATATATATATATATATATTTAAATAATTTTTATTTAATTTCTCTTAAAAATCCTTTGAAATACGAAAATGGCAAAGGAATATATTGCAATTTGTATGCATGGGAACACATTCCTGCTGCCAAAAAAGAACATACTGCTGTCAGAGGTGTATACGTTTTTTTGGGGGTGTTGCCCCGGTCTGGCGGGGGCCCATTCCTGGGAACATATTACTGCTACAAACCAAGAACCGGCTCCAGTCTGTTCTGACTAAGTTTGGCCCAGCTATGTGTAGGCCTTATACTACACCATTACCATTTACCTACTGATGTCTGTCTTGATGATTTTGGGCGAGCCATGTGTAGGCCTTATGCTACACCTTTTACCATGTACCTGCTGCTGCTACTGTCTGTCCTGATCCTGCTGAATTTTGTGTAGGCCGTTTACTCCACCATTACCTTTACCTGCTGCTGTCTGTCCTGATCCAGATGAGTTTGCCCCAGGACTAAAGAGGCCTTCCTGCAACCTTACAGGTTAAAATTTATCAAAAACAACAATATTTAAAAACGAAGGCACATGTTAGAATAAATAAATAAATATTTATTAACAATTCTGATAAACAAATATGCCTTTAAGACAACTTTTTTAGTTGCTTATGGATGTCCAGCAACTCCTGGATCCCCTTACGGTGCAGCTCCTCCAGCTGATGCACCTTCTTATCCAGCTGCTGCTGATGTAACCTCCTTTGCTGCTCCCGTATTATCTTTTGCTGGGCGCTGATCTCCAGCATTGCCCTGTGGTCGGCCTGCTGCAGCTGCATCATTTTAATTTTTTATTTATCGAGTACTGTTAGGATTTAAAAAAATATAAAATTTACTTTCAATTAAGATTAAGAGGCAATTAGTGTATTGTGTGGAGTATTTGTTAAAGCACTGATGATTTACATTACAATTTGTTAATGATATTTATGATGATTATATCGTTTGTTAGTGATAGTTCAGTATAGTATAATGTTGGCTAGTTGGTTAGTTAGTGCTAGTTCAGTACAGTATAATTGTATTTAGTTGGTTAGTTTATGATAGTTATGTAGAGTATAATGTTATTTAGTTGTTTAGTTAATGTTTTTTATGTAGATTACAAAGTTAGTGTCCAGTGTTGTTTTCTATTACTGTAGTGTGTGTTGTCCCCTCATTTGTGGCTCTTTGTTTCTGTACATGTTATGGATACAGAGTTATATTGCTGTGTTCACATATTTACACTTTCTGGTGGGGGCTGGTGACAATCTCCTCCTCTTCTTCCTCGTCAGGAGCTGGGGGAGGAATGCGGCTGCAAAGAGGGACCAGTCTCTTCAGCCTCCATGTCCACCATTTCGTCAACATCAGATGATGGTGGAGCATCTGCATGCTGGGATGGTTCAAGCATGCTCTCCCTTCTCCTCCTCCTCCTCCTCAAATGCGGAGACCACAACCACCACCATATCCTCTGTAGAATGCCTGCGCCGTACAGAGGGAACTGGAACCCCTATAATCACACAATGTTCAGAATTTAGACAAACAACTCCGAACATGCAAATTCACCTCTTAATGACTGGGCCATTTTTCTCCTTTCTGCCCAGGCCATTTTGAGCAAATCTGACATGTCACTTTATGTGGTAGTAACTTTAAAATGCTTTTACTTATCCAGGCCTTTATGACATTGTTTTCTCGTCACAAATTATATTTCATGACAATGAAAAAATTCTGTCACAAAATTTCATTTGTATTTTTTTTTTAAATACAAAATTTAACAAAAGATGTAAGGTGTCAAAAAATGGCATTTTTTAAACAGTTTTTATTTTCTTTTTTTTACAGTGTTCACCTGAGGGGTTAGGTTATGTGATATTTTTATACTGCTGGTTATTATGGACGTGGCGATACCTAATATGTATATTTTTTTGTATTTTATTATTACACAATAATAGTATTTTTGAACCAAAATAAATCATGTTTTAATGTCTCCATATTCTGAGAGCCATATTTGTTTTCCTTTTTGGGGCGATTGTCTTAGGTAGGGGATCATTTTTTGTGGGATGAGGTGAAGGTAAAATTGGTACTATTTAGGGGGTCATACGTCATTTTGATTGCTTTGTGTTGCACTTTTAGTGATGTAATGTGACAAAAAAATGGTTTATTTAGCACAGTTAAAATTTTTTTATTTTTTTACGCTGCTCACCCGAGGGGTTAATTCATGTGATATTTTTATAGAGCCGGTCGATACGGACGCGGCGATACATAATATGTCTACTTTTCTTTTTTTGACAATTTTGTAAAATTTTTATTTAACTTTATTTTGGAAAAAGAACGCTTTTTTTCTTGAAATGTTTTTTTTCTTGTTTTAAAACCTATATTTTTTAAACTTTTTTTTTTCAGTTTATTTTTTGTCCCCCTCTGGGACTTCAACTTTTGGGGGTCTGTTCCCCTTTACTTCTGTATTGTAATGCATTGGCTGTGAGTGTATTACCAGTGTAATACAGGGGGCTGGATCTCACAGGCCCTCCCGGAAGGCAGCCACGATGCCTAAGGAAGGTATCGGGCTACCTTCCCTGCCATCAGGTCCCTGTCACAGCAGCGCAGGGGCCCGATAGACACCCCGCACATGTCTGAAGCTCGTATGTGCCGCGGTCAGCGCTGACCGCGGCCGTGCAGGCGTTAATGCGCTGGCATCTGTGATTTCACCGAAGCCGGACCCCTGCTGTATGCGCCGGCACTCAGTGACTGCTGGACCCCTGCTCCTGCACCTGCCCGATCATCATGCAGTACATTTACGTCACTGGGCTTTAAGTCACATCCAGATCTTAAGGAGTTAAGTGGGGGATGTATGTAATGTAATGATGTACGGGTCCTTTTACTGGAATAAACTGCAATAATCATTTATATATATATATATATATATATATATACACATATACACACACATATACAGTGTATATATTTCTGTGTGTGTAAAACGCACGAAATCAGCCGGTTACATCAAACATCTGTACCTCGCGGTGTATAAATATATACTGTGTGTGTGTGTGTGTGTATATATATATATATATATATATATATATATGTATATATATACAGTACAGACCAAAAGTTTGGACACCCCTTCTCATTCAAAGAGTTTTCTTTATTTTCATGACTATGAAAATTGTAGATTCACGCTGAAGGCATCAAAACTATGAATTAACACATGTGGAATTATATACATAACAAAAAAGTGCGAAACAACTGACAATATGTCATATTCTAGGTTCTTCAAAAGTAGCCACCTTTTGCTTTGATTACTGCTTTGCACACTCTTGGCATTCTCTTGATGAGCTTCAAGAGGTAGTCACCTGAAATGGTTTTCACTTCACAGGTGTGCCCTGTCAGGTTTAATAAGTGGGATTTCTTGCCTTATAAATGGGGTTGGGACCATCAGTTGCGTTGTGGAGAAGTCAGGTGGATACACAGCTGATAGTCCTACTGAGTAGACTGTTAGAATTTGTAATATGGCAAGAAAAAAGCAGCTAAGTAAAGAAAAACCAGTGGCCATCATTACTTTAAGAAATTAAGGTCAGTCAGTCCGAAAAATTGGGAAAACTTTGAAAGTGTCCCCAAGTGCAGTCACAAAAACCATCAAGCGCTACAAAGAAACTGGCTCACATGCGGACCGCACCAGGAAAGGAAGACCAAGAGTCACCTCTGCTGCGGAGGATAAGTTCATCCGAGATCTTTGGTTCCAACTACTGTGTCTTTGTGCGATGCAGAAAAGGTGAACGGATGGACTCTACATGCCTGGTTCCGTGAAGCATGGAGGAGGAGGTGTGATGGTGTGGGGGTGCTTTGCTGGTGACACTGTTGGGGATTTATTCAAAATTGAAGGCATACTGAACCAGCATGGCTACCACAGCATCTTGCAGCGGCATACTATTCCATCCGGTTTGCGTTTAGTTGGACCATCATTTATTTTTCAACAATGACCCCAAACAGGACAATGACCCAAACACTCCTCCAGGCTGTGTAAGGGCTATTTGACCATGAAGGAGAGTGATTGGGTGCTGCGCCAGATGACCTGGCCTCCACAGTCACCGGACCTGAACCCAATCGAGATTTGAGAGTTTGGGGTGAACTGGACCGCAGAGTGAAGGCAAAAGGGCCAACAAGTGCTAAGCATCTCTGGGAATTCCTTCAAGACTGTTGGAAGACCATTTCAGGTGACTACCTCTTGAAGCTCATCAAGAGAATGCCAAGAGTGTGCAAAGCAGTAATCAAAGCAAAAGGTGGCTACTTTGAAGAACCTAGAATATGACATATTTTCAGTTGTTTCACACTTTTTTGTTATGTATATAATTCCACATGTGTTAATTCATAGTTTTGATGCCTTCAGTGTGAATCTACAATTTTCATAGTCATGAAAATAAAGAAAACTCTTTGAATGAGAAGGTGTGTCCAAACTTTTGGTCTGTACTGTATATATATGCTCATGGCGAGGTAGAGAGGTATGATGCAACCGCCTGATTTGCTACATGTCACACCAGTTAATAAGTAATCATTTGTAAAGGAATAAAATACTAATTTTCATAACTGTATATATACATTACAGAGTGTTGGTGAGAGACACAAAAGTAATGTAAGCATTGTACCTGGGCATATTCTGTCACAAGTCTCTCTGATCCGCTCCGAATTCCTCCCCTTTAAATCGGACCTTTTTTAATATACCCATCCTAGGGTGATTGCCCTTAAACTTCCTCTTGAGCGCGGAAGGATCTCCCTCAAAATGGCCTGCTTCTCAGCATGGACCCGGGTCTGTTCATAGCCCCGCTCCAACATGCACTGTGTTTGTGTGTGTGTGGGGGGGGGGGGGATATAGTGTGTGGCAGGAAAATGGATGTGCAATGTGTATGTTAGAAATATATCTATGCTGTCCATACATACATGCTACAGACATAGTGCTGTGATGTGACAATAGTTAGTGCACCAATCAGTGATATCTACTTAGACCTGATAAAAAGTGAAGTTGTATGTATCGTGAAAAAAAATTCGGATCATAAGTGGCGATTTTCGCAATCGCAAATATTTTATAACACTCTATCTGCATATAAAGCGATTAGTCTGATATGCATGTGAAATGTAATCAAATACACTGGTGTAATGTGAAATTACTTACAGTGATCAGGAGTTCTTCCTTACTGTCTCGAAAATTGCTTCCGACCATCTTTTCCAATCGCCTCAAACTTCGGGTAGTTCGAAAACAGTTGATAGGCCACGCCCCTTTTTGCGCATGCACATTAAGCAAATTTTATATTGTGATTTTAGCAATGAAAAAAAAAATGTGACCGAAGATAGCGAATTCACTAATATATGACGAATATTCTGCCATATATTTGCGAAATCGAATATTGCCCCTGCCACTCAACACTAGTATAAAGGGGGAATTATTAATATGTAGGAGCATTAAGGGGACTGGGTGTGTATAATTCTGTTTTGGGCGGAGTTAGAGGCGTGGTCTAGTATGAGAATTTGCCACGGTGTGCTATGCACGCTGCACATATTGCCCCTCTTTGTGCTTTTGAAAAGTTGGGAGGTATGAGAAGTGGCAAGTGACGATTTTGTGAGTCTTACATTCAAAAGACCTCCAATTACCTAACTAGAATCCCACTGTTTAGTTGGTCTGCATTGTTAATTGCAGTGCGGTATTGCAGGTGCTGCACATTAAAGGGGTTTACAGTATAAATCTAAAAATAGGGCTCTGAAACTAAGTTGCAGAAGGAAGTTTCTTTAACACCCTCCGCAACATTGCTAACTCCTCTTTTTTCTGGCAACTTACGTGATATCCTCTTTTCCAACTTCAATCCTTTAAGCACTGTCTTGAAGCGTTCGCCTCTTCCAGGCCTCTGCAGTTGACGGAGTGTCATCACTGATGTCAATGGCTGCTCGGCAGGGCTCTTTCCCGATGCATGCGCTGTACGAACCTTGTGCTGAGCATGCATCAAGGTCTCTGCACTAAATGGGCTGTCATAGCTGATAGCGCTGTTCAGTGTCTGAGCCGACAACTCCTAGGGTCCTCCACTGCTCCCTTGAACATAACGAACCACGTTGTCTGCAATCCTGCCACTGATTTGTCCCTGCAGCGACCAGGTCCTGTGACCGCTGAGGCAAACACTGGCTGGAACGGTTCCTCACTGCTGTGATGTAGTGTTCAAGCAGTTGTCTGCTGATGTCTGTGATTGGCCATAACAGGCATGGGACCAGCCACTTCCTGGTCCAGCAGGCGGGTGGGAGCTGAGTAGGGGTCTGACCACAGACAGATGAGTAGGACTTCTTATGTTCAGGGGGTTAGGAGAAGACCCAAAGTGTTGTCTGCTCAGAGGCTGGACAATGCCTTTACAGATAGATAGATATCTATACACACACACTCATTGACAACAACAACTCACCAAGAAGAAGTTGTTGGAATGGAATAAAACTTTCTATTTGTGAAATGTAATGATGATATGTGTAAGTGATTACAATATTCGACTGAAAGGACAGTCCTAGACAGTCTGTGGGTATCTTTCCTGCTTATCCTCTGTGTTTCTCTCCTAGAAAAGTTGCTTTACTCCGGTATTTGCTCACTTCACAGGAACTGCATTTATCCTGGATAAATAAAATACTCTTTCACACAGGCTTCAGCCAGATTCAAAGGCATCTTCCATCAACAACAAGTAGAGCCAGACTGGACCCTAAACTATACAAAACTAACCAGACAGGGGTGTGACTAGCACATCACCCTGGCAACTATATTAGAAGGCTGCCAGCTCTGAACTATTTGCTTGCCCAGATTCAGACATGTGGGATACACATTGCATAACACAATACATTAA
This sequence comes from Bufo gargarizans, assembly GCF_014858855.1. Classification (NCBI taxonomy): domain Eukaryota; kingdom Metazoa; phylum Chordata; class Amphibia; order Anura; family Bufonidae; genus Bufo; species Bufo gargarizans. Next base: position 603,436,130 of record NC_058081.1, read on the forward strand.
TCCTTTTAGCAACCCAACTGTTAACCCCTTGCAGTTGTCCTCTGGGACACTGCACACATGTCCACTACCTCTGCATTCAAATTCTGAGGGACATGTATGTGCACTGCAGTGTGTCATGTGTCACCACTGCTACATTGAAACACAGCATACAGGGCTTCTGTTCTCATGATCAGTGGAGACAACCCCTTTAAAAAGGAATCCACAGCATTTTGGACCTAAAGGGTGAATATTCACTTTAAGTGTTAATATTAGGATGGCTGATGTCATAGCACGAGTGCTACGCATACAATAACACGATCCCACAGTCTTTGGAATATACCGTACCATTATCCCAGTATAGACCAGTCATCCCAATCCTCCCTTAACATGGAAGGTTTGCAGATGATCCCATGTGATGTCTGCCATCGATCTCTGCCAATTCCATCACACCACAAGGACTGCAGCCCAGAGACACATTGTCACATTTATTTCAGGAGACCAAAGCATGAATGACACAATACAAAACCAGCACGTGGACTGAAAAAGGGAAGATTTTAATGTCTTTTCCTTTCAGTGGTTGCGGATCGTTCACATCCCCCTCCATTATTAATGCTACAATGATCCTCCAAGCAGATTAGCAGCCAGCAAAGCGTAAAAAGTGCAACATTAAAAACGGCGCTCTCTGCTTGCAGCGACAACAGTCTCGTCCAAGAGGTCATCTCTGGATTACGTCCCAGTTTTATCACTGCTTCTCTTAAATCTTCCCATCAGGGACATTGGTCTTTATTTCATGTCCATGCATAGTTGCCAGAAACCTCCCAGCTACTCATCCGCAGTGATATAATCTCTCATTGTACTCGTCATCACAGAGACGTCACTGGGGTAAAACACTGATCTAATAAAACAACATAAACATCTCTTCCGCTATTCACCAGCATCAAGCAATGGGACCTGGAAGAGTCAACCTTAAAAGGGGTTTTTCGAGACTCTGAAATTGATGACCTATCTTCAGGATATATCATCAATATCAGATCGGCGGGGCTCTGGCGCCCCTGAATCCGGCCAATCGGCTGTTTGAAGAGGCTGCGGCCCCTCCCTAGGCCAGTGACGTCACGTTCATCCATACTGTGGCTTAGGCGCAGTTCAATCCCATTCAAGCGAATGCGGCTGAGCTGCAATACCAAGCACGGCCGATATCCAATGGATGGCGCTGTGCTTGGTAAGCTGCAAGGTGGCCTCCTCAAAAAGCTGATCAGTGAGTTCCCTGAGGATAGGCTATCAATATCAGAATCTCGACAAACCCCTTTAAAGGGAGTTTGTAAACGCGATTGTGCATATTAAACCAAGCATAATCCCTGGTGGTAATGGCAGAAAGTAATAAAGCAATGTCTTTGTTATTGAAATCCATTGCAGCATTCTGCCGAAAAAACTTTTTTATTCATTATGTAAATGAGCTATTAAGTGCACTGAGGGTAGGCTATAATCCCTTAGTACACGCTATCCCTGCCTCTGTAATGAATTTGTTAATTGACAGAGCCAGGCGTCTGAATGGTCTTCTAGCCCGGCCCTGTAATCTCATGCAGCGCCGGGCTGTACAACCTTGGCGCACACAGGACCTGGTTACTGCCCTGGAGAAATTTGCTTTGCTGCGCATGCGCCAAGACTGTACAAGCTTGGCATGAAATTACAGGGCCAGTCTAGAGGAGAAGTAAGATGCCTGACCTTGTCAATTAACCAACAGAAGAGGGCTTATTTTAGTACAGCGGCGGAGCTAGGGTGCATTGAGGGGCTAAGGCCCATCCTCACCTAATAGCTAATTTCCATTTGGATAAAAACAGTCGTCAGAATGCAGCATTAATTTAAAAAAATAAAGGTACCATTTTATTACTTGTTGCACGTTCAACCAGGCATTATGCTTGGTTTAATATGCAAGATGGCGCTGACAGACTTCCTTGAAGACCACTTTACCGTGCTGGTCCTTCATGCAACTTTTACTGATCTATTTTTAAGGGTCCATTCACACATCTGCAAGTGTTTTGTGGTCTGCAAATTGCGGATCTGCCAAACATGGACTCCAGCCATGTGCGTTCTGCATTTTGCGGACCGTACATGGCCGGCACTATGATAGAAATGCCTACTCTTGTCCGTATCTGCAGACAAGAATAGGAAATGCTCTATCTTTTTTGTGGCACCGCGGAACGGAACTACAGTACGTGTGCTGTCCGCATCTTTTGCAGCCCCATTGATATGAATGGGTCCACACCTGTTCTGCAAAAATTGCGGAATGGATGAGGTCCCATTTGAATAGACCCTAATTGAAAGGTTAAATCAATATATAATAATAAACTTTGCAGATACTTTGCTTTACTTCTGATCTTGAGTAACAACTTGTCTTAGGGTACTGTAGGTTCACATGGAGGATTGTGTGCACAAGTTTCACTGTGGATTCAGTGCCCAAAAACCGGGCCAAATCTGCACTGAAACTGCCTCCCATGTCACAGTTCATGCGGCAGAGGGTGTTTTACGCAGCCACAGTAGGAGCCTACCCGCAATTTACCTATATTCAACAGTGGTAAACCTAGAGCAGGTCCACATGAAAGCCCACGGCAGAAACCTCAGCACAATGCAGCGGTTTATACCGTGGTATACGAAGAGGATTTTGTCACAGATAAAATCTTCAGTGTGAACCTACCCTTATACTCCAGTCACATGCAGAACTGCATTAACGACCCTGCTGCATCACAGGGGCACATTTACTAAGACGGCTTTTTACGCCGGTCTTAGTTTCCCCCCTTGCGTTGCCATTGGATTCGTTTAGTTTATGATGAGACGTGTATAAATTAGGCACAGTCATTGTGCTTGTTTCCAGGAGTAAATGTTACCGCTCTCACCAACCAGCTATTGAAGAGGTGGTCCGGTGACGTCACGTTTGTTGGTCACATGGGCTGGTTGTAGCTTAGCCCCATTTAAAGGGGTTTTCTGGGTTCAAAGCTGAACCGGACATACCCAGAATTTCACCCAGGCAGCTACCCTGACAACAGCATCGGAGAATTTCATGCTCCAATGCTCTCCTTTGCCATGCGCTGAATTGTGCAGGGCAAAGGTATTTTCAGGAGTTCCGGTGACGACCCAGGCTCTCCTTAGGCATGCCAGGAGGAGGCTTCCGCCCAGCAGTGAGCATGGTGACATCATCGGCACTGATGGGCGGGCTTTAGCGCTGCCCTAGCCTGTAAAACTGCTTGGGCAGAGCTAAAACTGGCTTTATCAGAGCCGGTGACCTCACCGAATACACTGCTGGATGGAAGTTTCCCCTTGGCAGTGTTTTATTGTAAATAAAAGAGCCCTTGCCCTGTGCGATCCAGCGCAGAGCAAGGGAGTGCATCGGAGTATGACATGCTCAGGGACTGCCTGGGTGAAAATATGGGTATGTCCTGGTTCGGATCTGAACCCGGGCAACCCCTTTAAGTGAAGGGGCCTATGCTACAATACCAAGCAAAGCCGCTATAAAACGTGAAGCGAAGAGGCCGCAGCACTCACTGGAGCTCCATCAAAAGGCTGATCGGTGATCTGATAATGATGACCTATCCTGAGGACAGGTCCTCAATATAGGAGTCCTAGAAAACCACTATAAATGAACTGCTAAAGTCCAATCCGACCTAACCCTGCTCACACAGCTAATGTGATTTTTACAATGTATAAAATTAGTAAAGAGGACAAAAGATATATTTAGGCCTGATTCACACGACCCAAGTGTCGTCCACATCTCCTGGACAGACTATGGATAGACTGGCTGCATCATAGTGTTTTACAGTGCAGTCCGTTTCTTTTCTATATACTGTACTCACATCGTCCAGTACAGCAGACCTGCAATCAGATAGGACCTGAGTGCACCATCACTGATGCAGTCAGTTCGGGTCAGGGGTGCAGAGGTCAGCACAGGAGATGCGGCCGTCAGGGGGACAGTCGTGTGAAGCAGCTCTTAGGGTATGCCCACACGGTCAGGTTTCCTGATGCAGTTTTGGAAACCAAAATCGGGAGAGGAACGTAAAAGGAGAAAAAGTATAAAGACAGATTGGACTTCTCTTCTTTGAATTCACTCCTGGTTTTGGCTTCCAAAATTGCATCAGGAAACCTGACCGTGTGGCTGTACCCTTATGTTTCTCATTTACCTATTCCAATACATTGTAATAAACTCCAGCTGGGTGAGCAGGACTAGGTTAGGACGGGTTTTTATAAACTACAAGAGAACATACAAACCCAATGGGGAACATTTATCAAAACTGGTGTAAAGGAAAACTGGCTTAGTTGCCGATAGCAACCAATCACATTTCACCTTTCATTTTTCAGCGCTCCTTTTGAAAATGATAGGTGGTATCTGATTGGTTGCCATGGGCAATTTAACCAGTTTCCTATATGCCATTTGGATAAATCTCATTCATTTTAATCAATGTGGACATCTCATCCAGTATTTGCTGCATCATTATCATCTATGGTAAAGAAAAATGTTCTGATTACAGTAAAAGTTGCATGTGTGTTTGCACAGCTAAGTCAAAGTTGCCTGAAGGTTGACACTTGGATCACATCTGTTCAATAACCTAATAAACATCAAAACACATTTCACAAAATAAAAGTCAGATTTTTTTGTTTTTTGATTGTCGTCCTTTAAATAAAAATATATTGTAATACTCTGTCGTACAGTGCAATAGTAAGCAGCTAACCATGGCGAGTCACCTGTGCCAGAACTACAACTGGCAGGGCATGCTGGGAGTTGTAGTTCTTACACAGGTAGGCAACCAACGATTTGCTTACTGCCTGGGCTACACAACAATGTCACAAGTACAGCACATGAAGTCATGAGGCACACTATCACCATGGCGGATTCTGTTGGCATGCAGCATGGACCAGGCTTGGCTATAGGGGAACTTGTCCTTACCGTGTTTTTCGGCAGGTAGGTCAATACAATAAATGTGCAAATTCACAGGTAGACAAATATATAATTTACTATGACAAAGAATAACTATTATAGCCACCAGCTGAGGTCCTCTGTAGCCCCTTCTATAGTCTCCCCTCTTATAGCCACAATATATAGTCTATAGAGGACGACATACTACATCTGCAACCTGCGCAGCCGCGAGGGAGCAGGGCAAGCCACACACTGTTACTTTCAAAGAGTGATAGTAGTAGTGCCCCCTACTGTTCATTACTACACTACTACACTAATGATCTCCATCCATGGCTCATGATTACTAGTGGGGGGTTAACCCACTGCAGCCATGAAGAAGGTGCTCTTTGCCTCGCCTCCCCCATCCATGTAGTTGGAAAGATAGGGATCATACAGGGGCTATGTGTTTTCTGTCCTAATCCTTGGCCCCTCCACAGCAGCCGTCTATCCTCTCTATAGCTGCTCTCTTTAGTCCTTTTTGTACCCCCCCCCCCCCCCATAGCCCTTTATTGTAGCCCCCTCTATATTAATGCATCACAGAATAGGGGATTTGTGCCACTTTAGTGCCATCTAATAGATACAGACACAGTGATTTTCATACATAAGTTCATACTGGTCTGATTAATACTGGACTGCGTTTTATTCTGCTGTTATTACTCAGACTCCAGTCGTAAAGAAGGAAACCATAGGAAAAAAAATATCTTTAAAAATCAAGAAATGCGCAGCCATCATCCTCTTTGCAGCGTCCCTTTCTGGGAAAGCTGAGTGACAACCAATATGGCTGCTATTCCTAAATAGCAGATCTACCTACTTATACTGTAATACAACAAAGCAGATAAGGCTCTAGGAAAGCTGGGTGATAACCCAAATAATAGGAGCCTTTATGGTCCCCATCCAGCTTTCCCAGGAACAGCAGCTGTTGTGGCTGATTTTAAAAAAAAAACATGAAAAATGTATAAACCTTAAAGGGAATCTGTCACCAGGAAATTCACTGATAAACCAGGCACAATGCCCTGTAGGACTAACTCCGCTAAATGTAATGATACCTTTCATTCTGGAGACAGTATTTTAAGCCATATGCAAATGAGCAGATAAGTGCACTGAGGGCGGGCCAAATCAACTCGGTGCACCCTTGCTCCTCCTGCTTCCTTTGCCAGCCTCTCCCTCTCCTACATGATTGACAGGGCCAGGCAATAGGTCTATGCAGGGACCTGGTAGAGGAAGCAGGACAAGCAAGGGTGCACAAAGTGGCTAGGGCCCACCTTTGGTGCACTTAACTGTGGATTTGCATATGAATTAGGCCTCATGCACACGACCGTTGTTGTGTTCCGTTCCGCAAAATGGGGTTCCGTTGTTCCGTGATCCGTTTCCTTTTTTGTTTCCGTCTGTCTTCCTTTATTTTTGGAGGATCACCAGACATGAAGGAAACTAAAAACAAGTTTGCCATGCAAATGATAGGGAAAAAACGGGCGCGGACGCGGATGACAATCTTGTGTGCCTCCGCTTTTTTTCACGGACCCATTGACTTGAATTGGTCCGCAAACCGTTTTCCGTGAAAAAAATAGGACAGGTTATATTTTTTTGACAGACTGGAACCACAGATCACGGACGCGGATGACAAACGGTGCATTAGCCAAGTTGTCAGCGGACCCATTGAAAGTCAATGGGTCCGCAGAAAATCACGAAAAACGAAACAACGGACACGGAATGAAACAACGGTCGTGTGCATGAGGCCTTAAAAGTACTTTTTCTCAAGAATGAAGCAGCACATCACTAAGTGAAAGTCAGCTACCACTACAAGGCGTTGTGTCTGGTACAACCTTATGCCTTTAAAAAATCATTTTTCCTGGAGTCAGAGATAAAAATTCAATAGGGGCCTCACAGCATTTAATGGCCATTCTGGCTTCATTGTGCTATTATTATGCATTGTTATCATCACACATGCCTTTTTTTGGCTGCAATTTAGTGATTTGGGCAAAAAAAGCTGCACATGTGAATATACCGGATCCAGGCGCTTAGATATTATATGTGGGAGCCCTATCGTTCCCTTATCTGCTGAAAAACAAATGAAGACGCCAATAACTGTACCGTATCATCCGACTGTTACGCTATAACATTATCTGCAATTACTATGGCTGCTACGAGACCCTGGTTTGCAGACATTAGGGAATTGTATTATGAGCCATTGTCCAGTATAATATAATTCTTGGGATTGCTCCATTTTTAAAGGGAGTGACTATGTAGGACTATAAGGAAATCTATGAAATCCTCCACCGCTGCCCTGAGTACCATCCTATTGACGGAGTATGATGAATATGTAATACTGGCTGCATCCTGTGGCGGCAAACAACCTACATAGAAAGAATATGAGCCCACAAACGTACCCATAAATGTAATGAAACTTTATTGTGTATACAAATAAGGTAAAAAAGTCAATCACATGATGCGAGGCTAGGTGGCAGGAAAAACGTCCTCCAGAGGGGTGGCGTCCACCCCTGACCACTGTTACAAATGGGTACGTTTTGAATATTGGTGCAAATATTTTTTTTTTCTTATCTCTGGCTTTTATACAGTTACTTTTTATCTGGTATTACTTCCAGTTAAGGCCTCCTGCACACATACGTGTGTGCCCTGTTGCCGTATTGCGGACCGCATTTGCGGATCCGCAATACACGGGTGCCGTTCCGTGGGCATTCCGCATCACGGATGCGGACCCATTCACGTCAATGGGTCCGCAAATACGGAGATGCGCAATGGTGCGGAACGGAAACCTACGGAAGCACTATGGAGTGCTTCCGTGGGGTTTCGTGCCGTACTTCCGTTTCGCAAAAAGATAGAACATCTCCTATCTTTTTGCGGAACGGCCAGATTGCGGACCCATTAAAGTGAATGGGTCCACGATCTGCTGCGGCCGCCCCACGGACGGTGTTCGTGCAGCACGACCACAGGGCGCACACGTTCATGTGCAGGAGGCCCTAAGGGTACTTTCACACTAGCGTTTTTGTTTTCCGGTATTGAGTTTCGTCCTAGGAGCTCAATACAGGAAAAAAACTGATCAGTTTTATCCTAATGCATTCTGAATGGAGAGTAATCCGTTCAGGATGCATCAGTTTAGTCTCTTACGTTTTTTAGACAGAGAAAATACCGCAGCATGCTGCAGTTTTCTCTCCGGCCAAAAATCCTAAACACTTGCCAGAATGCCGAATCCGGCATTAATTTCCATTGAAATGCATTAATCCCGGTCCCAAGTTTTACGGCAAAACGGATCTGTTCTTTCCGTCCGCGTATGCGCAGACCAATAAATCTGTGAAAAAAATAAATACCAGATCCGTTTTTCCGGACGACAACCGGAAAGACGGATCCGGTATTGCAATGCATTTGTGAGACGGATCCGCATCCGGCTCCGTCTCACAAATGCATCCATTTGCGTCCAGATTGCCGGATCCGTCACCGGAACTGCCTGCCAGAATCCTCTGCCGCAAGTGTGAAAGTACCCTTAGCTGTTTACAGGTTGATGTCCAGCATATGCAGTTTGGCCAGTAGTTACTATTTTTGTATATTTTCAATATTTACCCCCATTTGTTAATATATGGTCTCTGGAGGACGTTTTTTCTGCCACCTATCCTTGCATCATGTAATTTTTAATATGACTTTTTTACCTTATTTGTATACACAATAACGTTTCATTACATTTATGGGTACGTTTGTGGGCTCATATTCTTTCTATGTAGGTTGCTTGCAGTTTTTTGAGCTGGTACCATGGTTACTACAACAGATCTGGGCAGGGTTCAAGCATAGTATGTTGTGATCTAGGTGTCATGAATGCTTGGCCTGGTTGGACTTTTTTGTTTATCCTGTGGGGGCAGCAGAGGGTTTGATTTCCCTCCAATCCTGCAGGATTATCTATGGAATCATCCCTCCTTGTAAATGCAATTCCAATTGTAACATGATATTACAGAATTGCTTAAAATGCTATTCCAAAATAACATTTTTTAAATGGATGCAAATTGGAACTTTATTCTGAATTCCACAGTTATTATCCCTCAGGAGCTATTTGGCAATTAGTTGCCCCTCTGTCCCTCTAATTTATATGTTACACCCCCTTCCCCGAGCACTTCCACCATGGAATGTACTGCAGTGGGTGCTCCGTTTACCACACACAACCCCCTCCTGCATAGCTTAATCACATTGATGTGCTGTATACAATGAGTTTACAGACAAGATGCAGCTGAAATGCTAAATAAACCTATGTCACTTTATGGGCTCAGTAGATAAATATGGAAATGTAACGTATGCGGTGACCAGTCCTATCTCACTGGGTTGGTAGGCTGCACCTGGATCCAGACACAGGATGGCAGCAACAGAACATCATATCTGGTACAACCTCAGAAGCCTTATATTATGGGCAGCACAGAGTATTTCAGGAGAAGAGTGATGTTAGTAAGGGCAGAAAAAAAAGGTTATGATGCAAGGAGGGGAATGGAGACAAGTGAGAGTTACATAATGGAATGAGGAGGGTTTCCCAAAAGGGTGGAGAAGGCCTATGTTATATGAGGAGAGAGAAGTGAGTTACATAGTGGAAGGAGTAGGTTTCTCCAACAGCACAGAGTATTTCAGGAGACGCGTGTGCTGATTTTGTAGGACATGATTGTCCAAGAGTTAGTCCGAATGCACACGACCGTGGAACACGGACGTGAGCGGTCCGTGGTATCCCGGCCTGGCATCCTGCTGAGGGCAGGAGCGCACAACGTCATTGATCTGTACGAGTGTATTACTGTACTGCAGCAGCGGCAACCAATGACGCCGTGCGCTCCTGCTCCCAGCAGGATGCCAGGCCGGGATACCACAGACCGCTCATGTCCGTGTTCCACGGTCGTGTGCATTCGGCCTTATATAGTGGAAAAAAGCAGGATCCCCATGCAACACAAAGTACTTCAGGAGAGGCGTAGGATGGCGTTTAAGGGAATCTCTGGTTGAGTACCCCAAACATTACACTTTCTGCCCTGTTTACCTGTTTTTCATGTCAGCACTTTCCTTCCCCCCTTTTCTCAGCTTCAGGCTAAATGCACACGATCAGGACTGCAAATTTGCGTGGAAAATCCGCACTGTAGGTCATGCACATTGTATTCTATGAGAATTTGACATTCTCATGTACACAATGCAGATTTTAAAATCCGCAGCATGTCAATTCATTTTATTTTTACTGACCGGATTCTCTCCATTCACCTAGTAAAATCCGCATGCACAAAATCCGCACCAATTGAGTCTGCACGGATTTCCCTGCTCATTTCAGTGGGGATTTTCCGCACATAAATCAGAACGTGTGCATGTACCCTCACTGCCTCCTGGCAGGATGTTTACATGAAGAACTTTCTGTTGTCATCAGCTTCCTGCTGGATTTTCTAACCAAACCCAGCATGCTTTGCTCTGCAGTGTTCCTCAGGGTTTATTCTACCTGCCACACTGTTCCCCCTACACGTCCCCTTTCCATTTTAGTTAGGCAGAACAAGCCATGTGAAACATATCAGAGCAAAGCATGCTGGGTTTGGTTATCAAACCCAACAGGAAGCCAATGAAAACAGGAAGTTCTACATGTAAACATCCTGCCAGGATACAGTAATGCCAAGAACAGGGGAAGGAAAGTGCTGACATAAAAAACGGTACATGGGGCAAAAAATATGCAGTGTTTGAGATAGTTTGGGCAGATAAAAAATGTATCATTCTGAAATCAGAGAACAACGGAGGACAGAGGCAGTACCATGATGTGAGATCAGGCAGGGAATGAAATGGAAGAGGAGCAGCATCTCCAGCAACGTTTTACTATTTCAAGATAGGAACATGCTGAGTAATATCCGTCAGTGCTGGACCATACTAACCAGGGCTCTATACAGCTCAAACCCCACAAGTGAGGACTGGACACATAACATCATGAAATGAAGACTAGGAAGACGGTAACTGTGTGTCAGATCAATGCCAGGAAGCTCCACAGACAGGATAAGCTGTATACTGACTCACAGACAATGAGGTTATACTTGTATAAATTGCAGATTCATGCCCTATTGTACTCCCAACAGGTAGATATCAGTTTAATATACAGCTTTATCACTCTGACCTGATAAATATTAATTCTCAACAAAAATATCTATTAGAAACCTCACATATGTATGTATATATATATATATATATAAATATATATATATACACACACACATACATACATACATATTAGGCAAAACATGAAATACATTGGTATATTTGGGCGGCGGCTGATGCTTTGCCTGCATTTGCATCCGGAGGCGATATGTTCTACAGTTTGATAAATAGCATGGTCCATCCCACATGTCATTCTTGGAGTAAAGTCTCTCTCCAGTTAAATCCACCAGTTGGTCCATGAGTTAAAGGAAGTATTGGAGGATCATTCAGCTGCCACAGACCGGACTCTCCCAGTTCTTCACAACAGCAAAATCCTAGGTATGGGATCTATAATGAAATGCGTACACAAGATCAGAGCCACATACCTCCCTCATGAAGTAAAGTATACATGTGAGCATAAAGATGCCTCAGGGTTTAAAGGGACACTGACAGGCACAATTAGCATATTTAGGGGTATATATGGCAGTACAGGTCTTATAAAGTCTATTAAAATCATCTAAGTATCCCCCTGTCCACCTTATAAATAGGGAAATATAAAGTTTTATAACCTGCTTGTCCGGTCACCAATCTGCCCAAGGGGCGGCGTTTCATCTGAAAATGCGCCCAGCCAGCCGCTCCCAACTGCCGTTCTGAAGCCCCGCCCAGCTCATCAATATTCACTTCGCTGGGCGGCGTCTACAACTCTCTCCACGGTCACGATCCTGCGCATGGGCACCTATCATTAACCCCTTTTGAGATGTGAGTGAGCAGCGCTCTGAAGCGCTGCTATGAACAGTGCCTGGCGCATGCGCATGAGGCAGAGGCTGCAGCGGCCTCGGGGACGCAGGCAGGGTGTGTACGCAGGCGTGATCTAACCACAGCGGGGCTCGGGCGCAGAAGATTAGACATGAACGATGCCAGGAGGATTCGATTGCCCATGCGCAGGATCGCGACCGCGGAGAGAGTTGTAGCCGCCGCCCAGCGAAGTGAATATTGATGAGCTGGGCGGGGCTTCAGAACGGCAGTTGGGAGCGGCTGGCTGGGCGCATTTTCAGATGAAACGCCGCCCCTTGGGCAGATTGGTGACCGGACAAGCAGGTTATAAAACTTTATATTTCCCTATTTATAAGGTGGACAGGGGGGCTACTTAGATGATTTTAATAGACTTTATAAGACCTGTACTGACATATATATAACTAAATATGCTAATTGGGCCTGTCAGTGTCCCTTTAAAAGGCTATTTCCATCTTCCAAACTGATGGCATATTGCTGGTGATCCTGACAACGATGGGGACAGTGCATTGAATCAGTGCTGTGGCCCCTTCAATGTTTGTCCCCGTGCAGCTGCTCTTAGGCCACCCTGCTACACTGGGAACTTTAGCTGGCCTTATGTACTTGCATAATGCTGTGCTGAAGTTCCCCTGCAAAGTAATTGACTAGGGTGCTCCTGTGCATGGAAGGGCTATGAAGAGGCCACAGCCCCTTCATTCTCAGGATTAATGGGGGTCTGAGAGGTCTGACCTCCAATCTAGCAATATGCCATCACTTTACAAGATTCGTACAATTCTTTACAAATTCATCAGGAGGTCTGCCAAGGAGCAACAAATGCCAGGAACTGCCACAAATTGACAGAGGGGAGGAGCCTCGCCAAGGGGGTGGGGTCTGTGGAGTTTAAATGCCCTACAGAAATGGATTGTAACTGGAGGCTGTCCAGTTCTTGTGTGACAACTCCCAGCATGTACTAGTTCTGGCCTTGAGCTGCAAACCATCTTGTCCCAGTGTGTTAGACTAGATTCACATCACGGTTTTGTTATCTGTTCTTCTGATCCGTCATTATTATTATAGGTATCTGTTATGCTCATTTTGCATCCGTTTGAGCCATTTCCGCCAGAGATCTGTTATTTTAGATGAAAGAAAAAGTCCTCCACGAAGAACGGATGGAAATGGCTAAAACGTATGCAAAATAAGCATAACAGATGCTTAAATTACAGGATGTTTTTTTGTTTGTTTTGTTTCTGTTTTCTGTTATTCTGATAGATCAGAAGAACGGAAAACTCAACAGTTTAGTGAACCTACCCTAAGATGAATAGGGAAGGCTACCTCTCAGGTGATTACCTTTCTGACGACCTGCACAAAGTCCTTGGAGTTCTGCGGAGTGAGACCCTGTAGCTGTCGGGTACAGGCTTCCAGGGAAGAGGCGTGGGCAACAATGAGGATGTTATCACCTGAGGAAGAGGAAACATCTGAGACACTTTTATTTTCCTCAACTGTAAAAAAGTTACAAATACTGAAAATTATTATACTGTACATAAGAATAACTAGCATTCCACCTATATCAACATCTCTGCAGAAGTAAAGAGGCTCTGTGTCTTTAATTACTGTAAAAGCTAACTACGCCCAATAAGCAGGATTAAAAGGGATGTCTCACCTCAAACATTGGTGATATATCGCTAGGATATGCCACTAATATCAGATAGGCGCCTATCTCTAGAACAGAGCGCCCAAAGTGAAGGACAGTGCACCATGCATGCGTAGCTGCTCTCCATTCTTTTCTACAAGAGTGCAGAAAATAGCCGAGAGGCACATTTGGCTAACTTCTTAAGTCCCACAGAAAAAAATATAAAAGTGGACACATTTTATAGGCAGGTCCAAATTAACAGAAGGCGGGGCAACACAAGTGGGCGGAGTCAACAATACCATAGTGCAAAATACCATCCCAGCAGAATCAAATAACACAGTGTAGCACAATATACTGCCCGAAAAGCTGGCCCTCTGTGGTGGCCATCAATAGCTACCATCTTTTGTCCTCCTCCTCCAGTTGTCCATGGAGCAGGGAGCTTAGGAGGTGAGATGTGTGCCACAGCAGCTGAATTCAGTAGGGTATGTACGGTCGCTGGTGGGGTACATGAGTACCTGATTCTCACAGCGTTAATTACAGTTGAGAGCTCATAATGTACCCGGTCAGCGGCAAAGAGGAGGACTTGGGTGGTCCTCTGGGGCATTGGGCCACCGGGAAATTTTCCTGTAGGGTCTGTGGCCAATCCGCCCATGTTGGTGGCATATTCTAGCGATATGCCACCAATGTTTAAGGTGAGACAACACCTTTAACGTACAGTCAGGTTCATAAATATTGGGACATTGACACAATTCTAACATTTTTAGTTCTATACACCACCACAATGGAAATGAAACAAAGAAGATGTGCTTTAACTGCAGACTGTCAGCTTTAATTTGAGGGTATTTACATTCAAATCAGGTTAATGGTGTAGGAATTACAACAGTTTGCATATGTGCCTCCCACTTGTTAAGGGACCAAAAGTAATGGGACAGAATAATAATCATAATCCAAACTTTCACTTTTTAATACTTGGTTGCAAATCCTTTGCAGTCAATTACAGCCTGAAGTCTGGAACTCATAGACATCACCAGACGCTGGGTTTCATCCCTGGTGATGCTCTGCCAGGCCTCTACTGCAACTGTCTTCAGTTCCTGCTTGTTCTTGGGGTATTTTCCCTTCAGTTTTGTCTTCAGCAAGTGAAATGCATGCTCAATCGGATTCAGGTCAGGTGATTGACTTGGCCATTGCATAACATTCCAGTTCTTTCCCTTAAAAAACTCTTTGGTTGCTTTTTCAGTATGCTTTGGGTCATTGTCCATCTGCACTGTGAAGCGCCGTCCAATGAGTTCTGAAGCATTTGGCTGAATATGAGCAGATAATATTGCCTGAAACACTTCAGAATTCATCCTGCTGCTTTTGTCAGCAGTTACATCATCAATACATACAAGAGAACCAGTTCCATTGGCAGCCATACATGCCCACGCCATGACACTACCACCACCATGCTTCATTGATGAGGTGGTATGCTTAGGATCATGATTTCATGAGCAGTTCCTTTCCTTCTCCATACTCTTCTCTTCCCATCACTCTGGTACAAGTTGATCTTGGTCTCATCTGTCCATAGGATGTTGTTCCAGAACTGTGAAGGCTTTTTTAGATGTCGTTTGGCAAACTCTAATCTGGCTTTCGTGTTTTTGAGGCTCACCAATGGTTTACATCTTATGGTGAACCCTCTGTATTCACTCTGGTGAAGTCTTCTCCTGATTGTTGACTTTGACACACATACACCTACCTCCTGGAGAGTGTCCTTGATCTGGCCAACTGTTGTGAAGGGTGTTTTCTTCACCAGAGAAAGAATTATTCGGTCATCTACCACAGTTGTTTTCTGTGGTCTTCCGGGTCTTTTGGTGTTGCTGTCTAATTATTTACAATTGGTCACTGGACCATTAATGTCTCTAGGTTGACACGTGTTATTTTAATACTAAAATTTAACATTTATTACTTGTCCATAAAATTAACTGGAACTGATTTAGTTAAAATTATCAGCTGTGCCTGCTCTTCTCTGGCTATCATCCATCTGTAGTTAAGATATTATACTAAAGTGATACCACTAGAGGGCGACCTGCAGTTATAACTGTGTGTCTTTTTACACTGTTGCCACTTAGAATCTTCCGTACTTTATTTAGTGCACACTGGTAGTTTCACAGTGCGCTACCTCCTAACAGTGACTGCACCTCTAGTGTTCACTTTATTCATATATCAAATTTCTTTGCTTGGCATGGCTCTCGCTGGCTAAAACACAAATTATTTACTCTCTGCCCCCCAAAATGTTTTGCCAAATACCTTGGCGTCTTCAGGGGTATGGGCAGTCAGTTTTGGTGTTGCTGAGCTCACCGATGCGTTCCTTCTTTTTAAGAATGTTCCAAACCGTTGTTTTGGCCACGCCAAATGTTTTTGCTATCTCTCTGATGGGTTTGTTGTGTTTTTTCAGCCTAATGATGGCTTGCTTCACTGATAGTGACAGCTCTTTGGATCTCATCTTGAGAGTTGACAGCAACAGATTCCAAATGCAAATAGCACACTTGAAATGAACTCTGGACCTTTTATCTTCTCATTGTAATTGGGATAATGAGGGAATAACACACACCTGGCCATGGAACAGCTGAGAAGCCAATTGTCCCATTACTTTTGGGAGGCACATATGAAAACTGTTGTAATTCCTGCACCGTTCATCTGATTTGGATGTAAATACCCTCAAATTAAAGCTGACAGTCTGCAGGTAAAGCACATCTTGTTCGTTTCATTTCAAATCCATTGTGGTGGTGTATAGAGCAAAAAATGTTAGAATTGTGTTGATGTCCCAATATTTATGGACTTGACTGTATAACCTGAGCAATAAATATACATTGTGATCAGACATCCATGAGATCCGCACACCTGATATTACAGGAACCGTTATTCTCACTAATCTACTACTACACAAAACCAACCTCTATATCATGACTAAAGGATCATGCACACAACCGTATGTATTCTACGGTCCGCAAAACATGGATCCGCAAAAAATACGGATGACGTCCATGTGCATTCCGTATTTTGCCGAACGGAACAGCCGGGCCCTAATAGAACAGTCCTATCCTTGTCCATTATGCGGACAATAATGGGACATGTTCTATTTTTTTGCAGAACAGACATGCGGACATACAAAAACGGAATGCACACGGAGTAACTTTCATTTTTTTTTTGCGGACCCATTGAAATGAATGCTTAAGCATATGGTCCGCAAAAAAAATGGAACGGCCACGGAAAGATAATACGTTTGTGTGCATGAGCCCTTAGAGGTTGTCATAGCCCTGCCCCCTAGACTAACTTCACAAAAAAATATTATCAGTTATCCAAGTGGGGGTTGGAGGGGTATGCCATAAACAACAGAAGAACAATTACCAAATAAATCTTCAGGTGTTCCGGCACCATCTCGCCGCTGCTCACCATCAGTATTTATTCGAATGCAGCGATGACATTGCAGTCTATTAGCGCAGCCAACTAAACAAAGACTGTTGGGGCAAGGGGAGCAGTTCACCACTGTGGCCAGCGATTGGCTGCAGTGGGCACATTTCCCCCGTCAACAGGATGTTGATTTCAGCAAAGCAGGGAGATGAAGTGCCGGTCGTGAAGCGATGGAGACCAAACCCAGCATCGGAGACCAGGTAAGTATGATCACCAACGCAGGTCGGTTACTCTGGGTGGTCGCTTTTAGTCTTGGATAACCCCTTTAATTAGTTTCACTCGAGATTTATCACTGGAACTTTTTTTTTTAAAGTCCAACAAATCCCAAACTCGCTCTAGCAGGTGATGGCGTAAAAAACTGGAGTACCATTTCTAGACAAAAGTGTTAGGTTAAAGTGTACCTAAACTTCCACTGTAACTTTATTAAAAACCTATTGTAGATGTGATAAAACGCATATTTGTAGTTTAATTTTTTTATTTTTTTTTTCCTTGCAAAATAGGCAGCTGAAGTTCAGATGCCTATCACTCTTTGCAATCTGTACACCGCTGTTTACTAGTGTAGAGCTTCCCTGTGGCCACACTGAACGATGTACAGGCCGGAACATATATTGCTGCTCTTCTCTAGCCTGACACAGATGTGTCTGGAAGTCTTTAAAGATTGTGACCATAACCTCTGTAAAGGTAAAGAAACACAACTAAAGCATATTACTAATATGCTTTTAATCACATCTACAATAGGTTTGAATTAAAGTGAAGTTAAAGTGAAGTTAAATTATAGTTAAAGTGAAGGCTTAAGTACACTTTAAATATGCACGAAATTTAAGGGGTTTCTGTCACCCCAATTTTTGCTATTAAACAGGCTGACATTATAGATGTGAAAATGTCACCGGAATTTTACTTTTAACTTTTATTATATGCAAATGAGCCTCTAGGAGCAGGAAGGGGGGGGGGGGGTGCGGGGGGCGTTGCACCTGCTCCTAGAGGCTCCGTTCGCTTACCTCATTTCCACGCCCTGGGTGGGTGAACGGAGCCTCTAGGAGCAGGTGCAACGCCCCCCCCCCCCCCCCCCCCTGCTCCTAGAGGCTCATTTGCATATAATAAAAGTTAAAATCACACGAAAACAGGGGCATACTTAAATAAAAGAAATGCAGAGTTAAATTCAGGTGACATTTTCACATCTATAATGTCAGCCTGTTTAATATCGAAAATTGGGGTGACAGAAACCCTTTAACATACAAGATGCTATATTTGATAAATTTGTGCAAAGTATGCCAATGCAGACTCAAGCAAAACTGAATTCAACTTTGATCCTCATGATAAATCCCCCCAATGAGGGCTCAATGTGTTCCCTATGCTGCAGACTCCAAATAGTGGTCATCAATGCATGGGTACCGTCCATGCACCCGCTGTTTGCGGATGCGGACCCATTGACTTGAATGCAAAAAAGAGAGTTATCAAGGCTCACCTGGTCTTGAGTTAGTGAGGAGGCACAGACATACGCCAGGAACTCAGCGATAGTGGTATCATGAATGAAGAAAGGAAATCCAGCTTCCAGACAACGTGTTCAAGCTTTAATAAATAGGTGCTTAAAATCCAAACATGTACATCAGGTCTATGCGTTTCAGATCACTTAATACAGATCCTTACTCAATGAGTAAGGATCTGTATTAAGTGATCTGAAACGCATAGACCTGATGTACATGTTTGGATTTTAAGCACCTATTTATTAAAGCTTGAACACGTTGTCTGGAAGCTGGATTTCCTTTCTTCATTCATTGACTTAAATGGGTCCACAATCCATAAGAGACAGTTCGCACAAGACCGAAATCCATGCCTCTGCTCAACACCGCTCCGTATCTTGAGGATTGTGGACCCATTCAAGTCAATGGGTCCACATCCATGATATGGAGTGCACATGGCCAGTGCCTGTATATTGCGGACCCGCTGTTTGCAGTCCGCAATACAGGTACAGGGCACACACGCTCGTGTGCATGAGCCCTAAATCTGATTCCAGTAGCGATCGTTCACCCCCAGATAGAGAGGATGACTGCTACATCTAAATACAGCTCTACTGTGACATAATGATCTGCTAATGATCAGGAAAGAACACTTGATTATTGCACTGTGCATTGGCCCATGTAAAGGGGCCGTTAGACTATAATCATATAAACTACAGGCTGGGTCCTACCTTTACTTCTACATTCAGTCAGAATGTCCTTCGTCACTTGGGAACTGCGGTTCATATAACTTTCGTAGGTCTCTGACACCACAAGCTTACTGATTGGAATGTGAGGTCTGAAGAAAATATATCACATGTTAACACAAATTCCAATAAAAAACCTCTTTTAGGGGGATTTTACAGGATTTGGTCCCATTAACTGTATGCCCTCTAGTGTGTGGTACTTAATGGAATACTCATACTTGCCTGCTCCTTGCTGCTCTGGTCCTGTTCCCTGGCTCCATTAGGTAATCTTATGGTCTGTGACTTGTTTAATCCCAGTATAGATGGTTCACATTCCCCACTGCAGCCACTAACTGGTCTCAGCGGTTACATGTCCCCAAGCAGCATGTCATAGTTGGGTCTCCATTCATTGACTTCAGCTGTGCAGGTGTCCCAGTCTGTATCCTGGCTGGAAGTAAACAGGGGGACCAGAAGATTGCTGAACCGAGCCAGGGCACAAAACCACAGAAGCGAGGTGTGTATGATTCTTTAATTTGGTACCACATGCTAACGGTCATACTTTAAAAGGGACCAATTCCTGGAAAACCCCGTTATGTGATGTCCATTGGTATTCTATTATATTTTAGTGATCTATGTCTCCTACACAATTTAGGCAAGGTGCTGGCTCTCCTTAAACATTGTCAATAAGTCCCCATACTGTGGAACACTGCTAAAAAGTCTCTATACACAACTGAGCTGTTTAAGGACAGCCAGCACTTTGCCTAAGCTGCATTTAAGGCATTGCACTCAGCCAGACAGCGTCTTACTCCAAACTGATGAGGGTCAAGCAACCCTAAATCTCCTCCCCCCTTTCCCAAACAACTGTCTGCAGAAGGTTATTTGGCTTGGCCATTTTACCTTTTCATGTTCCAAGGCTTGTGAAAAAGTCTGACCTTGACTAATAGGGAGCCACTTCCTGAAGGTGGCATTAGCGAGATGGTTCTCCTTCCCTGGGAGATACCCCTTTGCATGTCTTCTACACAGTGAACGACTACTATGGGGTTGTCAACCCAGAATAACATGTCTATTGGCATTTCTATGCAGTGGTACTCCATCTCCTACTGCTAGGACTGTGGGTTAACCTGCACCATAGTTCTGGTATTCTGTTCAGCTGGGCATTCAGAGGATTTCCCCAAGGGATGGGTTAAAAAATAAAATTATGAAGCTTTGGCCAGACTTGGCGTATGATCTACAATTCTACACTGTGCTTCCCCCCATCATCAAAGCTCCTACATACCACAGTAGGTTGAACAGAGGATGCAGCTTCTCAATATGTAGGTGAAGGTTCCTATTATACTTTCTCTAGAGGAGATGGGGATCCTTTCCTCCCAAATATCGTCAGCCCCATCCTCTGCTCAACAATGTACTGTACAGACCTTGGCAGCAGTAGTAGCACTCAGCAAGTGTTTTCTCCGGGTGCTAGGACAGGAAGGGCAGGCTGTATTTTATAGTACAGCAGACTGTGGAAAGAGGATGTAATTGCCAATGTTTGAGGAAAAAAGCAGCCACATCCTCTGCTCAGCAGAATCTTCTGTGCTGTGCACAGCCTCTATATAATATACTCACTGACATAAAAAAACACACCAAGAAGGAGTTGTTGGAATGGAATTGAGCTTCCTATATGTGACTGTAATGATGATATGTAAGTGATTACAATATTAGAGCAAAAGTTTACGTTTATTGGAGAAAATTGTAAGGAGGCTCTAGGCCCCTGTTGGGCCACCTCTAGACTGGATACAAGATGAGATTAGACAATGAGGTATACAGATTCCATATAGTATCCAGCAGCACATTTACCCGTTGTGACACAGTGAGAGGTTTGGTCTGGGAAAACAGGTATTTTCCTCCCAGCATGTGCTGCTGGGCTCATTTAAAGCCAGGTGAGGTCAAATACCGGACCGGATTTTAAATGACGGTCCGGGTTTTGGCAGCACCTGGCTGTCCTTAAATATGCAGCTGGGCTCAGAAGCCATGTCTCTGTGTTGGGATGTGGGAGCCTTGTGTCTGGATGAAGGCTTGCTACCTGTTTGGCGCATGGTGTGAATTACCACCAACACCGCAAGGTGACTTTTTATTTGAATATGACTGCTTGTTTTATCACTCGCCTAAAGTGTGAATAAAACACTGAACTGTGTGATCCAAAGAACTTGTTGTTGGCTCTATACTGTGTCCGCTAATCCTGTCTACCAGAGCGAGTCCCCACACCATATATGTTGCAGCTCGGCTTGTAGATCCTGCACACTTGTAGGTTGCTGAAGCTAGTGTGTCCCAGATGCATTATCCTGCTAAAAATTCCATTTGGAAGTCCTGCCATGAGAGGCAACACAAGTGGCCACAGGATGTCCTGCACATATCACTGAGTTGTTCGTGTCCCTCATATCACTACTAGGGGTGACCGACTGCTCTATGTGATGGCTTCTCAGATCGTCATACCAGCAACTGGGGCAGTGTGTCGCTCCACAACAAAGGCAGAATCAAAGCAATCACCATGGGTGATACATACTCGAACTCTGTCGTTGTGGGAACCTGAATTTATCGCTAAAGCACTTGAAAATGGTCCAGGCAGAGACAAAAATGTGTAGTAAAAGATGCACCTGTGTATGGAGTGTGGACAACGAAACTGTGGGAGCTACTTGAGCTTGATCATATAATCCTCTTTACTGGTGGTCTGTCTGGGCCAACTGGAGCCTGTTCACCGTGTGTGTGTGCACTTACATAACCATTTCTTCCAACACATCCTAACAGCTAGATGATCGCCAAGATGGAAATTTATAAAAACAACCATCCTGCCTCTCTCAGTCCAGTGATTTGCCCCAATCTAAGTCAACTGGGAAAAATGTTTTCAAGTATATCGTACAGGCAGCAACAGGTCAGAACGGCAAACAAGCTATAGTCAGGACAGGCAGCGGAGAGTCGGTAAACTGGAAAGTTGGTACACGGGCAGACAAACAGAATAGCATACCTTCACTAGTAACTAGCAAGCTATGAAACCTAAAGCTCAGACAAAGCTCACCAAGGGGAAGGTGCCTTAAGTACCCAGCAGGCCCAGCCATTGGCTGGGAATAACAAGGGTGTACCTGCACTGGCCCTTTAAGGAGATTGTGTGCCCTAGAGACAGACCCACTGGACCTGGAGGAGAGGGCAGGTCATGGTCTGCATCAGGAGAGCAAGTGGTATGCCAGCTGCCAGGCCCACAACAAATGAGGAACAAGCTGATCCAGACCACTGGGCAACAGAGCACCCAGTCTGCTGAGTGATGCCATGCCCGTGCCCACTCAGAGGATTGGGGCAGCGGCAGGCATGGGCCAACAGTATCACATAATCATTTACATATCTGCCTGAAACATAACTGCAAGATAGGTTTCAAACCAATCTGACATATCTATCTGGATGCGTTATTTTTTGTCAATGATTGTACAGTCATACAGTTACCGTGTAATACCACTGTACAATTGCCAAATAATACCTCTACATCAATACTTCAACATAATGTCCAAATAATACCACTATACGGCTACCAAATAATATTTCGACACTAGGACATATACTACCGCAACATGCTGTCTCAGTAATACTACCATAATGGTACTGAATAACAAACAATGTACAAAGACCAAAATTACCACCATACAATGACCATATAGGCTTCTCCAAGCTACATAAGTGAATGCAGTACAGATAAATCCAATGACTCAAAGTTGACGTCTATTCTGAATGGAGTCTTTTACTTTCCCTTCTCCACCCGACCCAAATTGCCATGATGACTCTCAACCGTGGCCTCTCTGTAGATTTTGCTGCCCAAACATAGTGTTATCTTAACTTGTCCAGCAACCTCCCCACGGTGACCCACCTAATAGCCACCTCCACACAATGTTCCCATCTTCCTGCCCCTTCATAGTACTTCATCGGATATTACCATATGTCTGCTGCTCCCCTAGGTTTAGCCCCAAAAGAAATTAAACTGATTATAGTGCCCACACAATAAAATGTCTTATATGTCCAACACAGTAAGGGTGCCTCCCTCTGTATCCCATACAATAATAGTACTCTCTGTGTCCACATACAGTAATAATCCCCCCTAATTGAAAATAGAGCCCTTTAATATCCCACATACAATAGCAGTGCCCTGCTCATACTAATAGTGCACCCTTAGTACCCCACACATAATAAAAATGCCTTCCACATGCTCCCACTACATAATAATAGTGTCTTCTTACTTCCCTTTTAGTACCTTAAATAGTAAAAATGCCTCCTTAATGCCATGCAGTTAGGGTGGACTATATTTCAACAAGTTATGCTATATTTCCGCTGGAATAGGTTGGTAAATGCATGCTGCACCAAAATCTCCCCTATCTGTGTGTTTTCATGGTATTATGCAGTATTGTGCTGTCCCAGCTAGAATTAATTTAATATCATACTGTGTTATTTCTTCTATCCACTACACTGTGTTATTCTGCCATCTAGTGGCCATTGTTATATTTGGTTTTATGTAAGTTATTTATGCTGTAATTTACATGTCATTCATGTTGTAACTCCTTGTCTTCTGTGAGCTTGCAATTTGTGTCCTTCAGTCTTTTCCTGTTTGTCAGACTTGCTTCACAGAAGTGGAAAGAGGGCTTTCCTTTAACCTCTATCATCAATTCTGAATGTACATTCAATAAATTACCTAAAGGCTTATCCATTGCATTTCTCTCACTGGAATTCTACATGCAACTGGTGTCACTAGAGGAATGATTATAGCAAGTTCATTATCTTTCATTGCTTGTACAAGAGACTGCCACTCACGCTTATCAGAGACTTCTTTCACGCACATTGGTGGCAGAATAGGTATACATGCAGTTTTCCATACACCAGAAAAAGAATAAATACATAAGCAAGTTAAAAGAAACAGGATGGACCTAATTTTAAGAGCTTACAAGTTATTGGCAGGTGAGTGGTTTACCTGTATGTTGTATCAACACTGAGATTTGCAGACGCCAATTCGGCCGGGGTGAGCCAGGCAGGGAGGGTGGTACCAGACACCCACTTGGTCCATTCAAACAAACCCGGCTCAATGCGGATTTTGCCCTTATTGTCTTGTTTGAGCCCTGGAAGATGTGAGATATATAGATCGCTGTTGGAAGCTCATAGTAAAATATGTCATTATCAATCATGGTGCATTAAGAATCTGCTGGTTTCCTGTTAAATAAGTATACAGGCGATCAAGTTTTTACACCAAGCACTTCCAAAAATACTACATCCTTACAGTACACAATGCCACATTGAAGTACATTATGGGTGCTATTAGGGTTGTGTCAGTAACCAACAAAATATTTTATGAAAATGTAGATGTGATTGGAGTATAAGACATCATGTAACTTAATGGGGTTGACTAGTCAGGATAGCCTTTGTCCACATGCCCTATAAAGACGCCATATAGGGGTCTCTACTCAAGATGCCCTTGCATGAGCTAGAGCACAGAATTCTGTGGACAAAATGGGGGCCAATTTATTTTAATCAGTGCCATGTAATACTATATTTCCCCTGATGTGACAGATAGAGCACAGTTACAGAAGGCGTGCAGGGTTTAGTCACTGGGTGTCTGGTTGGAGCATTCATTTTAAGATCAGTATGTGCAACAGTCCTTGTTGATTTTGGCATTTTCAAAAATCCAAGTTACATGTCAGTTACGTTCTTGAAGAAAGCAAGTGCTGCAGAGTGCACCAGGACAGAAACAGGCGGGGTCATTTATTAAGACCGGAGTTTTAGATGACAGTCTTAATATCCCTTTGGCTGGTGGTAGATGCGCCAAATTTACATAACTTCAGCGTATCCAGTGCCTGTCTAAATCTACGCCAGATCCCTTGCGGGGGTAGATTTAGACAATTTTCTAGGCTTAAAACAGGAATAGAAAATGTTAAATGAGACGGACCTGCCAGGCCGCCCTCGCCAGGCCCCTTTTTTTAGACCTGGCATGAGCGGGGAACCTTTGCGCCACAATCTGCAACAGATATACGCCAAAAAGTAGCATATATCTGTTAGTAAATGACCCCCAGGATTTTTACATAGCACTTGTAGACGTGAACCCAGCTTAAGCCACCTACTACCACCTACCTGTCAACCAATGTGGCTGACAGGACACAGCTAATGATGATGCCAGCTACCAGGAGGACTGTGGTCATCACTGAACTACTCACCTTTCAGTATGTTGTGTGCAGTTTGGACACAGCGCAACGATGGGGAACAATATACAAAATCTACAGCAGTGTTACTCTCCAGCAAAGCCTCTCCTGTAATACACATAATGACCATCAGTTATATCCTCAGCCCCGTGTTCACTTTATATACACTTAATGCAACATGCTAAGAAGATGTAAACATAAAACCAGCTACAAGTTATGCCTAGATATTGCCATACCCATTGGAGATTTTCATGCATCAAATGGCTCATGACTACTTATCCTGGTGCCGGATTACAGGAGTGGTACATTTTGGTGAACCTCTTTAACTGCTCCACCCCTGCATGTAAACCTACCTCTATATGGTGATAGTCCTGTATTATACCAATTAATAGTGGCAGCAAATGTGAATCTGTTCTATAGACGTGTATGCCACCTACATGTCCATGATGCATCTACTGCAAATATATATCTATATTCTAAAAATGACCCAAAATGTTTGAAAATAAATCCCCAAAACTCACCGACAAGTCTTGCTTGCGTGCACCCAAACACAGTTATCGGGGCGTCCTTTTCATAGTCTCTATATCCACCGCCTCTCTGTGGTAAGCTGGGGGGCATATTCAGGTTTGTCCGGATGTAACGGCCTGTAAGTGCCCAGAAAGAAACAGGATTGTTCAAGACCTGGAATGTACCAATTTACTTCTAAGATAAAATGACCTGGACGGTCATCCCTGAGGCGCCCTCTTGTGTTCAGTCTTAATATTCTATATGCAAAGAGGTATCTTCCAAGGAAGAGATAGAGAAAAAAGACAATGCAACAGCACTCTGCAAACCAGATAAGCTACAATAATGCCATAGTCACAAAAAATGTTATAGTGCTAATTCTACGCTTATTTATAAAGTGAGATGCTTGGCAAATGCATTTTGTACAAAACCATCTGAACCCGTCTGCCGAACGTCAAGGCAATCTCAGTAAGACGGGAACCTAACACTAAATACTACCTGTTATGCGCCAAATTGGCCGCCATAAAGTTCAGGCAGTGTTGGTTCCACATGCATGCACATGTGATGGACCATGTGATGAGTGCAGTGACGTCATCAAAGGTCCTTTAGCCAGGTCCTGAAGAAACTAGAAAGGAGAGGAGATCCGCTACACGATCAAGTGGATGGGGCGAGTTAAATTTGTTTATTATTTTTAACCCCTCAATGGACATTTTACTAAGCATTCTGTATAAGAATGCTATTTTTTTCCCTTATAACCATGTTATAAAGGAAAATAATAAAATCTACACAACCCCTGTGAAGAAGTCTAGGTTCGGGTCTGGGTACCAAACATGACGATTTTTCTCACGCGTGTGCAAAACGCATTAAAATGCTTTGCACTCGCATAAAAAAATAACGCATTTTCCCACAACGCACCCGTATCTTTTCCCGCAACGCCCGTGTGAAAGAGGCCTAAGTTCTTCCCAGATACGGAAGCCCTGCAGTGCATGAAACTCAGGAAGAAAATGACTATAATTAATATTATCACATTTACCTTTTGCATCAAAACACTGTGTCAACCAATATTTCCCGAACACCACGTCCATTCGCTCTCCGTGCCGGCACACAAACAGACATCGCTTCTTGGGGCCTGGGTGAGTGTTAAGTCGCAGGGGCTGGATGAGGAGACACATCAGGGTTTCATGTTATAAAAGGACTCCAGAGTTAGAAGAGTCTTAATTTTTTCTCTAATTGTAAAAAATGTGCACTTTTTTTTATTTATTTTTTATTAAAGCAAAAAGTTCCCCTTCCGCTCTCCCCTCCCCCAACCCTTCCAATATAATTACATTTCTACAAAGTGCAATGAACACAGCCGATGAGGATGTGCGGCCATTAGGAGCTGCAACAATGTAACAAACAACAAAACATTGTTTCTCCAAATCTTACAAATATAAACACAAAAAGAATGTGTTTTTATGACCGGAAGGTTCCGCTTACAGATGAAGATCATTAGGTTTTCATTTGCTTACATGAGACGCTGAGTGACACCCAAATACCACATGTGTCTTTTATCTTGCTTGTCGCCCACGTGTTGGTATTTAGTGATATTTCCTCTCCACCCCCTCACATCTCCTGACCTGTGACTCCTGGCAGAGGGGATCAAAGGGACCTCACTGCCTAACAGATAATTGACTTTAAATCTATAGTACTGATAATAGAGGACTACTGTTCTGCATTTCATCATTTGATTATGGCAGCGGAGCATGCTAGACCCCTCCCCTGCCCCCCTTCAAATGCACTAATAATAATAGTAAAAATAATCTTTATTTGTACAGCATATTCCATTACAGTGGAGCTCCTCTCAGTCCTGCTGTAGCCAGGTCAGCACTCCCTGCATGGCCACTATGCACTGTATAGTTCTGTCTGCTTCTGGCTCTGTACACAGCTTTAGTTCCGGTGGCCATGGCTTATACTAGCAGCTGATCACTGGGGGTACCACCACTGGTTACCAATCATAAGGATTAGAAAACCCCTTTAAAGTCTCCATACATTTTCTGCCGAACCGGATAAACATGTTTGGAGACTAATAAAAAGTCAGGGGAGTAAAGGAATGGGTGCTCTGAATTTTAACGCCTGATCTAGTTAAAGGGAACCTGTCACCAGTTTTATGGTGTCCTAACTAAGGGCAACATAAATAAGTGACTGATTCTCTTAGCAAAATGCTGGGTCACTTTCTTTAATTGACCCAGTCAATCTGCCAACATCTTGTATTGAAAAGTTCCAGCTGATAATGATGAGTCATGAATATTCATGAGCTCCTGACTCTCCCCGCCCACCTGCTGCTGAATGACCGTTATTTTCCATAGGAATCAGCAGCAGGTGGGCAGGGGAGTGGCTATAGCTCTGAATTAAATATACGCTGGACTCAATGCCATCTGCTGTTCCCGACAGACAGCCCCAGACCCCCAGCGCCCTTTAGTGGAAAAGACCCCAGTGAGCGTACTCGCGATGTCCCTGTACCTCGACCTGTATCCCAATAAAAGTGCCGCCGCCCAACTTCGCAGCGGTTTTACTTTTGTTTTTTGCATCCCCTTTTATTTTTCCAGTTCCCGCACTCGAGCTATAAATTTACCCTCCGCCAAGAGGTTTTGCGTGCAAAAATTCGCAAGGAGGTCGAATTGGGCAGAATTTCTGGCCCATTTAAGTTACTCCCTTTTTTCGAACATCTGGGTCTCCCCGTTGGGTACTGTTCCCAAACGGGAAACCGGGAAGTTTTGTCTAATTCACCATCTCTCTTTCCCCAAGGGTGCCTCAGTAAACAACAGTATTTCAAAAGACGATGCATCCGTTTCCTATGTGTCTTTTGATAGGGCTGTCACATTAGTCAGGGAAGCAGGCAGAGGGGCTTTGATGGCAAAGTCGGACATAGAGTCTGCCTTCAGGCTCCTTCTGGTGCACCCAGATTGTTATCATCTGCTTGGTTGCATGGTCGATGGGTATTATTATTATGACACCTGCCTCCCCATGGGTTGCTCTATTTCATGCCATTTTTATTTTAGTTTTTTTAGTTCCTTTTTGGAATGGGTAATCCGCTATGAAACAGGCTCCCACTCAATCATTTATTACCTAGACTATTTCCTCTTCGTCTCCCCTGGTGATTCTTCTCAGTGCCAATTCCTTTTGAACTCCTTTTGTTTTTTCATGTCCTGTTTTGGCGTTCCCCTTTATGCGGAAAAAACGTTAGGTCCGGCCACCTCCATTACCTTTCTAGGAATCCAGATCGACTCCTTCCTGATGGTTTACCGACTACCCCAGGATAAGCTATCAAAACTCCTAGGCATTATTGGCGGTTTTTTTGCAGTTAAATCCGTTACACTAAAAGAGCTCCGTCCTAGTGGCACACAGCTGGTTTTTGTTCCAACATTAACCTGTTAGAATGGTTTCCCATCATAGTCGCCATTGAATTGTGGGGTTCCCAGCTGCAAAACAGGCAGGTCTGTTTTTGGACGGACAATATGGAGGTGGTTTATTGTATCAACAAATTGACATCTTACTTCCCTCCAGTTTTGTCCGTATTACGTCACCTTGTTCTTCGCTGTCTGGAATTAAACATCTATTTCAGGGCTTTCCACATCCCAGGGGTTATCAATGTGGCTGCTGATTCTCTCGCATGTTTTCATTTGCAGGAGTTTTGGGAGCTTGTTCCAGATGCTGCGCTACAGAGTCTTCTGTGCCCTTCTCAGCTTTGGGAAGTACCGTTGAACGGCTGATGCCCCTTGTCCAAGCTTCAGTGGCGCCTGGGACCTGGTATGATTATGGTAAGGCATGGTCAGAATTGGTTTCATTTGCAGCGGAGCAGCCGGTTCACAATTCCGTATCTACACGCCTCAGCGTTACCATTGATTATTTGTTGTCGTTGCGCGCTGCGGGGGTGTCGGCGGTAGTTGCACAGCGTCGGCTGTCGGGCATTTTTGGTTAAAAGAATGGTCTGATGTCACCAAGTTCTTTATAGTTTGCCAAGCCGAACATGGCGAAAAGAGTACGTTCGCAAGGAATGCAGGCGCCCTATTTCATACCAGGTCCTCACTCAGATCATACAAGCTTTAGACCGCGTCTGCTCACCCCCCGCTTAAATTTCCCTCTTTACTGCCGCTTTTTGCCTCGCTTTTTTCGGCGCTTTTAGGATCGGCAAACTTTTTCCCCAGTCCCGACACCGGCTGGTCGGCCTTGCTCCCTCTGACGTTTCTATTTCAGATACATCTGTCCGCATTTGTATTCGGCGCTCAAAAAACTGACGTTTTTGCCGTCGGGTCCTGGGTCCCTTTGTACCACATTGACAGCCTGGTTTGCCTCTACCGAGCCATGGTGAATTACTGCTCTGGTTTACCCCTTACCCGTTTTCAGTTTTGCGCCGTTCTTCGGCGATGCCTCGCTACCATCGGCCTACCTCCCTCTGACTACGGCTCCCATTCGTTCAGGATCGGGGCGGCCACGGAGGCTGCTAGAGCGGGGGTTACCTGATTCTTAAGGTACAGCGCATTGGCAGGTGGAAGTCTGCCTGTTTTGCTTCTTTTGTTCGCCCCGAGTTGTCATGATTATTTTGATTTTCTTTTCAGACCCCCCTCACCCCACGGTGTGTTTTCTGGGGCATTCGTATATTCTTTGGGCCGGGCAGAGAGCCGAGTTCAGGCCGGGTGGCCGAAGCCTGGGTTTCAGGAACGTGGAGGTTGTGTGGCGCGGGATTCGCGGGATCCGCTGGTCGCAGGCCCTCCCGGAGGCTGTCAAGCTCAGTAAGGTGGGAATGATTTATGTATGTTCAAGGTCGCGGAGCTCATTACCCTCATCAGAGCCAACATGGAGAGGATCCCGTCCTTTTTTTCAGAGGTGATCTTGGTTTGGTCGGAGATTGTCTCAAGAGTCACTTGGCAGGGTGCTAGGGACGAGGGCGCAATCGAGAGAGACAGATGTACTGTTAATGCCAGAATTTCTTGTTTGGCTCGCTCCAGGGGGGCGTTGTGGTAAGTCATCATCAACTTGAGGGGGATAATCAGCACCTCAAGCATCCAGACAGGGTGCATTTATATGAGATTGGCCTTGATATTTTTCTTTCAGGCCTTCAGGATGCGGTGGAACAGGCCTTGTTTTTGTTGGGTGGGTGTCGGAGCGTGGTGTAGGGTTACACGGGCTCCTCTGTGGAGGTCGGTTCAAAGAATATACTAAGAGGGAGGAGAAGGCGGACTTGCCCACTGGGGTGCAGTGGTGGCATATCGCTTCTCACACTCCTGAAGTGGTTGTGGTTTTGGAGAAAAGTTTTGTAATTTGCAAAATTAAAGAAGGAAAATATAATAAGACGTTAAATAAATCTGTGACCGACCCTCATTCCAACAAAAAAAATCGTTGTCCTGGTGTGGTTATTTGTTTGCGGGGGAAGACATGTGGTTAGGTGGTTGGGTGCAGTTCTCGGCAGTCCTTCTGTTAGGAGATATGCTGCCACAAGAGGTGTTTGGCGACGCCTTTATCTTCTGCAGAATACACATACACGATCAGCCAAAGCAATTTTGTACAGTATGTGTGTGTGGGAGCCAGTGGAGAGCTATAAGTCAAACGAGAGATAGGCCGACGGCCACTGAAAAAACTAAAATATTACAGAATGATCTAGATAAGCTGGCAGCACGGGCAAGAACATGGCAGATAAGATTTACCGTTGATAAATGTAGAGTAAACCAACTAAGCCACTGTATTCGTATTACTGCTTACACATTAAACGGAGTAAAACTAGGGACAACAGAGCAAGAAAAAGACGGCAATTCTGGTTACACATAGGCTAAGCAGCAGTACTCAATGTCAGCCAGCAGCTCCAAAAGCAGATACGATATTAGGGTATATAAAAAGAGAGATACAAATCTGTGATCCCAGTGTAATATTCCCCCTTTATAAATCTCTCTTAAAGGCCGCATCTTGAACACCGTTTTGGGCACCATATTCTATAAAGGATATAAAAGAGGTAGAAGAGGTCCAGAGATGAGCGACCAGATTAGGCGGGGCTAACACAAGCCACATGTAGGCAGGGACAACAGAAGTAGGCGGAGCCAGCAATATCATACTGCAGCACAAAATACCGTCCCAGCAAAACCAAATACCACAGCGCAGAATATAATATTGCCCTATCACCATACTGAGGGCAGTGATACAGTTGAATTCAGGAGGGCACCTGCGGCCGCTGGCCAGGTGCATAAGTACCTGATGCTTCTACATTGATTAATGCTGAGAGCATCAGATTGTTATGTATCTGGCCAGCGGCCGTGAGGAGGGCATCAGCCCACTGGGAAATATCCCTGTAGGGTCTATGGCCAGTCCACCCCTGAATGAGAGGTTTAAAAATCAGGCTTGCTCAGCTTGGAAAAAAGACAACTTAGAGGTGATCTCATTCACCTGTATAAATACATGTGTGGTCAATATAATGAACTGGTGCATGATTTATTCATTCCAAAGACCTTACAAAGGACCATGTGGAGGAAAGAGACATCTAAATATGAAAGGGTTCTTTACAGTTAGAGTAGTCAGACTGTGGAATGCTCTACCCCTAGAGGTAGTAATGGCAGGTACTACTGCCTGCAAGTTGATCCAGAGGAAGGCAAC
This sequence comes from Bufo gargarizans, assembly GCF_014858855.1. Lineage (NCBI taxonomy): Eukaryota > Metazoa > Chordata > Amphibia > Anura > Bufonidae > Bufo > Bufo gargarizans. The sequence goes on from NC_058081.1 coordinate 603,468,532, forward strand.
ATTTTTTATTTTTTTTTAAACAATTAACATTGCTTAATTAATCTTTTTTCACCCTATGTAACTATGATGAGAGCCGAGAGCAGGGAGTCCCTGCAGGGAGATACTTTGTGTTCTGCCAATTGTCAAGGAACCCTGTTAGCTACTACAAATTGTCCAAAACCGACAACCCCTTTAAGGAAGAGTGTTAGTCAGGCCAGACCCCCTTGTTGTATGTACTACAGAGTGCAGGGAGTGAAGCATGACACAGTCGTGTAAGGCTGAAGATCTTCAGTCCTTCAGGCCGAGACATCTAACACTCAGCCATTGAATGTCACAACTGTTCGGGAAGTTGCACAGAAAAATTTGAGGTATGTAATTTTTTATTTTATTTTTTGTCTGAAGCCACTAGGGGGCACTAACTTACAATGGAAAAAAAAATTACAAACTGCACTGAGTAGCCAGCACTGTAAGAAACGTTGCATCCATGGAAGATAAAGAAGTGATGAATGCACAAAATGGAATGTCCAATGACGTGCAAGCGAGCGCAAACCTCAGAGTTACATAATTAGCTGCGTACAGACCGCATGCTGCAGAACACAATGGAACTCATAGTAGATAAATGAGAACCAGACCTAATTTGGAGAAGTGGGTAATGTGGAGCAGGGGTGACTTCCAGCGTATGGGTTATTTTGTACTTATACATGGATCCTGGTTATAAATAACACAAAAAGCTGAATCCTGAGGCTGGTGTGATCTATAAGATACCCATATAGGTACATACATAAGTAAAACATATGGGATAGATCCTGTGGCGTAACTAGAAATGACTAGGAACCACAGGAAATTTTCGAACGCCCCCCTCCCAACTTCTTTGCAACCCCCTCCTCCTGTGCATCCCCCACTCCTGTGGCTAGTCTAGATCGCTCTCTCAGGTAAGGCCCATCCATTTCCTATAGTGTCACTGTATAGAAGGTCATTTTATGAGGGTGGTATGACGGCCAGACATCCACAAGTCGGTGTTGTGCTTACAGCCCAACACCGTGCAGGGCGATTGACATTTGCCAAAGGACACCAAGATTGGTAGATTCGACACTGGTGCCCTGTGCTCTTCACGGATAAGAGCAGGTTCGCACTGAGCACATGTGACAGACGTGACAGAGTCGAGAGATGCCGTGGAGAACTTTCTGCTGCCTGCAACATGCTCCAGCATGACCGGGTTGGCAGTGGGTCAGTAATGGTGTGGGAGGACATTTCTTTGGAGGGCCGCACAGCCCTCCATGTGCTAGCCAGAGGTGCCCTGACTGCCATTAGGATGAGATCTTCAGACCCATTGTGAGACAATATGCAAGTGCAGTGGGCCCTGGGTTCCTTCTGATGCATGACAATGCTAGGCCTCATGTGGCTAAAGTGTGTCAGCAGTTCCTGCATGATAAAGGCATTGATGCTATGGACTGGCCTGTCCGTTCCCCTGACCTAAATCCAATCGAGCACACCTGGGACATCATGTCTTGTTCCATCCACCAATACCACGTTGCACCACAGACTGTCCAGGAGTTGATGCTTTAATCCAGGTCTGGGGGGAGATCCCTCAGGAGAACATCCGCCGCCTCCTCAGGAGCATATCCAGCCATTGTAGGGAGGTCATACAGGTATGTGGAACCTAATTTCCTTGTTTCGAGGCATTTGAATCAGCCTGAAATTTGATTTTCCACTTTGATTTTGAGTATCATTCCAAATCCAGACCTCCATGGGATATTCATTTTGATTTACATTGATCATTTTAAAGTTTTATTGTTCTCAACACATTCCACTATGTAATGAATAAAGATTTGCAAATTGAATATTTCATTCATTGAGATCTAGGATGCAGTATTTGTTACTGTTCCCTTTATTTTTTGAGCAGTTGTACAATTATATAATATTCAGTGATGTCAGTAACAGGTCTGGATCCTTTCAATGAGGAAAGAAATAGATATATTATCAAAAGAAATCGAATATCAGCAAGCAGTACGTAGCATTGCATATCATATATAAAATAGTCCAGAATGAACGGCAGACTGGATATATATATTACCAGGTATTATGTCACCACGCAAAATAGTATCCCGCCTCCAGCCATAGCATGACAAGATGAACGAGCAAGTGAATTGTTTTTTTTTTTATTATTAGGCCTCATGCACACGACCGTTGTTGTGTTCCGTGTCCATTGTTCCGTTTTCCGTGATTTTCTGCGGACCCACTGACTTTCAATGGATCCGTTGAAAACTCGGATAATGCCCCATTTGTCATCCGCGTCCGTGATCCGTGTTTCCAGTCCGTCAAAAAAATATGACCTGTCCTATTTTTTTTCACGGACAACGGTTCGCGGACCCATTTAAGTCAATGGGTCCGTGAAAAAACACGGAGGCACACAAGATTCCTATCATTTGCAAGGCAAACTTGACTTAGATTTTTTTTCACTTTCCTTCATGTCTGGTGATCCTCCAAAAATCAAGGAAGACACACGGAAACGGATCACGGAACAACGGAACCCCATTTTGCGGACCGTGAAAAAATACTGTCGTGTGCATGAGGCCTTACCCACAAGTCACTAAAGATGCTGAAAGGGGTCCCCGCTCACATCTCTGCATCTCTGAGCACATCGGATTATGCTGATACTGCTTGTGATGCTGCGGGCAGTGTTTGTGATGTTTTCCTGGAGTTCATCCAGGGAATATGGATTGTTAGTGGGACACTTTCTGTTTTACATTTCCCCAGAGATAAAAATCTCATGTGGACAAGTCTGGGGAACGCGGTGGCCATAACCCCTTGCTCACAGTTCGCTTTCATGAACCTGTGGCAGTGAGAGCCATGAGGTGTAGCGCATTGCCCCATCTTGTTGGAAAAAAAGCTTGACATTTTTTTCTTCTGCAGCATCACAGAAGTGGAATCAGCCAACAGAATCAGACGTGCCCAAAGATGCATAGACGTGAACGGGGACCATCAGCTTTTGTGACTTCTGGGAAATAAAAAAAATATTAAAATCCACTTGCTCATTCATCTTGTCATACTACCACTGGAGGAGGGCTACTTTTTTGTGGGCCACCCTGTATTACTAGTTAATCAGTTACTATGTTACCAGTTCATTTATTACCAGTTATCATATCACCTGTTATTATGTCACAAGTTATTATATCACCAGTTATAATATGGCCTGCCATGATGTCACCAGTTATAATATGACCTGCCATGATGTCACCAGTTATAATATGACCTGCCATGGTGTCACTAGTTATTACGGTATATTGCCTGTTATATCGCCAGTTATTATAGAACCTCATAATGTCACGAGTTATTATAGCACCTGTTATGATTTTACCAGTTATTATATGGCCTGTTATGATGTCACCAGTTATTAAAATACCAGTTATTTTGTCACCTGTTACCACGTCACCACCAGTAATTATATTGCCTGTTATATCGCCAATTATTATAGCACCTCTTATGATGTCACAAGTTATTATATCACCTGTTATGATATTGCCACTTATTATATGTCCTGTAATGATGTCACCAGTTATTATTTTGTCTACTATGATGTCACCAGTAAGTATGTTACCAGTTATTATATCGCCTGTTATTATGTTACCAGTTATTTTTTTATAGTTACAATGTTACCAGCTATGATGTCACCAGCTTTGTATTGGTCACGAAGCACAGAAGGTATCACTTGTGAGATCTTGTGCATTTTTATAGGTGTGACAGAGCCCGTACCAACTCACAGCTGAGCACAGTGACATTGGGACAATGGCGGTGAGAGCCGACTGCTCGGCTGATGACTGCAGCATTATCTCTGAGCTGTAATTATCTGCCGCCGTCTTCACTTCATTTAGCTGTTTCCTTCCACATTGTCTCGGCCTCCTCATCTGTCTCTCCTTCTACAGATCTTATATCTGGGATTATTTATGAATGTGCTCAGCAACAGAAAGACGGCGGCTGGAATATTTAACTCCTTAGGGCCCTATAGTCAGAAACGCAGCCAAGGCCTCAAGACAAGCCCTGTTTAGACAGGAAATGTCCACAATATGAACACAGGAGGCCCTGTCCTCACACATGGCCACATAGTGGACAAGATCGCACAATCCCCTCCTGACATACTCTGTACCATTGCTTTTTCCACTATGTATTGTATTTCTCAGTACACGCTGCTCTCCTGACATACTCTGTGCTGCTTAGGAACCTGTTCCTTTTCTTACTTATCTGTCTCTGATTCCTCCTTTCAATTAGCACACTCCTCTTACATACTCTGCTACTGAACCCTGCCTCTTTCACTATATAACCCTCAATCAGTGATCTCCCAAAAGATCTGCCCTGAAATCCTCTGTGCTGCTGGAAACTTTTCTCCTTCATGTTTGGGTTAGAAATGTGATGATTCAAAGATGTTCAGGGGTCCAGTAAATCCAATAGTCAGTCAGAAGAATGGAACTGTTGGGAGAGCTGGGTGTTTCTATAGAGCATTGTCGGATCCCTCCTAAGAGAGCCGGTTACTATGTTACCCAGGATGTAGCAGAGTTGTGTGTAACGTATATAGAGTGCTGACCCCCATGTCTTACTGCTGACCAATAATCAACATGTGCTACATTGTGATAAGTTGCAGTACATACTTGCATGGGCGGGCAGATAATGGTGAGTGACGCAGCGTCCACCAGTCCCTGGTCATCTTGTCGTCTGTCCAGGACTCCATCGCTGAGAGGGTATGAGATAGCGCTCAGCATATTAAGGAGCGAGTATGACCTGTAGAACACAGTGTAGCACAGCAGCTCATACATTGTATCATGTAATGTCAAACACACAGGATACAAGCACGACCACAGATATCCCCGGTAAGTAAGGGGTAGGTTCTCTTACCCATGAAATACCCAGGTGCCACATTCATCGGCCTTTGTCACATAGTTTTCAGGTAAGAGGCCTGAACATCCAGTGGCAAGCGACCAGCCGTAAATCCAACCTTCACTGGTGCTGGTCTGTTCTGTGGGGGACATGAAGACAAAATCGCCAGGCACCAGCTCCAGTTCGTCATCGTTTTGTGGTAGATACGGGTACACAACCTGCAACGTCTGAACAAAGGAGAACATAACCTGCTGAGCAACAAATACAACTGAGGCCACAAACCTGTAAAGACCCAATGCTGAGGTGTTGTTCCTCCAGAGTAATACATTTCACTTGTACTGATACATTGTAACAAACCATCAGAAGAGGAATTGAAACAGGCATGGATTGCCTTGCAGGCAGAGGATACGCTTTAGTTATCAGTATGTCAAATGCTTTATGTGTCATGGTCTTTTAAGCTGGAATGGCAGCCATATTGGTTTTCACTCAGCTTTCCCAGACACAGATATGACCAAGAAGCTGCCAGTGCCATATACCTATTTGTGATTGGACTTGATTTGTATTTTGGGGGTTCTTTTCATTTTAAGGTTAATGGTCTTTGTGTTACCTCATGATTGATATATCGGATGTCTCTGGAAAATATTGTCGCCACCCAGTCACATCCCAGGTTCAAGTCGATGTTCTGAGCCAGTTTTTCCAGAGTGGGCAGGTGATTGGCTTGGAAGTGATACGCCAACGTCACATGTAACTGCTTCTTGTGTGGCTCCACCCGAACATCTGAAAACATACAGGGTCCAGGAGGTCATTCAGGATAGGTCATCAATAGTAATTCCTGGATAACCCCTTTAGGGGTAATTCCAGTGAGCACATTTTTAAGTGTGCCCCATCTTTGAACCCCCAGGACCATAATAATTTTTAGGAAAGATGTTTCATAACATAAAGATAATTTTTTCATGGACGTAAATATAGCCATAGTGCATGCTTTGGGGCCCAGAGGTTGGGGTGGCCCAATCAGGAGCAAAAACATTGTACTTTTTTGTGGGGAATAACAATATGGTGGCTGCTATTTTAATATTCTTATTTACTTAAAGCGGTTATGTCTCAAAGTCTCTTTCTAACAAAGCTAGAACCAACTCTGTACCTCACATGGATCCAGAGATCTCCCCATTCATTGATCTGCTAGATTTATATCAACCTGCCAGCTCAAGGGGAGTGTCTTATCTGCTGCAGCTAAAGGGGCGTGTCCATGCTCTGCCTATCACAGCTCAGGAGGCAGGTAAAGGATGAAACTGAGCATGTGTGGCCATCTCAGTGAACAGGACAAAGAAATAAGAAAAAGAACAAACAAAGGGTGGCGCCTTACAGATGCATTTATTGAACAATTCACTGGCTATGCTACATTTTTTATTACATGCAATTGCAAACCCTTAACCCCTTTAGGACACAGCCTTATTTCACCTTAAGGACCAGGCCATTTTTTTGCAAATCTGACCAGTGTCACTTTAAGTGGTAATAACTTTAAAACTTTATAACTTTAAAAGGCTTATCCAGGCCATTCTGAGATAGTTTTTTCGTCACATATTGTACTTCATGACACTGGTAAAATTAAGTAAAAAAGAATAATTTTTATTTATAAAAAAAATACCAAATTTACCAAAAATTTCTATTTCTCTATTTCCATAATACATAGTAATACCTCCAAAAAGAATTACTTTACATTCCCCATATGTCTACTTTATGTTTGGATCATTTTGGGAATGATATTTTGTTTTTTAGGGATGTTACAAGGCTTAGAAGTTTAGAAGCAAATTGTCACGACGGTGTCAAGAACCACGCCTGACTCCGTTATACCCGGGGTCAGGAAATCGCAGCAGTTGACTGCGCACTCTATGTAAGATAGGGCTGTTTCCTTATAGTAGCTTTCTGGATTTGCTTTGCAACCCTTTTTGGCTCACTCAGGGATCCGTAGCTCCTTCTCCTCAGCTGTTCCTTGTCCAGCACTCCCAACCTCCTTATATTCCCCTCTCACACTTCTCTGGTTGCCAGATATAGAGCTTCCTGCCTGGACTTCTATACTGACCCACTGGAGCGGTGTTGCTGCGTTCTCTGGTTGTTGGTCCAGAACGTTTCCCTCCGGATCCCTGTTGGACCTTTGTGGTCTGCTGTGGTCGCCCACCTGGGTTTATGTGTTTGTCTGTATTGTCTGTCCTCTCCCTAGTGTGTCCCTCTTAGTGTCAGTGGTGCGGACTAGCGATCCCACCGGCCCGTTCACTATCTAGGGCTCATTTTAGGGAAAGCCAGGGTTTAGGCACGTGATCGCCGCACGGGTGAGGAACCCGTCTAGGGACGTCAGGGCAGTCAGGTGCCAGCCGCAAGGTGAGTCAGGGGTCACCACCTTTCCCTCTCCCTTGGGCAGGGTTTCCCCTTTTCCCTCCCTGTGCGTGATGCCGGTCATTACACAAATCTTGAAATTTTTCTGAAATTTAAAAAAAAACAATTTTTAGGGACCAGTTTAGGTCTGAAGTCACTTTGTGAGGCTTACATAATAGAAACCACCCAAAAATGACCCCATTCTAGAAACTACACCTCATATGTGGTCGTAAACTGCTGTACGGGCACACGGCAGGGCGCAGAAGGAAAGGAATGCCATATGGTTTTTGGAAGGCAGGTTTTGCTGGACTGGTTTTTTTGACACCATGTTCCATTTGAAGCCCCCCTGATGCACCTCTAGAGTAGAAACTCAATAAAAGTGACCCCATCTAAGAAACTACACCCCTTAAGGTATTCAAAACTGATTTTACAAACTTTGTTAACCCTTTAGGTGTTCCACAAGAATTAATGGAAAATAGAGATACAATTTAAACATTTTACTTTTTTGGCAGATTTTCCATTTTAATATTTTTTTTCCAGTTACAAAGCAAAGGTTAACAGCCAAACAAAACCCTATATTTATGGCCCTGATTCTGTAGTTTACAGAAACATCACATATGTGGTCGTAAACTACTGTACGGGCACACGGCAGGGCGCAGAAGGAAAGGAATGCCATACGGTTTTTGGAAGGCAGATTTTGCTGCACTGGTTTTTTTGACACCATGTCCCATTTGAAGCCCCCCTGATGCACCCCTAGAGTAGAAACTCCAAAAAAGTGACCCCATTTTAGAAACTACGGGATAGGGTGGAAGTTTTGTTGGTACTAGTTTAGGGTACATGTGATTTTTGGTTGCTCTATATTACACTTTTTGTGAGGCAAGGTAACAAGAAATAGCTGTTTTGGCACCGTTTTTATTTTTTGTTATTTACAACATTCATCTGACAGGTTAGATCATGTGGTATTTTTATAAACCAGGTTGTCACGGACACGGCGATACCTAATATGTATACTTTTTTTTTATTTATGTAAGTTTTACACAACGATTTCTTTTTTGAAACAAAAAAAATCATGTTTTAGTGTTTCCATAGTCGGAGAGCCATAATTTTTTCTGTTTTTGGGCAATTATCTTAGGTAGGGTATGATTTTTGCGGGATGAGATGATGGTTTCATTGGCACTATTTTGGGGTGCGTGTGACTTTTTGATCGCTTGCTATTACACTTTTTGTGATGTAAGTTGACAAAAAATGGTTTATTTAGCACAGTTTTTATTTTAAATTATTTACGGCTTTTTTAAAATAAAAAAATGATGTTTTAGTGTCTCCATATTTTGAGCCATAGTTTTTTTGTTTTTTGGGGCGATTGTCTCAGGTACGGGCTCATTTTTTGTGCGATGAGGTGATGGTTAGATTAGTACTATTTTGGTGGGCAAACGTCTTTTTGATCGCTTGCTGTTGTACTTTTTGTGATGTAAGGTGACAAAAAATGGTTTATTTAGCACAGTTTTTATTTTTTATTTTTTACAGTGTTCATCTGAGGGGTTAGGTCATGTGATATGTTTATAGAGCCGGTCGATACGGAGGCGGCGATACCCAATATGTATACTTTTTTATTTCCCCCTATTTTTTACCAATTTTTTTTAACTTTATTTGGGGAAAATGACGTTTTTGTTTATTTTTACTTGAAACTTTTGGCTTTTGGGGGGGAAAAAAATTATTTTTTCAACTTTTTTTCACTTAATTTTTTGTCCCACTTTGGGACTTCAACTTTTGGGGGTCTAATCCCTTTACAATGCATTCCAATACTTCTGTATTGGAATGCATTGTCTGTGTGAATAATACAGTGAGTATTACTCATACAGCTTCCGGCCTGTGAAATCCAGGGGGCTGGATCTCACAGGCTCGTCACCGGAAGGCAGCGCGATGCCTAAGGAAGGCATCGCGCTGCCTTCCATGCCATCGGGTCCCCCCTACAGCCGCATCGGGACCCGATGGCAACGCCGATCACCGCCGCAACCACAGGTAAAAGCGTACGTCATGTGTCCTGAAGAGGTTAAAGGGGTTATCCAGGACTATAAAAAAAGTCCACCATATGCTGGGTCCCTCACAATGAATATACTTACCTGGCTTCCCGCACAGTTCCTGGTCCCCGCTCCACCACTGCCACTTCTCCCCGTGTGTGGATGAAAACATCCTTGTTGGGGGGGGAGAAGCCGATGGCAGGCGGGGATGGGCATGAGCCTTCCTAGCGTCACCTACGAAGCTAGGGAGGCTCGTCCCCGTCTCCGCCTGCCATTGGCTGCTCCCCTCCGACACCGGATGTTTTTATCTGCGCACGGGGGGAAGCTGCAGTGGCGGTGCAGGGACCAGGAACAGCGCAGGGAGAGGGAAGCCAGGTAAGTATCTTAATTGTGAGGGCCTGGCAGATGGGGACATTTTTTTTTTGTCTTGGATAACCTCTCTAAGTGGTGGGGCCTTTTGTTATTTTGCTATGAGGCCTTGTGAATTATAACTATTCCCCTGAATTTTGTTTTTGAAATTCTTGATTAACGGGCTTCTGCTTGACTATCAAAAGCCATGTTATGAGAACCTGGAAGAAGGGGTCGGGGTCCAGCAATGATCCACACCAAACTGGTATTCTGGTAAAGGGCAATTGGCACCTGTACCTGCCATTTAAAGGAAATTAAGAAAATGAAAATACTTAAATATTACTTTATTATAAAAATATTCCTAAATATCTTTCATTAGTTATAATGGCTTATTTTGTCTACGGAGCTATCATTAGGAGAAATAAAATGGCCACCGTCCTATTAGTACACACAAAACCTGTCCTAATCACACAGGAGGACAAGTTACCTCACAACACGGAACTAAAGAGCTGCCTCATTCTCCTCTCTGCTCTGCTTGTCAGGGATTATGATCCTTAATACAGCTGATAAGATCTTCAGCTGAATCTCTGCAGGAATTGAGTCCATGAGGAAACATGAAGTACAGAGGACGGACAGAACAGACTGTGGTAATGGAGACTGCATACAAGTGCTGGTTCTCATTTGCAACATCCCCACCTCCTCTCTGTACTTCATGTCTCCTCATGAACTCCATTCTTAGAGAGATTCCACTGAAGATCTTAGATGTATTCAGAATCATAATCCCTGACAATTTGAACAGAGAGGAGGATGAGGCGGCTCTTTAGCTCAGTGTTATGAAGTAACTTTTCCTCCCATGTGATTAGGATAGGTTTTGTGTGTACAATACTGTATAGGATGGCAGCCATTTTAATTTCCCTGATGATTGCTCGCCAGACAAAACGAGCCATTATAACTAAAGAATGTTATTTAGGGATATATTTATAATAAAGCAACATTTAAGTATTTTCATTTTCTTAATTCTTGGAGAACCCATTTAAAGGAGTTAATCAATGATTAATATAAAAAATGAAAATCAGACATTATATGGGAAGAAAAACAAACGAACCAGCACCTCCATAATAAGTACATTTAAGAGCGTTAACATTATATGGGACATGACAACCTCTTTCTAACAAAGCTAGAACGAACCCTGTACCTCACATGGATCCAGAGCTCTACCCATTCATTGTTCTAATTGCACCAATTCAAGCTGGCAGCTTAGGGGCGTGTCCTTTCTCAGAAGCCTGTCTGCTGCAGCTATTGGCACTTGAAGGATGGAATTGAGCATGTGCGGCATTTTCAGTGAGCAGGACTGAGAAATTAGAAAAGGAGCAAACAGCAGGTGGCGCTACACAGATAGATTTCATTGAATAACTCAGTAGCTATAATACATTTTTAATTACATGCAATTACAAAAGTATTCAGATCCAGACGCTGGTTTGAAAACTGTGGAATATTATTATTAGGACAAGCTCTTTAAGACACAATAGTCCAAGCAAAGGGGCTATTTTTTTCAGATGGGAGTGACTTTGGAGCCAGGCATAGGGGGTACATGAAGGATCAACATTGACTAGGGGTCAGTAGGCAAGGGCACATATTGATTATACAATGGGCCAATTCTTTGATGCTATTCTATCTGAATGAGAACATAGTCTTCTCACCCGTTTTCATCAAAGCTTCTTCAGCAAAATCCGTTGCAAATTTCTTGAGAACTTCGGCGCACTCCTCGTTTACAAAGAGGCCGATGAAGTTTGAGGATGTGTAGAGCTCCAGGGGCAGGGGATTAGGAAATTTGGATTTCCAGCGGGATACGGTCGTCTGTAAAGCTTCACACAGCGCGTCCACGTCTTTATCTTCACACTGGACAGAAACAAAGCACAAATATCAGCACGACGTAATCGTGTTATCTGCTGCTGGACGCTTCAGATTCAATTACCACAACAAGATCAATGGAAACCAGATGCTGTTCTTAAAGGAAAATCCCAGGCTGCTGGTTTACACGAGGCTGCAATGTACTCTCAATGGCCGAGCAAGTCCTACCTACCAGGAAAAACCACATGACAAACTCTAGTGGAGTAACTTAAAGGGGTTCTCTGGGAATTTAGAAAATGAAAATACTTAATTATTACTTTATTATAAATATATTTTTTAAATACCTTTCATCAGTTATAATGGCTCTTTTTGTCTAGGGAGCAATCATTAGGAGAAACAAAATGGTCGCTGTCCTAATCACACATCCTCCTCTCTGCTCTACAAGTCAAGGATTATGACCCTGGATACAGATGATAAGATCTTTAGCTGAATTTATCTAGGAATGGATTTCATGAGGAGACATGAAGTACAGAGAGGACGGACAGGACAGACTGTGGTAATGGAGACTGCATACAAGTGCTGCTGCTCATTACCATATCCCCACCTCCTTTCTGTACTTCATGTCTCCTCATGAACTCCATTTCTACAGAGATTCAGCTGAAGATCATATTAAACTGTATTCAGGATCATAATCCCTGACAAGAGAAGCAGAGAATAGGATGATGCAGCTCTTTAGCATATATAGGTGTACTAATAGGACAGCGGCCATTTTATTTCCCCTGATGATTGCTCCGTAGACAATACGAGCCATTATAACTAAGTAAAGGTATTTGGGAATATATTTATAATAAGTTATAAATGATTAAATTTATAAATAAAACCCCTTTAATTACTGAAATCGTACATTTCTATTAGAAAAATAGTTCTAAAGTGGCTCATTTTGTGCCTTAGCAACGCTTCCCAGGCCTCAACTTATATTATAAGTAATATTTAAGTATTTTCATTTTCTTAGTTCTCCTGAAACCCCTTTAAAGTGTAGTGTTTTTGTAATATACTTTAAAGAGGTTGCCCAGGCTTTTTCTATTGATCAATATCAGATCAGCGGCGGTCTGACACCAGGCACCCCGCCGATCAGCTGTATGAGGAGACAGCGCACGCAGTAGTATCTCTTCCTGCTCGCCACTGTATGTCTATGGGACCGCAGCAGCGGACAGGAAAAGAGAAGGGAGACTGCACGTGCACACTGCTTGTGCCGTCTCTTCACACAGGCGATCAGCGGGGGTGCCGGGTGTCGGACCACGGCAATCTAATTTTGATGACCTATCCTGATGATAGGTTATCATATTAAAAGCCTCGACAACCCCTTTAATTACTGAAATCGTACATTTCTATTAGAAAAATAATTCCAAAGTGGCTCATTTTGTGCCTTAGCAACGCTTCCCAGGCCTCAAAACCTCAGAGCCAATTTTCCATCCGTAAGAAAGCAATAACTTGCAGAATGATGCCCTGAGTGCATAGCATATTTATGAACCTGACTAAAAGAGAAACTGTCTTTACCGCCTATAGCGACCAATCACAGCACAGCTTTCATTTAGCATTCTGCTCTTGAAAAAATGAAAGCTGTGTGGTGATTGTCTGCTATGCGAAAAAATACACTTTCTCTTTAAAGGGTTGGTCACTTTCTGGCTGCTGTTGATGAGTGTGTATGTACGATGACTATATGGCACTAATATAGCCTTTGTTGACACCATTTGCTATATTTCATAAGGTATGCCCCCTTACTGACCAAGTCTTTTGTGCTGTCCGCACAGGGGTCCTATAGATAAAATGGCTGATGATGGAGGGTCATGTGACCAGGCAAATCACTCAGTCGCTCCATTCAAATACACTGCACCTGCCAGCTGCTCCTGCACTGTTCTGAGGTTAGCGCATGTACGGTGTATGTGAATGGAGGAGGTGAGTGATGTGTCTGATCCATCAGCAGCCATTTTATGGACAGCGCCTCTACGCAGACAGCACAGATGAGTTGCCCAACAAGGGGGCATTGCCTTATAAAATATAGAAAATAATAGGGAATATCAACAAAGGCTAGATCCGTTTCAGGGCTCTCACAAGCGTCCCAAAACGGATCAGTTTAGCCCCAATGCATTCTGAATGGATAAGGATCCGTTCTAAATGCGTCAATTTGGCTGCGTTTGGTCTCCGTTGCGGTTTTTTTACACATACTAAAACGCAGCTTGCAGCGTTTTGGTGACCGTCTGACTATGCGGAGCCAAACTGATCCGTCCTTACAATGTAAGTCAATGGGGACGGATCCGTTTTTCACTGACACAATATGGTGCAATTCAAAAAGGATCCGTCCCCCACTGACTTATAGATCATACCAGTGTATTACTGTATTGCGGCGGCAGCAGGGAGCGCACGGCGTCATAGCAACCAGTGACGCCGTGCGCTCCTGCTCTCAGGAGGGATCCAGGCCGCGGTTCCACGGCCTGCACACGGCCGTGAAACACGGCCGTGTGCATGGGGCCTAATAGTGTATAGTATCAGCATTTGATATAGACACATGTTGGCGGTTATGTTGACATCCAAGTTATGCCCCATTGTGGCAGTGGCTCTGTGGTCACCCCAGAGGTCAAGCGTTATATCCAACCAGGACAATATTAATTCTGGATTTGAAATAATGGAAAATTTCTAACCGCAATATTTTTATTTTTTATACAAACCTATACTCCACCCATACCCCTTGAACTCTGCTCTACCTGTGCACGTGTCAGTCTTCACTGAGGTTCTGGCATTTAATTCAGGAGGATGAATGGTAAAATGTATTCCTGCCAATAACACTGCTGCCTCAGTGGCTGTGATCTATATCTTCCTATCCTCAGTTTATCAGATCCTGTCATGGAAATCTGTCATGCCCATGCTCATGGTGTAACATCTCTGCTGTAACCTGTTACTTTTGTCAACAACTATGTGTCAGATTGTGTGACTCACAAGAATGTGCGGGAAAAGGTGCCACGCTGGAAGCCATTTTACACAGCAGAAAACCATCCATGAAGAAACTCTGGGGGTCATTTACTAAAGACTGGCGCTTCACATGCCATTCCTAGAAAAAAAAGCCCACGGAGGTAAAATGCGACCAATTCATTAAGTGCCTCTTAATAAATCTGACGCAATTTCTTGAGTAAATTACATCAAATGTGTCCGGCTGTAGTGGACACGCTCCCTTTCACTAAACTCCATCCTCTTTTTTTTTTTTATTTGTCGAAAGCATCGGAGAAATGGCAAAAAATCTGCTGTTTGCACAAAAATGTGCCACTTTTGTAAATGACCCTCTCTTTGCACCTTCATGGGAGCTTCCACGAGGACCAGTCTAGTCTTACAGAATGGTAAAGCCCAATCATTGCATAATGAAAAGCTTGGCGACTTTCTTATACATAGTACTTTGTTTCAATTTATTACAGTTTTCAAGATCTATGCTTGCTTCCGAGAATGATGCTGGACCTAATTCTTCTCACACAGCTACAGTTGGTACAATGTATCATTGTAGGTATAAGCTAACAGCCTAATACAAGGTCTGGGTGGGTTTGAAGGGGTTGTCCAAGATCTAGATTTTTTTTTACAGGGGCCAGGCATGTTGTAAAAATCTAAAAGATATAAAAAAGACTGGTGAGAGTCTCTCAGTTTCAGCATCACCACTTTGTCCCTGCCAGAACGGATGTGTGATGCACCAGCTACATGCACCTCACCACTGCCAGACAATCAATGGCCTTAGCGGCGACATATGCAGGAACTGCACATGGCTGCTGGGGCTGTTCCAGCACACCAGCGAGAGTGGCAGGATGGGAGTGGGGGCAGTGGTGATAAGGATGGTTGTAGTCCTCACGGTGGCTAATCCCTGCTCCAGGCGTGCAGTTGTTGGAGGGGTACAACCCTTCTTCCCCTCAGAACACACTTTGAACTTTGGGGTTTCCTGCCAGGTGGTGACCTGGGGTGCCTTTGATGTAAAGTGAATGGGTAGCGGGTGCAAGGGAGAAGAGTATAGGTGACCCAATGAGATGTGGAGACCAATGACCAGGCCGGTTTGATTCTAGTAAAATAAGGTCAGTCTTTTACTGAATAGATGATGGGTGTCACAGTGCAGATACAAGCAGTAGGCACAGTGGTCAGGTATTTCATGGAGTAGACTTTTCTACAGGCTGTGTATAAGGATGGCTATGATAGCAGTTCTCCCAGAGTCTCTTTCTTTAGATATGTGCCCCAAATGACTACAGGTGTGCAATCACTTTCAATATTTCTCTGCAATGCCCAACTGCGGGGTGCAATCTGAGATCAGATGACCAGTCCATCTCAGTAGTTAGCTTTTTACAAGTACCCCCTTGAAAAAGCTAACGCGAAACGGGCGTTGGGGAGTGGACTGGTGGTGTTCGTCTTCGGCGTCTTAGTTCGGTTGGTCAGTATCGGTTATGTGCTCATGATATTCTGTTGCCCTTATGCTTTATGTACTTCATGCGGTGTGCGTTATGTGACATCACTGATATGGCAATGTGGTTTTGATGTATTGAGACATGAATTTGGATATTATTTATTATTGAGCCTAAATTGTTTGGTCATACCAATTTTTACTATCAATGCTGACCATTAATATTGCACTTGCACTTTATTATTGTACACCGACCACCCACCATCGGTCCTTTTGGTTTTTAATGTTTTTGAATGTCCTGTGGTTTTGTGCTAATCATGTCTTTGTGAAATTTTCAATAAAAATTATGTATGTTTTGTGATTTTGCTTATTGAGTGACCCATTCATCTTCTATCGTTTTTTTTCTTCCTTAATAAAGGTTCCCCAAAATATATAAAAACATACAGAACAATGAAAAAAGCTTTATAGACCTAGGAGTGCTCCTCTGGGGTGGCAGTCACTATAGGACCCAGCAAACCCTCTGAAGTGGGGGGCTAGTTAACGATCAGCAATCACTTGTTTGGCTATGAGCCCCTACTCTTAATTGTTGTGCTCCTGCATGTGACTTACCACAAAGAACTGGCAGAGCGTGATGTGCGGGAATATGTTATGTGCCTTGTTCTTCCCACACAGCTGCTTGGATTGTTGCCAGAAGTCTGAGAGTTTCTGGGCGAGTGGGCCCATCGGTCGCAGGTATAGTACATATTCCCGAGGCAGTTGGTCGTCCAAGAAGGGATCGTCTACATGTGAGAAGAGCCTGGAAAACAAGAATGACAGCTGATGACCTACAAAAACCGTGTAATAAGCCCTCAGGGAGGTGCGGCTGTCAGAGAATGGGAGGGATTTAGTCTTATTAGGGGTGGAGCTTATTGTAACACCAGTTTCATGGTCAGAGCTCATAAAAAATCTAGTACTCACCAATCACAAGCAGCTTGGACGCTTCTCCCTCCTGTAGAGGCTAATGCCTTCAGCCTAAAAATACAAATATGTGCAATTAAATAAGAGGGAAAACGGTTAGAAAAACATGGCTTTTATCCAGAAACAGCGCCACAGGTATACAATGGTTGTGTCTTGTACGGCAGCTCAGCTCCACTGAAGTGATCAGGGCTGAGCTACAGTACCACATGCAATTGGTTGACAGGTGTGCTTATATTTTTGGATGAAAACAGCCAGGTTTTTATAATATTGTACAATTCTTAAAGGGGTTTTCCAGGTTCAGAGCTGAACCCGGACATAACCCCTTCTTCCCCCACTCAGCCCCTCTGAGATTAGCATCAGAGCATTTAATGCTCCAATGCTCTCCCATTTCATGCGCCGTATCACGCAGGGCAAGGGCTTTTTTGTTTACATTCTTGCACTGCTAGGTGGAGGCTTCTTCCTAGCAGTGTTCCTGGTAACGTCACCAGCACTGAGGGGCGGGCTTTAGCGCTGCCCTAGCGGTTTTACATTAGTGCTGGTGAGATCCCCAGATACACTTCTAGGCGGAAGCCTCCACCTAGCAGGGCAAGGGAGAGCATCGGAGCATGAAGAAGGGAAGAAGGGGTTATGTTCGGGTTCAGCCCTGAACCCAGACAACCCCTTTAAAGGGGCTCTCTGGGCTTGTACCCTAAATGCCTCTTACAGCTTACAGAGAATATACACTTCCAGCAGTACTTATCCTTCCGTCACTCCATCGGATTCCGCTAACCCGGCTGAAACCATGTGAACCCTCCTACCCGACTGGCTGCGGGTACTTGGTCTGATGTCCTGACTAGATGTGCTCCTCTTTCTTCCTGTTCAGGTACATGAACATGATGTAGATGCAGCTGAACAGAAGGACACAGGTGCACATCTGGTTGGGACATCAGAGGGACAGCCGGTAGCCAGTCAGGTGGTCACATGATCCCAGCGGGGATCGCAGAATCGGCAGAGCGACAGAAGGGTAGGTACGGCTGAAAGTGTATTCTCTCCACAGGTGAGCTGAGAGAGGAATTTTAGGTACAGGCCTGGAGAAATAATTTAAGTGTAAGATAGCCTGTAATAAATGATATAGGATATAAATGATAGTAAAGGGAATCCATCATGGTGAAAGATCGTTTTAATTCACAGCATCTACTGTACTACATGATAATTAGATAACATTTCCAAATGCAACCTTTCCTCGTGTACATCTAGAATCCAGGTCCATGTACTTAAATAGGTATTTCCACAGGATATGCTATAAATGTCCGACAGGTGCTGGTCCCACCTCTGGGACCTTTATCTATCTCAAGAACAGGGCCCTGTCTAGTGAATGGAGAGGGGGCAGCTCATGTGTGGCTCACTCTATTTATTTCTATGGGCATTCGGAAGTAGTCAAGCACCCTCATCTATTTTTAGAACTCTCATAGAAATGAATGGAGAGAGGTACAGCGCCCATGAGACGCGGGATCTGCATCTAATAACGGCATATCCTGTGGATGTACAGACTGGAACTCCCCTTTAAGCTATCCCAATTAGACTATTGAAACCCATCACTTTCATACTCCTCATCCACCACTTGCATCTCCCCCTTAAAACTTACAGATTGTAAGCTCCTATGGTTAAGACCCTTACCCCCCATGTCTTGTATCTCACTTCATAGGTTGCACGCTATTTTGATCAGGGCTCTCGCCAAAGATTTTCCATTATGTAGAGACACTATATTCATACTCTAGTCTGCACTGGGCCTTTTGATCTATGACCGCCATAAACCCTGCACCTTCCCGATACTACCACCTGTCGCTCCTCTATTACTTCCTACAATCTCCCAAATAATCCAGTTGTTAAATATTTACCAGACCGAGGACGTTAGGCTCTCAGGGCAGTAAAATAATTCACCGGGAAACTAGGTCAAGCAGAACGGCTCTACAAATTAATACGTGAAACTGAAAATTTTGAGCGAGACAAGAGGAAAGCGTGAAGTCCCTGCAGCGGCGAAACTGGAGGTCTAATATTAAAGAATAAAGGTGAAAACATGTGAAATGCTTTACAATGGCAAATATTTTGTAGTGCAAAATGCATTCAGTGAATAAGAGCGCCTTCACACTTGGCAGATTTTGTTGCAGAAAATCTTTTCCAGTCACCATGTGCTTGCTCTCCAAACAGCCCCATTCAGATGAATGGAACTGATTTTCAGCTTCAGAAATTATTTCCTGTGCGTGCCGCGGCCTTCTCTCAGCTAGGCCTGTGACAACACGTTCATCGGTCATGTGGCCTAGGAGCAGCTCAACCCCATAGAAGTGAATGGGTCTGAGCTGCAATACCAAGCCTGTCCACTATGCAATGTATGGCGCTGTGCCTGGTGAGCTGTCAGGAGGCCACAGCACTGACCGAAGCACCATGGCCTCCTCAAACAGCCCAGGTTTCAGACACCCACCGATCAGATACTGATTGAGGATAGGTCAACAGTATAAAAAAAGTTTGGGTTTATCATGCTGTGCCATTTTGTGACACAGATTACTTTTTTTTGTGCAGATATTTTATAATGGCATTCATGGGCATAAGGTATACAGAGGGCGGCCCAGGCCCTGGCACCTAAGGGAGACCAAAGAAAATGCCAGTATGAAGATACCCCCAGTAAGTGGGGCCCAATATTTTGCACTGGGGCTTGAGACCCTCTCTGCTGACAAAACTGTTTTTCTAGTACCAAATGCATTGTTGACATAAGGCACTATGAGGGTCTTTTACGAACAGATATACACCGCCTTTTGGCGTATATCTGTGGCAGATTGTGGCGCAAAGTTTATTTGTGATACACTCTGTGACTTTTTCCCCTTTTTTTGACACTCACGCCAGGTCCAAAAAAGGGTGTGTGGAGTGTGTGGGGAAGGGCCGGCCTGTCTCATTTATCATTTTCCACGCCAGTTTCAGGCATAGAAAATGGTCTAAATCTACGCCAGCAAAGAAGCAAGCGTAGACATGTGCAAAGTCTGCCTAATTTATGTAGAGGCCGGAGCATCTACATAAGGGTCCATTTACACGTCCGTAATTTGGGTCCGCATTCGTTCCGCAATTTGCAGACCCATTCACCTTCAATGGGGCTGGAACGGATGCAAATCCACATTTCCTGGATCCGCATCTGCATTTTCGGGATCCGCAATTTCGTTCCTGAAAAAAATAGAACATGTCCTATTCTTGTCCGCAATTGCGGACCAGAAAAGGCATTTTCTATTATAGTGTCTGTGATGTGCAGTCCGCAAATTGCGAATCGCACATTGCAGGTGTCCGTGTTTTGCGGATCCGCAATTTGCGGATCCGCAAAACACTTACGGAAGTGTGAATGGACCCTAACTCCTATATTTTTCAGGATATTTCGAAATCTGCCTTCACTGAGGAACAACTGCAGGAATTTTTGCAGCCTCTACTGCTATGTCACTGACAGCAAACAAAATGGCTCCACTAGGTGACAGATGGACTAGAGGCCAGGCCTATCACATGTGAGGGGATGGTAACGGGGACATAGATCTGTGAGGGGACGGTGATTTTATCTGCGGCCCAGGTCACATGATGATAAATGGCTCTTTCATAGGCGCCCAGTGACATGTGACTACCAGTAGACAGAGCGGGTTCTGTGCTTCATATTAGCCTGGCCTGTGTTATATAATCAGGGTGCAATGCGGGACACAGATCTTTCTTATTCCTTCGCTGCAAAAATAACACACACTTCATTGTGTGCGAGACACGACAGCTGCTCAGACGGCCTGGCCCCAATTCAACTAGCTGTTGTGACAAGACAAAACATACAGCAATATGTCAGCAGCCGAGTTAGGAGGAGATGAGGTTTATCGCTGACACAATCCTCTATACCGAGGCCTTCATTGTCTTCTTTCACTGTGACACAACTAACATCACCATTCTCCTGATGCAACTTATGACAGTACTACTCTTGATGTAGTGATGACATCATCACTCTCCTCATGTACCTGATCAACACTCTCCATATGCGACTGATGATCTCAACACTCTCCCGATGTAATTAATTACATCCCCAATTTCCTGATGCAACTGATGACATCAGCGCTCGTCATATGCAACTGATGACCTCTCCTGATTTAACGAGTTACATCACCACTCTCCAGATGCAACTGATGACATCAGTACTCTTCACATTTAACTGATGGTCTCAACGGTCTCCCGATGTAACTAATTTCATCACCACTCTCCGGATGCAACTGATGACATCACCACTCTCCTGATACAACTGATGACCTCAATGCTCTCCCGATGTAACTAATTACATCACCACTCTCCTGATGCAACTAATGACATCACTACTATCTTGATGCAACTGATGACTTTCAGCAATCTCCTGTTTTCATGGACTAAAATACTACCTAGTATTAAAATACTCTTGACCAAACTGACGACACGACCAGTCTCCCGATCTTCTGTTTTCAGTGGTAAAATCACTACGCTCTTCATCAAACTCATGACATCACCTCTTTTCTTATACTACTGATGACATCACCAATTTGCTGATATAACTGTCGATATCACTTCTCTCCTGATCAAACTGATGTTATTATGACTCCTCTGATACAATAATGACATTATCGCTCAACTGTTTCTAGTGGTGACGTCACTATTTTTGTAATACAACTAATGATGTCATTATCTATCAACATACAGCACTTTCCAGAGGCATGAATACACAATATACATTTCATTACAATGCATACTGTCCTGCTAGTGCTCCCTGTAAGTGAGTGTCCCTCAATGGAAAACTAACAATGGCAGCCATTAAAGGGGTTCTGCACTTTGTTTTAACTGATGATCTATCCTCTGGATAGATTATCAGCTTCTAATCGGGGGTGGTCCGACACCCGGGACCCCCACAGATCAGCTGTTTGAGAAGGCAGCGGCACTCCAGTAGCGCCGCGGCCTTCTCACTGTTTACTGCTGGCCCAATGACGTCACGACTAGTATCAACTAGCGTGGGCGGGGCTAAGCTCCATTCAAGTGAACAGAGCTTAGCCCCGCCCAGGCCAGTTGATACTAGTCGTGACGTCAGTGGGCCGGCAGTAAACAGAGAAGGCCCTGGCGCTACTGGAGTGTCACTGCCTTCTCAAACAGCTGATCGGCGGGGGTCCCGGGTGTCGGACCACCCCGATCAGATGCTGATGATCTATCCAGAGGATAGATCATCAGTTAAAACAAAGTGTAGAACCCCTTTAATAATAATCTCCACCAGGCCAATGTCTAAGCTAGCGCCCAAATGCTTATGTTTGTATACTTGCACGCCAAAGAAATGTTGGCACATCTCTTCACAAACTGCTCATGCATCAATTCATCTGCGATTGTGTTAACCCTGGGTCTCGCCCCTTTTGTTACAATGGATGCTCTGCGATTGCATCAAAATTGTAGACAAATACAAATTGCCATAGAGATAGAAGAAACTGCAGCCCCTATTCAACCCTCTTCGTTATTGAGGAACAGACAGCACATGTGGAAGAACAAGACTACAGCCACTGTGCATGTAATCATGCCAAGGCCTTGGCAAAGTGTAAGTACATGCGAAAGGGCTGTAGGCTTGTTCTTCCACATGGGCCGACTTTGTCTCAATGAAGAGGATTGCCTGTAGCATTGTTGAGGTCTGCAGATCTTCTTCTACTAATATTGTGTCTGTATTCTGCATATCCACATATACCTTGCATTGAGCACTTAGAGCTGTTTTTAGAAGCAACTTTTTCCTTCCCCACGAGCTGCTGAGCGGTTACTAGACAAAGCAGAAATAGCGCATTATCAAAGTTATCAGCCAAGTTTATATGTCACTCACACAAGCTGCGGTCTAACAGACAAAACCTCATGCTAGCATACTGTCCAATCAAGCTAATGGGCGCAGGCGTATTTTATACAAGAACGTCCACAATCTCATGACGAACTCGAATGATAGTCCTGGACTTGACTCAGCAGTGGTTTAGCTCGTTGGCATTGACACGCACATGGCACTACAGTATATGCCCCTATCACTGGTACCACTTGTGAGATGTACTTTTTAATAATGGTGATAGTGGCCCTTAAAAAAAACAAGACAACACCTGATAAAATACATACATACGGCTTGCAAAACTGCATTGCCCGTGAGTCAGTCACATATATAGCGTGTGATACTTTGCAGCTTTTAATTCATATAGGAAAATATTCTGCATTCTGCCCAGTGACAAGTACAAATATGCTAAATTTACATACACGAAAGGGCTCACAGCATACGCAAGTGGAATAGATACATGGTAATAAGTGGAAGATCTTGCATCTCTTAAACTAAAGAGCTCTTGTCTCACTCCTTTAATGGATGTTCTAAATGGGTTTTACACATTGGTTTAGGACCCAAATGAACTATAACTAATATAATACTGCCCCTAAATACAAGAATATTATTACTATAATATTGCCCCATGTACAAGAATGTACTATAATACTGCTTATATGTACAAGTATATAACTATTATAATACTGCCTCTATGTACACAAATATAACTACTATAATACTGCCTCCTATGTACAAGAATATAACTACTATAATACTGGCTCTTATGTACAAGAATATATCTACTATAATACTGCCCCCTATGTACAAGAATATATTATAATACTGCTCCTATTTACAAGACTATAACTACTATAATACTGCCCCTATGTACAAGAATATATTATAATACTGCTCCTATGTACAAGAATATAACTAGTATAATACTGTTCCTATGTACAAGAATATAACTGCTATAATAATGCCTTCTATGTACAAGAATATATTATAATACTGCTCCTATTTACAAGAATATAACTACTATAATACTGCCCCTATGTACAAGAATATATTATAATACTGCTCCTATGTACAAGAATATAACTACTATAATACTGCCTCCTATGTGCAAGAATATAACTACTTTAATACTGGCCCTATGTACAAGAATATAACTACTATAATACTGTTCCTATGTACAAGAATATAACTACTATAATACTGTTCCTATGTACAAGAATATACTGTAACTAATATAATACTGGCCCCATGTACAAGAATATACTACTATAATACTGCTCTCTATGTACAGTACAAGAATATAACTACTATAATATTGCTCTCTATGTACAAGAATATAACTACTATAATATTGCTCTCTATGTACAAGAATGTAACTGCTATAATATTGTTCTCTATGTACAGTACAAGAATGTAACTACTATAACACAACTACTTATGTAAATTATTGAGTGAAAACCTGAATATGTAGGTACTGATATCTCCATCTCAGAAAGCTGGGTGAGAACCCCCCAAAGGTGTTTAGGGTTAAGTAAACCACAACTTTTGGGAATCTTCACTGAATTC